>NC_044013.1:37301484-37602604 GCF_900496995.4 Aquila chrysaetos chrysaetos
AACAGAGACTTGCTATGACCAGGAGCAGTTCTGAAGTATAAAACAGATTTTAAGTTACCCTGTAATCAAACTGCACATCCATGTATTTCCCAAATCGGCTGGAGTTGTCATTCCGAAGGGTTTTTGCATTTCCAAAGGCCTGAAACGAAAACGATCAGAGGAAAATATATAAGTATCAAATCAGATTATTTATAAACACTCTGGTGAAGTCGCCAATTGTTTCTTTACAGCCATTAAAGCCCAAGTTTTTCCTTTTAGCAAGGGAAACCAGGAAGGAAACAGATTGCTACCCAAATTCTAATGCTGATCTTTACACCCAGTGCAAGCACTGCAGATGGAGCATGCCTCTGAAAACATTTCCACCCCCCGTACCAAGCTTATTTTAATGCCAGTTCACTGCTGACAACATATGTCATGTCTGACAGTCTTTTCAAAGCTTCCTCTTTCATCACAGCTATTTGCTTGCAGTCACCCGCAGCTCCACTCACGGCAGGCGCTCTCCTAACAGGCCGAGGCCTGCCAGGCTTTCCTCTCTCATGGGGAGCACACCTTTCCCATGCACGCAGCTCGCATTTGAGCACAGAGCAGAAATATCAAAGGGAACTACAAAGACAGCGCAGGACTGGACACTAGAGGACACCACAGCACTAGAAAACACACCCACAAATGCATTTAACAGAGGGCAACGCTGCCCACAGCAGACGCGTCCGCTTCTGGCTTTGCAAACTTATGCAGCGCACCACAACTCTTCCCACGCCAAATGCCTCTCTCTCCCTGCAGCCCGGCCACTCCAGAATTGCTCCTGGTGGACTGGAAAGGGCCAAGTGAGTTCAGCAGCAGACGGCCATTTCCTTGGCTTGGAAGCAGACTGGGATTCCCCTGCGTGCAGTGCAAACGATCTGCCCATGTGCCGTGAACCAGCGTTCCCGGAATACACTATCCGCTCTGCACAGACAGCTCAGTCATGCCCAGTGGGGTCCAGCTGCCCCCACCCCCTCAGCTGGAAAATGTGAGCGGTGCCGGTATGACTCAATGTCAAGTTTCCACGGTGCGGGCTCTAGAGTTACCTCCAGGACGGGATTGGATTGTAACAGGCGGTCCTTCACGGTTTCAACCTGCTGACTGGCTGGACAGGTCACGGCATAGTACTGCAGGATCTTCTTGGTGGCCTCCGTTTTGCCAGCCCCGCTCTCCCCAGAGATCAGAATACACTGATCCTTCCTCTCCGTGCGCAGGGAGCGGTACGAATTGTCTGCAATAGCGTAGCTAAGGGACAATGATAATCAGGCATTAGTTTGTTTCCACAAGTGAAGGGCAGAGACTCCTCAGCTAAGACTATCCCACGGTGTGAACCCCTAGCAGAGACACTGCAAAAAGAAGTATGTGCCCATGGGCTGGAGCATACTGCTTCCGCACACTGGTGATGACACGGGAGACTGCTGACATTTCTATATACATCTTACCCACTGAGCCAAGTTTCTGCAGGGCGATAGCACAAATCTATCAAATTCCTTTAAAAATTGTTCTTTTGACTCTCTGTGATGAAAAGAGTTTCTGTAGAAGATGACTAAATGGTGCAGATAAAAACTTACTTTTCTAAATACGCATGATCTCTCAACATTGGTACCGCAGGACAAAAAAGCTTTACATTCAAGAAACATCTTGTTTTCCATCAATCTTTATTCTAGCTTATCTTTTAAGTGATGACATGCTCAGAAGGTCATAACTGCACTTTGCTATCTGGGTGGCTCCTATAATGTGGCTCCAGAGTAGCCCAACCTCTCGCAGCTTCTCTTGGATTCTAGAAAGAATGGGATAAGCCAGCACAGCATCCCGCAGGTTACTTAAGCTACCATCCAACTTAGGCCAAACGCTACCCAAAATACCAGATGGTTCCTCCTGCCTGCATACAGCCAGAGTTTATTGCTGCTGGCTCTGGAGCCCTGCTTCTGCCTTTGCTGCTTTTTCTTTCTCTTTTCCTCCCTGTGATAGACCAGACGGGATCTTACACCAAGAATCACACACACACTTTTACAACACCAGAGAGCAGGAGGACGAGCCTGACAACGGTGGCAACTAGCCCAGATAGGTGCAATGGAAGAGGATAAAAGAAGAGGAGCGTTAGCCCTTCACGATGCTCTCATATAAGACCTCCATAACAATATTTTCAGCTGTCTTACGTGTGGTAATCAAGCAAATATCCTGTCTTCATACACCTGACAGCCTTTCAGTAGCTTTGCTTTTTTTTTTTCCCCCAACTTTCATGCTGTGAAATTAATTAGAAATAATCACACCAAAATAACAGCCGTGGCCTTCTCAAGTCTATTAATACTTGGTGCTAAGGCAACACCAATGAGCTACCTAGCAACACAACTGCACACTTACCCCACTAAAGTCATCAAGCCCTTCTCTTCCCATCCAAATTCTGTCTCTGGAGTATTTTGAAAACAGCTGAATAAATGTAAATTTCATTTAAATTTTAAGAACTACCTCTAGACTGCGTGCCTTTATTGGGTGCTTTTATAGTACTGTAAGTTCAAGCAGAAAGCTAGCAGTCATGCATACCACATACAGAATCACTTTACTTAAAGATGTTTATGGTCCCATTTGTAGTCACCATCTCTGAGCCCCCAGCAGGCTATAAATAGGACAGGATGTGACAGATCACACTGGGAAGTATGCTGCGTTTCAAGCCCATAGGGATAACTTTTCTCCTTTGAATGACTACATGTGACGCACTTCCCAGAGAACCCACTGCTCAGGCCTAGCCTTAAACTATTTAGACACTGGAATACCCATCTTGAAGTATTTTGGCTTTCTAGAATCAGTTTAGAATAAGAAAAAGAGGAAAAAAGACACCTGAAACACTGTAAAAGGAGAAGCACAGAGTACTACACTACAGATTGTTTCAGTGCTCCTCAGAGTATTTTTAAATGCATAAATAATCAAATAATGTAATGTAAATAATCAAATAATGTAATGTAAATAATCAAATAATGTAATTTTTTTAATGGAACGATAAAAACAGTTAACAAAAAATACTGTTTTCCCAGTTGGAGCAACACTGGTATTCGGTACCGCAGTTCTCAAGGGTTTCCTTACGAGCTGCACATTTTGCATTTCCTATGGGACTAGTTAAAACAAGAAAAGAGAACAGCCTAAGAAATAATCAGCTGCTTTGTGATTTAAGTCACCTTGTGTAGCATGTACAGGAATTAAAGCATATCTGCTTAGCGCTTCATGTTATGTGTGAGCATTGCCATCATGCTCAGTCCTGTACCTACTGCACACAAATAAAAAGGTAGCCGCAAAGTCCCAACGATTTTCCAGAGAGTCACAAAATTCTCACCTAAGGACAAAGAAGCCCTTAAGAGTGCCCTGATGACAGGCAACAGTGGCTGCATCGAGGCCAGGTCTCCGCCTGGAAGGCAGGACTGAAGGTAACCCATGCGGCAACAACAATTTGCGAGTAAGAGTCGACAGCGGAGTTAAGGCTGGGGGTGAGGCTGGACAGCCTGCGGCCGGAGCTGCTGCCCCTGCACCCTCTCTCTTCCTCGCCACGAACTGCCTGATGCTGATTTAAGCCACTGCCAGTTACTGAGTCGGGGCGGATCTCTTAGTTGGGGCACACAGACACCACGTACTGACACATCTAGATCAAGGGGCGAACTTAGCAGGTTTGAATGCAGGTTTTTTCAGGTTTAATTGTTCCCCGTATAGGTCCACATAAAAAGCCTCAAACACTATAAAAATCACATTTTTATCTTAACAAGTACAACTTCAAGTGCTCAGACTTTCCCAAGTAATGGTGTTTCTCTCCCTCTCTGTGCTTGCAGCGCATTCTGTTTTGCTTACTCTCCTGGGCTATGTGCCAGTAATAAGAAACAATCCACGCAGTTCGCTCAATAATATCGTTTACTCTTCCAAGACCTCTTTAAAAAAAAAGCCAAAAACACACACACACCACAAAAAAACCTCCAAGAGGTGCTCAGAATTTGGCCCTTTGTCCTGAAAGAAAACATTTTGGAGCCAAATGTCTTGTGCTCTCAGTCATCTTTCTCTTTCTGTCTGATAAAAAAATTCAAATGCTTTCAAAAATAACTTTAAACCTCAAACTTTTTTTTTTTTTAAATGGGAAATTGGGAATGCTCACCAGGCCAGACCATGTAAATAAATACATTCCTTGTTCCAACAGGCTGATGGTATCTTAGCAACAAGGGAAATACCAGATAAATATTGGTCAGGCAGTAACAGCAGAGGTAGGAAAGAAACCACCACACATATAGACACACTCTTTCCCCTAGCTAGCCTTATGCTGAATGAGCGATGTAGCAGCAGGGGAAACTCACAGCCCGGACACGCAGACCCCAAGTAACCCTGGAACAATGAACTCCTGTCCTGCCAGGGCTGGGTAAGCAGCTCTGTTCCTCCAGCCAGGAAGGAACCAACTCCCTTTCCAAATACTGCTCTTGCAAAGGCAACTCATCCTCTTTGGAGAGAGGAACAGGAATAGAAAGAGCCATACACCACACCCTCCGAAGGATCCTTTATATCCCTATGATTTTTAGCGCTGCATCTGGGACGAGGACAAGTCCTATTTGCTTGTTTTCACATGTCATTATTGCACACGCCTGCGTGGGAATGGCACAAACTGCACTGTTTACCCACAGGCCACTCACAGGTGAGGAGAAACTTCATAGAAGCTGACACCACGGTATCGCTCCATGTTCTGTTTACTGTAGATTTCCAGTTCCTTGTATGGATTAACAGACACCAGAACCGAGCCAATGTATGTCTGAAAAAGAGAACACAAAGCAGAGAGGTTACAGAAGGTCTGGCAGCAGATTCTCTGAGAGCCCAGACTGCTCTGAAGGCTGCATGCTGTTGACAAGGGCTGCCTGCGGCGCTGCACTGGGGATGCCGCTGAGGGCGTCCAAAGAGGCCAAGGGTGCTGAAGAAGCAACCTCTTAGTGCAGTGAGAATGACACTGGGGGAGTTACGCTAGACATGTTATCCTTGCTGGATAAACAGCACCTGCAAACGGTTTTCATGCTTCTAACAAGCAAGAATACTGGATTATTTCTGACATAGGTATTTCTGTATATATACCAATTAGGATCAAATTCAAGCCTAGGGTTGCTGAAAGTCCACCACAGAGTGAAATCATGAAATGGAAGAATGTGGTGTGAGTTGGATTTCCAGTGCTGACAAGACCTGTAAATGCCAGCAGACCTCAACTGGAGCACTGCAATGAGTCCCTACATCTGTTAACATGACAGTATCCCAGACTAGTTCTGACACAAGCAACCATGGCCTATTAAAGTTGATACCACCATTTCCAAATCCAACTGCAGAGCAAAGCTATGGTATGCCTTCTGCAGCAAACACCCAAATTCAGGTCACTGATGAACTCACATAGATCAGATTCTCCTTGAAGCGCTTACGCAGATTTTCAATAAACGCTGCTTCGCTGGTGAAGTTCTCAAGCAGGACAAAATCCTGCACCCCGACACGGTCGCGGGCTGTCAGAGCGCTCTCCATGGTCAGCCGAATACCGTTAGTCCCCGCTCCCTGCAACCAAAAGCAGAGGAAGGTTGGGATATCTGTCTGTGGTTTTGTACGCAGCTCACTGAGTCCACAAGAACCGTTAACCACAATTCCCCATGGACAACCTACAAACAGGAGAGGATGTTAGAATAACCCCACTATTGTTGAAAACGCTAGTCAGTGTATACTAACCCTTTATCAACAGGCTTATACTAATTGCTTTGATGGAAGACAAGCCAGCATTAGGGAAAAGTTAGTGCTAAATTTCCAATAACTTTAAATCAATCAATCAATCAAACAAGCATTTCATAAAGAGAATAAAACTTGGATTTCCTTTCCCAGGCATCCTTTAGCAGGAGTGAGGCTGAAATGTGTTCTCTCTACTTTCCTCTCTCATCACAGGAAGACATTGAGGTAAGGAATCTTTTATGACTAATGATGATTCATCTCATGAGCAAAGAGCTTCACATTGCTGACCAATTTAAAAGCCTTCACAAGATATTCAGCGGGGAAATTCTGGGAAGATTCAGAACTAATGAGAAATGGGCATTTCTGCATCCCATGCCACTGAATTTAGACTGTGACACTAACATCATCCCATGCACCAAGCAACTTCTATTCCCTGACCCTCTTTTAAAGGTTACATTTTCAATGTGATGTGGTTCAGACACAACCATCTTCGGAAAACACAGGTCTGCTGACTTCTTCATTCAACCTCACATACTAAAACAGGGAGAGGAAATGTGCACCAAGTGACTCAGTCGCTACTTGCAGGGAAAATTTCTACACAACAGACAGACGATGTAGAAGGCATAGAAGACGAGAGACACTACAGAAATCAGAGGCTGGAGATACAATGTATTAAACCATCTGCCTCACATCTGTCTGCATTTCCTTATCATATTCTTAAATCCTTCTTACTTTGCAAAATCCTTACAGCAAGCACCCTTCTCCTAAATCTTCTCCCTAAAGCACTAATGCATTTCAGAGAATCTGTTTTTATATTCTGGGACGTTGCCATCACTGGCACAAACACCACTGGTGCTTGTTCATAAACAGGCTCACGCACTAATAGCAATAACCAGCCACCCTCTCCTGCAGCACTGTTACAAACCGGGAATGCCGGATCCCTGCTGCAATACTATTGTCCAGCCCCAAAACCCTGCACAATGATGTAGACGATTTTTGCTGACTCACGTTGTCAGGTAGTTCCTTTCTGCTCCTTCTCAAGATATAATAGTGGTCAGAGCACGGGGACTGATGGCGTGCAGGGAAAAAAAATAAAAACAACCTTGGTCAGAAGAAAATTTACCTTAAGTTTTGTTAAGTAGTAATAAAGGCAAGACCCACTGAAGTATAAATTTGGGCCCAAACAGGTGCAAATCCCCTCAATCTGCAGTTGTTTAGCGTTACCAATCATTTACGACTGCAGTTTTGCCTATTTCTGCAAGTTATAATTGACTTCCTTCCCAAAAGCCCAGTGCCTGGGCATAAGTGATTGCATTAAACTAGCAGCTTTCAGAAAGAAAAATCAGTTTCTCCTGGAAATCTCAAATCCAGACCCACTCTAATGGCTCAAACACCACAAAGAAACATCATTTTAATTTCCCTTTTTATTTTTTCCAATTAGTCTCATGGTCTGGAAGGCCTGATTTCTCAGCTTTGAAAGATCCCGTTTCAGAGGAATTCTGCAGGTACTGTCATTAAGTAATCTTTTTAAAATGCCCAAAACTTTCTAAGCCAATTCCTCCACACCTTCAGCAAAGTGCTTTGTTGTCGTCTTCTACCCTCCTTGCCAAGGTGAAGAGGAAAGGCATAAGCCCTAGAGAAGGAAGGTGGTGAGATAAAGGACAACACTGGCAAAAGAAATAGAGATAAATCACATACAAATAAACTCTGCCTAGAAATTAGAATCCTTCTACCAGAGCAGTGCAATCCTGGAGCAGGTTTTGGACAAGGTAATGGGAACAAAGACAAAACCAAAAGAAAATAACTAGTTTTCAAGTGGGTAAGTTTATGAATACAGTTTTAAAACACAGCTGCCTCAAAAATGACTGAAGAGAAACTTACACCCTTGCACAGTTAATCCAAGTTTATATAATCCTAAAGACTTTCACAGAAAACGTCACTTAGCAGTTTCAGCAGCTCTTTCATCAGCCACTCCCTCCAGCTCAGGACAAACTGATCCCAGCTGTACACATTCAGCCTAAGGAAGAAGCAATCTATCCTACTCATAACACAGAAAACTGCACTTCGGCTGCCTCCTCTGGGACAGGCATTTAAGGCTAAGTAGCTTTCAGTTTCCTCCATGCTTTTTTCTCCTCATTCAATTCCAACCTCTCTCCATGAGAACAAAATAAGTACCTGAAATTTTCAGTCAGTTTAAAAAAAAAACCTAAATGCAACTTTTCAGCAATAATTAAATGTGACCAGGTTACCTAGTCGACGCGATGCAGTCAGACTCTCCAGAATATAAACTTTAATCACAGTGTTGTACCCTCCCAAGCCTCAGTTCAATGCAAATATAAACATCAGTCATAAACCACAGCTGAGCAATATGTGCTTCTCTGTGCCAGCATTTGCTCATTTGCTTTATTGCTTATGTCCAAATCTACCACCAACTTAAAATGTCAACATTAACTATTTGACTGCCAATAACGTCAACAGATGCAATGTAAAAGGAGGTGAATGTAAATTCTTTTTGCAAAATGGAAACAGAGCGGTAATGCAGAAGAAAGTGGGGAAAGAAGACACTACTTAGAAAAAAAATAATCACAATGATGACCATATGTTCCTACTGAATGATGAGTGTTACAGTAAGGCACTGAATAAATTAAAATAACTAAAACGTTGGTTATTTGTGTTAGCAGGCAGACATCAAATCTGGTGGCTGTAAATTAATGCTAGAAAACCCACTCGGGGGTGGGGGGCTAAATATGTTAGAGTAAAGCTAATAAACCATTAAAGCAGTTTGCCTATGGACAGAACTGGCTCCCTTAGCATCTTTGCAGAGGACAGATTTATCCCTGCTAAAACGCCTCCGGCTGACGTACAGTTCATTTACAACATCCTCTGCTCTGTGCTATGCAAGAGATCAGCTTGGACAACTCTGAAAGCCCTGTGGCAGGGAGTATGTATTCCAGATAATTAGAAGAATAGAGGCTGTGAGGGTCTGTTTAGACCCTTCCTTGTGAAAATCAGTTTTTCTTGAAGCTGCTAAGAGAGCACAGTGGTAGACGAGCTGTTCCAACAGTGAGAACACAGACAAAAGCACCGTCCCACCTGCCCTCTGTGCAGCTGCACCCTTTGGCTTGCACTGGCTCTAGTACTTGTGCAATGAACTAGACTGGAAATCTGACACGGATTAAAACTAACTCCGATTTTTCTTTTTTATTTTAATCCAGGTCTTTCTCCCACACATCATCACTCACAATGGCTAACAGATACAGTGGCACAAGATTGGGAACCACAACGGAGACGGGGAGGAGCAAGCATTTCAGCAGCCGGGCCAGTTCCTGCCATTTTTAAGTGCTTGTGAAACTATCACCTAAAAGGCAAGTCTAAGGCTCAACACCACCAAACGGGAACACATTTCCTCCTTTGGACTTTGTCTCCCTGGCATGTGCTCACACAAGCAATTACCTGTCTCTAGGCTGAACCGACGCAACTCACTAAGCCAGCAAAACAATGACCAGGAAAAAAGAAGCTGGTAGTTTTCTGTCAACATAGTGAGCTGAATCACCATACCATGGGATCAAGGGGAGTGTCAGACCCAGGGCAAGGAGGAAAGGGAGCACAGTGCCCTTCTGACAGCAACAGGTAGTTAGGTTAGCTCCACCATCTGCAACTTCACCCTGCCTATAGGAATCAAAAGGAGGACCAGGCTAAGGATCCCAACCTTTGTAGGATATACCGTGCCAATGCCACAACACCCAGCACAGGCTGCAAACAGGGAATTACAAAAATCTGAGCAAACTCCATCTGATCTTGGTGCCTGTGGGTTTAGGAGCGCCTGTGCCCTCTCTCAAACTTGCCTTTCATCCCATACTAAAATCACTGTCCTAATGGTCACTCCTGCTTAACAGAGTACAAGCTGACTTTTTCCACTCCGTTTCTCAAACCCACCCAGCGGTAAAGTTCCAAGGGACTCATTCCCACACTATTTTAACCCACTCTTTGCTTTTAATCTCTTCTCCAGAGCCGTCAGCACAACAGTGGCTCACTGCCAGCAAAGGAAAAGCTGTCACTCCTGAATGGTGGGGACCAAGCCAGTGCAATTACCAAATCGGTACTACTTCCACATGCCTTTTTCTTCCGTGTGATTAAATTTTGGGAAAGACTTTCAGCTGGTGTAAATTGGTGCTGCTGAACGCAGCCTGCAGAGCCAGGTTTATGTTGGCTGAGGTTCCAGACTTTCTTTGTGTTCATACAACAGAGTCAACAAGACCAGAAAATACCCTTCCCAAACAGCTCCTGGGAGTACAAAAGCATTCAAGACTATACCAAAGAGTTTCCTAAACTGAACTAGTAAGCCTCTGACCTATTATTGTGAAGGTGTAAACAAATATTTTTCTTTTAAATGACGCTAAATGCTGAAGTATGATAAAGACTTTCCTCTGCTTCAGACTTGGGAGATCTAATACACCTCAAAAATGAAAACCAAGACCTTTTGCTCTGCACGACAAAAACCAAAGTACTTGAGTCAGTCAATCTGAGCACATCGGGGAAATTTTCTTTTGTAATGCAAGACGGAGGGCAACTCTGCCACAAGCACAGGAGTTCAGGGCTGATGTGAACTGAGCAAGAAACTCCCGCCACTGCTTTGCCCATCAGCTGGTCTGTGGCTATGCAATACCCAGTAGCCCAACATGCGTGTAAGGAAGGAGTCCTTTACATCAAAATTTCCCAGCCTTGATTTTCCCAGAGGGATACCTGAGCGGTCAGTGTCGGCACAGCAATTCCAGACACACAAGCGCTGCTGCCTGCTGAGAGAACAGGCAGCACCTGGCAGCGCAGGCAACTCTCACTCCTTCCTGGAGCATCCGTGAGTGATACATGTGAAAACACCTGGAGCTCTCAAAGTGAATGGTATCATATGGAGCAGGGAACCTTTATAATCATCTGATGTAGAAGAAAAGTCACACAACGTAAACAAGGTTTCTGCTTCTACATCTAAAATGTATGTTTTAGTATTTTCCTCTGACAGTGCATTTTTACAAATTAGCTAGTATCCATTCAGTAGACCAGGAGACTTACACTAAAACAACCGCAGGAAGCAGGTGCTCTATAGAAAGAGGCAGGCATCTTTATCTCAATATCAAGCAATAGATGATTGATCTGTGGGTTCCAGAAATAGTTACAAAGCCGGGAACGGAAGAAAAGGCAAGAACCAAATATAAGTGGGAAGGGAAATTCAGATTAGATTCTGGAAGACAATAAGAAGTCTAAACCAAGAACGAACTTCTTGTGGGGAGGTGGCAGTTAAAACACATTTGTCTCCTGGATAGTATGACATTCTTCACTGCCATGCCAAAGCTGCAGGAAGGAAAAAAAAAATTCCTCTGATTTCTACTCCACTCTACAGCCTGGGAAAGGGTTTGGACACAGCATGGGCTAGACAGCAGAGCAGACAAAAATCAACTATTTTATCCAGGGCCTCAATTCCTGAGGTGCAGAATGGGATAGCTCCTCTTTCCTTTTACACAGAGAAAGCAATAATGAAAACAACTGTGGTGGACCTGGACCAAGGGATCTTAGTCAAGCACTTGCCACCTGCCAGCGAATCCCTGACACGTTGAAGTGCAACCACTTAGGATCCTCCTCCCTTTCGCCACACTGAAAAGTTAGCTGCACATTTTGGACACAGAAAACTCTTGTCAGTCAACAGCTGGGCTGGAAAGAGGGTTCCCCAAGAGGCAGCTCCGTATCTCACGTAAAAATCCTCTGCGACCAACCACATGGATTTATCTGCACTTTCTGAAGCCATCTGAGCTCAATCATTTATATGACCCAAACCTTATGTATTGGACTTGTTTAATGAAAAAAATGTAACAACTAAATGAAACATTTTATTTTGCTTTTAACTACCTAAGCCTAATGAAGAGTGCAGGATTTCCCACAAGGTGATAAGCTGTTCTGAGCAGACAACTTGAGAAAAATCAGAACTGTCAAATTAAGTGGGATCAAAACCTGGTAACAACTCTGATGACACAGACTAGTAGAGTTAAAGGCAACAACTTCAACTTGCGAAAAAAGTTACCACGTCAGCAGCTGCCACTCAAGGACCATTTATAGCAGAATCGGTTTTTATTCTTGCTTCTTTTAGAGCAATACATGGCCAACAAAAGAATGTCTGGAGTTGGGGAGCAGTTGCCCATGCTCAGAACCTGGTTCTCCCTCTCTGATACTTCCCTCCTGATCCTAAAACACGTGTTAAATGGATTTATCTATAGAACACACTATTAAAAAAAAAATATATATTAAGGAGAAAGAATTGCCACTTCCTTGACTAATTTCTGTAAACAATTTATTAAGTCTTCCATGATTTAAGTAGAGACAAACTGCAATACATTAAAACATAAAATTATCAGAAATGTAGGGTAAGCAAGCTTATTCTGCTCTCACAAAGATTTGCTATGTACCCACTAGCAAATTGCCTACAAGTTGAAGTTCTGCCTCCCTCAATTTCCAAGCTACAAAACCATTTAATCTCCCACCCTAAAATACAAAGCAGAATGGGAAACATGAGCAATGTATCACACCGTGTGCATTATTTTAAGTATCCATTAACGCACATAGGTTGTTGGGAGTTAGAACTGTGAAAGCAAAATTTTAATCTTTTGAAAAACAATAATGCAGCGTGTGGGTGTTGCTGCAACTAATGATGACTCTTTAATATATTATCAATGACATTTGACACTTGCAACATTTAGAACAGTAAGAATCCATTCTAAGGAGCTCAAATCTAAATTAGAAATACAAATTATGATGGACCAGAAACCAAAGAAAGCCATGGATTTGCATGGCAAGCAGGTAATATCATTTGTTCAATGTTTATAACATAATTATGTTTTCTAGATTTTACTTTTTTTGGGGGGTGGGAGGGTGGTAAGTTAGGAAAAAAAGAGAAGCAATTAGTAGTGAAAAGAAAAAAGTAGTTATAAGAACTGATTTAAGGAGAAGAAAAATGTTTAGCCCTAAGAGGGGATGCTGATATTTCCATCAACAAGCTAAATATAAAACAGCAGTAAGAAAAATGAACTAGGCAAACCAGAAAGATCACCAAGGCTGGAAAAGTAAATACACTGAATTTCTATATTTAGGGAGCTGACATTTTTGCTCCTGAGCAGATGACACAAGCTGTTGCTAGTTAAATGATGTTGCTGATCACGGTATACATAGCAGTACTACTACCTGTGACCTCAGGTCACGGGCTTGTGCATCCCACAGTAGCTTCAGAAGCCAAACAGATAGCATAAAACCCAAAAACTCAGATCACTGCCCTTCCAAATAAGTTTTGCCATTGCCTTCCAGATCAGATGGAGCAGGTGACAGGGGAGGAGAAACTCAAACACTGGCCTACAGATAAAAATCACGGCATGCACTTGCTCCTCCTGCCTCCCTGCTTGCAGCAACGGGGTGCTGACCCTGCGCCCTTATTCACTGCTCTTTGATAACTGCCGTTGTATTCCCCTCTAAATGCATCCTTCTGCCTCTCTCACTACCAATACTGCAGGTCTCACACTCTTACTCTTGCAGGACTCTGCCCTTCCCCACACCAGATGTTCCCACCTTCTCCACTGGATTCCACACACCCCACACAACCATTTCAGACCATTATGTCTTTCAAAGAGAGTAAAACTTTCCAAACAGAACAAGCACTGCAGTGCATTCCCAGGGCACGTGAAGGGCACTTCACACCCACATGTTCTCTTGGGGAATATCAAGCACCACCCTAGACAACATCACTGCTTATCGCACTCTCGTGTATCACATCTAAAAACCTTTCTCTATATCCACTGCTGTACAGAGGTTTGCTGGCCCCACTGTCCTCCACGCCAATAGAAATCCAAGCACAAGCCTTTCAAGCACTATCATCTCCACCTTCAAATCTGCTGCTGCAGGGAGGGACTAGGCGGGTCCTCCAGAAGCTTTGTGCTTCCCTTCATCACTAAGACCCTTCCTCAGACAGTGGGCAACACTAGACTATTTGGGAAAACATGCAAGGATCTCTAGATTGAGCAGGTATGGGATACCCCAAGCCCCATGCTAACTCTTCTTCAACAGTCAGAGAATTGCTTCAATCTACATACATGATGTTTTCAATCCTTCTCTTCCTAAATTTGGTAAGTTTACCAATCAAAGCCTTGAACATTCTTATCCAGTCAAAAGCCCACATACACTTTTTTATAATGTTCCCTCATTCCTGACATCCAGATCTTCCAGTGTCAATGTATTCCATGGCCCAATTACACACCGTATTAAAATAATCTTTGCATCTCTTTGGCAACTTTTAACTTAACTGAATGTCCCTCTTCCTATGTTACAACACAGAAAAAGGGAGCTCACGATCTGCCTTCTCTATGGCACTATTGTATATATTATTTCTAATCCTCCTCTCTTACTCATCTCTTTTTCCAGGTAACAACCCTAGTCCTCTCAATCTTTTGCCACATACTCATTTTTCTAAGCTCCCGGTGGTTGTCCTGCAATGCCGTACACAGACCCAGGCTTTCTGGTTGTCGCTAAAATGTGGACAAAGTTTTGCTAAAGTAAATACACCCCGGAGGAACCGAGTGGCCATGAGTCCTTAAGCAGGTATTTCCTGCCATTCCTTAGTGTGGTAGTCACAGAAAAAGAAGCCCATGTCCCTGGGAAGGACACAAGTAGAGCCCAGTACCAGTAGGGTACATTCACATCCTCATGCCCCTTCCACCCAAGCAAAAGCTCCACCCTTTCTTCTCCCCTAATGCAGAGCATGGCTTTCCCCCTCTCTTCCCACTTTCTCAACTCTCACCTTGGCTTCCTCCTCAAAACATATATCTCCTGGGTTTTTTATCCTATTTAAACCCTTTTCACATAACTTTCCAATGAAGGGGTCTTTCGCAAAGCAGGCTGAAGCATTTCACTTTCCTGCTGAAACCTTGAAAATTTATCTCCCTTCTTCTCAGACTAGATACACATCTGAAAGCTGCAAAAACACCAAAACAGTTGAATAAATCTTACCGCGCCTCTGAACTTCATTTCTGCCTCCTGCCAGCTCCCGCAGCACTTGCAGAGACTTAGTTTACGCTGCTGCAAAAAGCAGGAATCTGAGGACAAGTTCTCTCTTCTGTCAGTTGCCTTTTTTTTTTTTTCCACGACATTTTCGGTGCAGTCAGAACTCTCTCCCTCCCACCAGCTCCTACTGGAGCATCCTGGAGAGGGCGTTTTCCAAGAAGAAGGAGAGGAACTCTCCTCCCCTCCCAAAGAGGAGAGACCGACGTGCACAGATCATGAGAGGCAGTCCAAGAGAAAACAAGTCAGCCGTCCTCTGCCTGCAGCCTGGTGCGGAGTCCCTGCTGCCCAATGACAGGGAAAAACGGAAAGAAAAGTAATCACAGGCACTGGAAAACCTGGTGCAGAGCCCAACACGCAAAACCACAGCAAACAGGACAGGAAGCGATATGCTCCATTACAGCAAGTTTTTGCACTGAAACAGCAGCAGCATCAAGAGGGCTCCCCAAACCCACTCCCAACTCACCCCACCACAGCAAAATCTCCTGGGCTTACAATTACACTTGTAATCACTCTCTCAGCAAATCAAAGGACCACAAAGAGTCCAGGGGTAAGACATAGTTTGCCTTGACTGTCCCTGCAAGGACTTAGCGTACTGGCTCAGCAGTATTTTATTCCAGAAACAGTTTGAGACAGCCACCCTCAAAACACCCACTCTACATGGAGGTCCCCGAGGTCCTTATCATAAAATAACCTGCACTACTAAGACCCTTCCTAGTAGGACACAGTCAAGCCACTGCTGCCCTTGGTCTCCAGCCCTTGCAAACAGAAGTAGCATGTTTACCTGTCTCTGAGGCCATCAGGGTTTGGTCTCACACAAAAAAAATTAATGGCCATAGCTACACCAAGAGCGTGAAAAACCATCATCACCCAGAGATAAGAGCATTCTGACCAAAATCAAAAACGTATATGCAGCCTTTGCTAGCATTAGGTGGAAAGTGAAAGGATGAGAGGCAATGGACACAAGCTGGAAGAAGGGAAATTCCAATGAGAGATTAGGAAATTTTTTTTCACAATGAGTGCTGTGAAATACTGGAACAGGGGCCCCAAGAAGTTGTGAAACTCCATCCTTGGAGTTATTCAAGACTCAACCAGACAACGCCTGAGCAACCTGATCTAAATTGGCCCTGCTTGAAAGTGGGGTTGGACCAGAGATCTCCACAGGTCCCTTCCAACCTAAAATTATTCTATGATTCTATTAATTATTTTGCTCCTCAATGGTCTAAGCTATATGCCCATCCTAAAATGAATAACAGATATAGCAAATAAAGCTACAGATCTGTTGCAGACAGCACATTGCCCCAGAACAGGGCCCAGCCAAATACCTTCAGGTATTTCAGGTTGCAAGTAGTTCACATTATGAGCATACAAAGCTGCTGTCTGGCAGTTGCACAGGAGGCCAGGCAGACCCCTGAAGGAGATGAGTTCTGCCCTGAGCCAGAGGACCTGCCATTTCCAAGCATCAGTGACTAAAAAAATTAGTCAGCCGTTTGATCTGACTCGTAGCAGCTAACGAACACGATGGGTTTCTGTCTGCAAGTCTCCCAACACAGATAATCACAATCTGCACAAAGCATACTGCCACCCATTTCTCCTTATACCACCCTCCTAACGGACTCCTCTCCGAGTGATCTGTAATACGGGACTCTACAATTAGCCAAGAGCATGGCAAATGACTACAAACTAGATGCAGGTTTATCCACAGCATACAAGGCCCTGCCCACGCACACAAGGCAAAACTTGCACCTCCAGTTAGGTGGTCTCAAACTTAGTCTAACGCTACAAACTCATCAGCTGAGTTTTCAGAGCTCATTTGCTCTAAATGCATGCAGCCACATCTGCACTGAGCAAACATCAGCCTGATCCAAACACCACCTAATTTTCCACAAGAACCTTATCAAAATGAATGGGAACATAATCTTTCCTGCTGTGCAGCATCTTCTGAAAAGAGACTACTGCAGACTCTCTCTTGCATCTGTTCAAATACTTCTGAAATTTAGGTATCACACTGAAGGAGTGTCAGCTATCATCAACAGTTCACTACCATACGCAGGTGAACAGAGGTGGCAAACTGAATAATGCACTTCTGTCATTATGAAACTCTTTTGGAGGACATTATTTTTCTTAAGTAGGGAAGGCTTTTCTCATGATCATAGGATAACAGATGAAAGCAGAAATAAACCAATTCTCTTTCTCTAAGGGCCAAAGAGCCTTTTTAGGTGTATTAGTCTCAGATCAGATATGACTGCAGGACCCCAGGCAGCATGCAGTGCTACTCTACATATCTGCCCAAACCCAACATTTGCAAGCATCTCAGTTGTTGGAATCCATTTAAAGTGGTCCCTCGTGGCAGTCGTCACCCAAGTTTTGCAACACCAAAAGGCAGGGTCTCTAACCATTGAACACACAGAGGCATTAAATCATTCCCAAGCTCAATCGCTGATATTTCCTGACTGGCACTACCTGGAGTGAGCTCTGCTTAAAGAGCGTTGTTGCTTTTTGTATTTTTCTTATAAAAATGCATACTTTTCAAATTCTATTACAGAAAGGGTAAAGTCAAGCTTTAAAGTAAAAAGGTTTAAATCAAAAAGCTACTATTTGCTTTACTTTAAAGTTTTTTAAAGTAAAACAAGACTGTGCATGGCCACTACTCAGACAGGAGGCTATTTAAAACCCAAGAAATGTAGCAGATGTTGTCAGTGGTTCAGTGCAGCACTCCTCTCTAATTAGCTCTGACCCAAGGCATCGATCCCAGAGATCCTGCGCTGTGGTGGGTGTCATTCGTCACAGGAAGAAGGTGCCAGCGGTTACAAGGATTTGTGATGAAGCTTGGATAACGCTTCTGAAGAGAGCTGTGGTGCCACCAGCTCTTCTGCCCTCATTAGATTCCATTTTGAAAAATTATTCGTACTGCCTCTCAGTTCTTGCACAACTATTTGCCATGATCTTTATTCTCTTCTTATCATCAACCAACTGAGGATTTAGGTGAATTATTAACAGAGGCAGCCTCAGGACACATTTCAGAGGTGGGTTTAGCATTGGTCTATTTCAGAGCATTGAAAGAAAGAGACAATACTCCAAAGCCCTGCTCAGCACAGGAGCACAGGTAAAATCAAAGGTAATCTAAGCTACATTTCCCAAACTGCGCCTCATTAGCCATTACTAAATCACAACAGCAAGCCCCGAGCCAGCAGTTCTCCAAGTATAATTAGAGCTGTAGCCTGGCAGCACTAATTCTTCAGGAGGAGAATGTCAGTTCTCCATCATAATTTCTCAAATCAGTCTAGTTGTAGCCAAACAACAGAGTCAATAAAACTCATGTTACAATTTCAAGCTATGTATTAGCACAGAGTTACCTTCACACTAACAACTTTACCTTTCCGGTACTTTACACCTCCTAACACTTCTCAGAACACATCTCATCACCAAAAATGCCATGTAAGAGAAAAATATACAAGAGCCCAATATTCAGGAGTACATTTTTTACATGTTTCCCTTGGCTTTTTTATGCAGGAGAACCCTTTTATGTATTTATTCACTGGGAAGACCTTTACTCAAGAAGGTTTTTTTTTTTCTGTAGTCAAACTACTGCCCAGCTCTTGTTGGCAAGGAAAACACTTCTGTGTGTGCGTTAGCCTAAATTGGGAGGAAAAAATAATTGGAAAGCAGAGATAACCAACATGATTTTGATTTAAAAGATCTTGATCCCGGACTACTAAGGTGATAAAACCAGGCTGTTCCTTTCCAGCAATAGAGCCCAGCCCTTGTCCGTGATTTCTGCTGAGGATGGCTGGCTAGGTCTGTATCACTACTACAGGCAACTACAGGCAGAGGTATGAATCAAGTTTTCCAGGCCTCACCAGTTAGAAGTGACTCATATAAACCCTGGATTAGAGCACCAGGGATTGCTCTGCTCATTGCTGATAAGCAGCTGATTCCCTGCATACAATTTCACATTCAAAGCAAGGCGACTGGAAACCTTTCCTGTCAGCCCTGCTCCAACAGGCTCACAGAGCAGTGCGTGACTTGCTAAGCTACACCCGCAAGCACTGGCTCTACTGAAAAAAAAAGATTTTGGCCCCATGAAACCGGCATCAGCAAACCAGCCTTCCCCTCTGCTGTGCAGATTCCACTGCACAATATAAATCTGGAGGTAAGAGATGCTGGCTTGGGTTTATGCTATTCAAAAATCAATGTGGATCACATCTACATTATTCCAAAAGCAAAAGATGTCGAGTTCACCGATCAATGCATATCTTTTTTCTGGATTTTTATAATATTCATTATTTCTGCCTTGCAAAAGAACTACAGAATAACACACATTCCATAATTAGAAAGCACTTGGCAAAGATACCATGGGAAACAAACCACCCTAAACAGGCCAGGAATTTGAGAGTCCTTCCTCTTGCAGGTCAGAGGAACGTCTTAAACAAAAAATAGAAATTTCTTTAACCTATCACATGTGTCCTGCTGTCCAGACTATACTGATCTAAAACCGATTAAAATGCTTCACATTCCTAAGACACCCTATAGCAGAAAACTGGAGGTTCTGAAGGACATTTGGCCCATTGCTTAGGAAAAAAGCCCTGTTCCAGCAGAGGATGAACATTTGACTGCACGATAACTGGATAATCAACACCCTGCCAGAGAACCAACACTAAATATTGCAACAGGCTTGATAACAAGGCAGCACCTCTTCCTCATACCATTAGCTCTGCTAAGAATTGTCTGTTTTCTACCCTCTTTTTGTTTGTATTAATGCATCTCCTCTTTCCCCATGCAAAGAGTAGCCAGCTGTCCCCCAAACAAGTAGTTAGGAACAGAAGGTGGGACAGAGGACATTGGTCCCTGAATACACAACATTCCAGGTCAGTTATGAAACTGCAGACCTATAAAGGTTAAATCAAAAGCCCATTATACTCACTCAAAAAGCGCCTCAAGATGGTAAAGTTCCTTAATTTTACTGCAAACTTCATGACCTCATGAGTTCTCTGAATTCTCTGATTCTGTGTGAATGTGTTTGCACGATTATAGACAAAAGCTTAAAAATATGTTAGGTGTGGCCAAAAGGGTTCAAAAACCAGAAGACAAAGAATATTTAAATTATTATTTTGGATTCTAATTTATGCTTTGTAATGCCTAAAACTGTCAATACTGGTTTTGTTTGTTTCAAGAAAGCTTCAACAGTGAGAACACTAACCTTCTTTTCTTCTCAAGCTCAGTCTTTCAGAAATAAATAAGAGTATTACAAAAAAATGGAATATTACAAAAAACAAAGATGGAGATGCACACCTCTCCTTGGACTCCTACACTTTCTCTGTAAGTGCTATCACTATTTTGGTACCTCTCATGATAGATGTGTTTGAGAAATAGCAGATTAAAAAGCACACATGCGGCGCTTGTATTTAGTTATGGCTCCTGCACGCACACAATAATTCTGTGTTTATGACGTGAGTGAAAACCGAAACTGGGTTAATCTAACAAATTAAGATAAATTTTCCTTGTTGTTGCTCTCTGCTGAACCAGTGAAACAGAATGGATGACTGGCTTTGACAGTGACCATCAGAACAAAGTCCCACTTTATAATTACCAGATGCCCTTAATATGATGCCAGTTTGTCTCATGCATGTGGCTACTCTCACTCTGTTCCACTCACACGCTGCCCTGTGTTATGGCTCTGTCGGTTGTTTTACAGGACTGCAAGACAGTCGCCTTTTCAGCTCTACCCATTCTGAATCCAACAGTAATTGTTGCACTAACTTCAATAGCAAAGAGTTTAAAAACAACAGTTAATTCAGTTTGATTGCTTTGCCCTTACTTTGATACAATCATTTTAAGCAGATCCCCTGCAGAGTCTGTGGCAAGAACAAGAAGAGCCGTTTTGACGGAGCTGTTAATACAAACAGCCTGACTCATTTCAGCTGATGTGCATTCCTCCCAACTGACTTTCTAAACAGTCACTCCCAGTGGCAGGACCTACATCTTCCTTTTAAGGGGAAAAAATGTTTTCACAGGAAAAATTAAGTGTTTAAAGCCTGTGCATATCTCTGTGCTTTCAGTGACCAATCTCTCCTTTAAAAACACATTCATGTTGCACGTAAAACAAAAACTTCTCCCTCCTTAATATAAAGTTGTTCCTGTTTTTTATCACAGCCATTAGCTTTCTATCGATACCCTGGCAGACTCAGGTGAAACATCCTATCATACAATTTTTCATGCAAGCCAACATGAAAAAGAGAATTGGTTTTCCAAAGCATTAGGACGACTAAATCTGAGAGGAAAAACATGGCTGAGAAAGAACAGGCAGAACTTACAGGCTGTAGACAACGCTTTACAGCTCACATTGGTGGCTGACAGTTCCTATTCCTCCAAATTTCTTTTCCTGCATTTCTGAAAAGAGGATTAGTGTTAGAAAGGGATTAAGATTGGAAAGCATATCATAACAAAAACTTCTTGTTCTATCGACACTAGATAAGGAAAGAGTGAGCACCGGTACTTTGCCTGCATGTTAGATGAAGGAAACAGGATTTCCCTCTGCTACTCCCTGAGCAAGATCCCAAGGAAATGTTTCTAATAATAGGAAATTACTATATAAGGCCAGATCAGCACTAAACTGTTTGCAGTCTGGAAAAGAAGAACATAAAAGAGTACTGAGGAGGGACACAACTGGCAGAGCAGGGCTCTTCACACATCAGTATTCTCTGGGAAGCCAGCATGCAGCAACCTAAGGTTCCCCTCCATAGAGATGGACAGCATTTAACCTCTGACTCTTCTCTCCTGAGCAGAGAGGGGCCTCTCCCACAGCCCAAAATAGAAAACTAAATGTACAAATTAGAGCTGCTATGTCCTTTTTCTATCACGCCCTTGCTTTTCTTCACGGGAGGAAAACGACAGACAGAACAGTCTTAAATCTACAAAATAGTGCCTGCAAAGCAAGGGTGAGCACATCTCCGATACGGAAAGGGAAAGACACAGCCACGTCCTAAAGCATGACGTGGCCAGTGCTAATGCAGAAGGAAAGCTGACAGCTCCCCTACCTGCCCTTCCTGGGCAGCAGATCCACGGAGCACAACAATTTGCTGCTGCATTTTGTGAACTGGACAGCTCTCTCTTACTCATTTTGTTTTAAACTGTAAAGATGTTGGGCACCTGTGGAAGGAGCCATTTAACTTAATTTCCAAAGTGTTCCCACATAATTGTATGCATTAATGTCTCACAGGCCAACAGTTTCAGCAGCAAACTGTTAACATATAGCTACAAGCAGCTGTGAACATCTCAGCAAAACCGTCAGACTGACTTCTATCTGGAGCTGTAATTGTAACTCAAATGCACAGTTTTTACTATCATCTCAGCAGACACAAAACCTGCAAGCCCGGCTGAAGACAGATTTTCCTTCTTCTTATACAAATGAAAGGGAGTTCCTACAACAACGCTCACAAAGACCTCGTTTGGATAAAACTGGAACATTTCCCTGTGATCCCCAGCGAGGGGTATCTTTCCATCTCTGCTTTGTCTTCGGATAAGGCCAGAAGCTCTCAGCTCCCAGTGCAGAGAAGCTTGCTGAGCAAACACTGTCTGACACAGTCCCATAGCTGCCATGGAAATGAGTACAATATAAATTCCTAGACAGGTTTATCACCCAGACTTTCTTCTGACAGCAGTAGATGTTTGTGACAAAATGTACAAATACTTTTTGTATCTGTAGCCTGCTACATCCTATCTCTCTCTGTCTACAAATGCAGCCCCTGCAGGGTTGCACAGCTTCTGGAGGAACTTGAGGCCAAATCCCAGCCAAGATTTTCCACGTGTTAGCTGGTAAGACCTCTTTGAGCTGAAACGGTCAGTTTGCCCCAGCAAAGTTAGGCTGAGAGCCTTAAAAAAGGCAAGCTAGGCTACCCTTATGAAAGGCTTATTGACGAGACAGTAAGACAGAGTTTTGACAGCAGAAGCACTCTTCTACATCACAGCACCAGGAACTTCACAGTCCCGATGGGAACATGGCTGAGATTTACAATTCCCTATACTGTTCCAGAGGATTGCTCCAGTGTAACCAGGCTCTCAGGTACGTTCTTCACCAGTTGCTCATACCTCACCCTTGTCCCCATACTACCTGGCTAGAAAAGGGTGTGCACTCAAGGGTGTGTTAAGCTTTCCAGGGCATAGAGCAATTCTGTCCCAAGAGGATGTTTTATATTTGACTTATCTTTAGGGACATCTTGATTTCTGAAGATTTTTAAACTGGCCTTTAATTTTTGTCCATTTAAATACTTCACATTCTTGCCTGCACAGCAAGGGGGAAAACAAGCGCAGGCAAACAGGCAGGCATTTTTCAGAACCAGTTAAGATAAGTGGTTACGACTCTTAGAGAAAACCAACTACCAAGAAATCATTTATATTAAATACCCTTATGCTGCTTTTCTCATGTAATAACTGCTCCATAACAATTATAAAGCAATTCAGAAAGACGGCCTGTGCTGGTATTGCTTGTGGTCAGTGGTATCTGAAAGTTAATTAATTTTGGAAAAAACAAAGTTTGGGGAACTAGCTCCCTGTGCATTTAAGTCAGTACGAGGTCTCAACTTTAAGCCTGGACCCTAACGCTGATGTCTTCTCTACTTGTTTTTCATGCCAACTCAAAGGATGCAGTCAGTAAGTTGTTTGTTCGGTTTCAAAAAGTCTGCTCCAGGAGAAATAAGATATTTGTTTTGGCTCTAAAAGGCGAGAAGAATCACAGGTATGAGAGTAAGAGTCTGGAAGCAGAGATCAACCATCCCTACTAACGTTACATTGACAGGATCCCAAGTTTCCCCCATGCTACCAATGATAATCATAAAATTCTTCTCTAAATATAGGAATTGTCTGTTTAGAACTGCTGACACCAAAACAATAAGTTTAAGCTGCTTTATTTTCTTTAGTGGGTTAAATCTGAAACCTAGGGAAGACTATCTGAATTACATTCTTAATCATGTCAACACATATAATTTTACAGAAATCCAAATAACAGATTTATCTACTATATCAGACTGCTTTATAGGAAACAACTAAACTTGACTGACTTGTCCTATGCTGTCCTTTTTTTCTTTTAATTCACAACTTTCTTCAATGCAGTTTTGCATTAAAACAACCACACCCAAACCCAGACCATTCGGTACTGTGAAAAATAAGTTTTAAAAGGAAATACCTCCCTCCAAAATAGCCAAATGAAATTGTTTCTTTCAGTTAACGTGAAGCTTTTCCTTTTCGTAAAGCCTGAATAGAGCTATTGTTGAACTCCTAGTTGGCTGTCAAAACCACGAACTTTTCTACTATGTGGAGACTGGAGCACAGGTAATATCTAGATTATATTAGTATATTCAAGCTTCCAATGTCAGAAAAATAAAGGTCAAATGGCTAAAACTTTCCTGAAAAGCACAGGAGAGAGGATCACATATGGAATACATTTCCTGAAATTCTGGGGGTTTTTTTTATAAAATAGCTTGTACATGAGTGATGCCCCAACAACTACTCCTGCTCCTGTTAGTGTAATAACAAAATCCCTAGTATGGAAAGTTTATAGTAGCATAAAGATGTATATATCAGTATAATTTGTACTCTAGATTTAGGGAAATGCTGCTATGAGCAACATTGGGTATTGGTACAATGTCATCTGTCACAGGTTTGTTCCACGTAATGTCTCTAAGTTCCTTAAGAAAAAAAGAATACCACACCAATCTGCAAGTATTCTTGCGACATTTCATTCTGATGCCAGAAGCCAGTGATACCTGGGAGAAACAAGTTCTTATTTTCCTTCTGGGTGTGACTCTTTTTTAATGCAAACTTAGCAATGCTGTAAGCGAACTACAAACTACCAAGTGGAGCCAAGTTCTATAAGCCCAGAAAAAGGGCACATTCAATGCTTTAGACATTCAAACAAGCGGAGTAGTTTTTAATGTGATGATTTATAAGTGTAGAGTTTACAGGCACAATTTGTACTTCCACCACTTTTTTTCCTCTGTCCCAAACTGACATTGTTGGCCTAAGGCAGGCAGTTATTTTGGGACAGTGAAAAGTTATAAATAAGTTCTAATAAAACTATTGGGAACACATATGGTACTGAACTTCTTTCAAACCCTTCTTTGTAAGGGAACAAAGAGCATTTTACATTTATTGTGATGGCATAAGTCCCCTATGAAAAGTTTAAGGAAAGAGTTTCAACAACAGTCTGGAGTAAAACTAGATCATGAACCCAAAATAAGAATATCCAATGATCTGCAGAAATTCCAGATTATGCTAAAAGAAATGGCCTAAGCAGTTTCCAAAAAGCAGACGAAAGAAAAATAGACACGCAGTGCAGACTGGCTATCTGGCAGTGTGTCAGACTTGAGGCCTGGCAACCAACAGGAGCACGTGGGCAGATGATATTGCAGCTGGCTTATGTCTGAACTGCTTCCCTTTACCCTGCCTATTCTGTTGCTTCTGAAAAGAAGGGTAAAAGCCACCAGATGAAGGGTATTGTCTGAGGTAATCTCCTTCTGACCAGTATGACAGTACCCCAAAGATCCCACAGTGAACAAAGTCTTCAATGTTTTTGTGAACTGCAAACATTTTTATCCTAAAATAGATATATCCTCAGTTAACAGTAAACAAGGAATGATGAGTTGCCATCATGCTGGCAAAAGTATTCCAGGATGCCTGGAAAATACAGACATGATTTCAGAAGGACATCCCACATCCACTGGCATCAGCCAACACTCATCAAATGATCCAGAATATTGTTTTCCAACATTTAAAAAAATTGATACTCCTGTTGAATCAAAACTACATTAAATCAAGATTTTCTTAAACTAAAAGAAGTAGTAATCACAATGATGTTAAAAAACATAATAAATCATTGGCTTGCAACTTATTAAGCACCCTTTGAAGTGTAAGGAATCTCTCATCTCCAAGACATGGTTTCAACTCCCTGCTCACTCAGGAGAACAATACTATCCTGCTCACAGCATTTTCAAGATTTTCTGCATTACCAAAGACAAAATACACACTAAAGAATAATCAAGGAGCCCGTTCCTTTGTGGTTCTCAGGAATGCATGTTCCACATCTGGATAAACATGGGCCTATGCAGTGAATGGAAACATTCATTCCCCAGCTGTGGCTAGGTCCAAATGCTTTCTTTCTCTCTGATTTTACTTATAGTCCCACATTTGGTGGTTGAAAAACTGCATACATCCTGGTGAGGCAGACAAAATAGGTAGTCACAGGCAGGCCCAGCAATCTGCCTACTGACCCTTTACATCTAACATATAAACAAAAACAACTTTTGGACTGTGATCTCCAACTCAAGATCCTGAAGGAATTCCCACAGCTCCCGTTAGTTGGGTATATCAGCTGGTTGTGACAGTTGTGACATTAACAGAAATACCAACTGTCCCACAGCATTGTGTTCTCCATCAGAAGATGAGGACCGGCACCCCTAAGAATAAGAGACAAGGAGAAGCCTTCACTAGTGCTGATGCAGATAATGAGCACATCCTCAAAAAAGTAAAAGGTATCCTTCTGCCTTGAGGCTACCAGTGCACAGGTGGGAGTCCTTTCCACATAAGGCCACATCCTGCTGGAAGTGCATGGATTTGGAGATCTCGTGGAAATTGGGTATCTTTTGTTCTGATGCTGTCTGAGCAAACCCCACTGTCCATGGCAGCTAGGACAACAACAGGAACTGTCAGAAGAAGTCTCATCCTACTGGGAAGTAAACACTGTCTTTCCTCTGATTTGACAGGCATAGATTCTCTAAGTGCCCTTGGCGAAAGTGAGAGATCCAGAGCCATGAGGGAATCTGAGCTCCTCCCTGAAAGAAGGGTCCAAGAGTCTCAAGAATAGGTATCTGCCACAGAAGATCAGTACCTGTTATCAAAGACTATAATGTAAGAAATACATACAAAATGCAAGCAGCAGCTTTGGTTCTTTTGCTTAAATTTTCTGTTCTAACAGCTCTCAGATACTGCCAGGGCAGCATCATTTGCTATTGTAGCAACAACACGAGCCCAGCCTTTGCCACTCTACAATAATGAGAGGAGACTACAAAAACATGAGAGCTGATACAGTGTGCATGGCAAGCCCTAGATTAACCATGCTTCACTGAGGTCAGTGGGAGCTCTGCCATCAGCTTCAGTTGTGTTGGAGTACACCTGTGGCAGGAAAAAAGGTTAAGCTCTTTTAAATCACCTAAAGAATAAGAAAAGCATCACAACTTGAGGGTTTGTTTCAGGAGCTATAGTTTGTATGGCTGAACTAGAAAAACAGAGGGACACGGGGAAGTTCATCACTGTAAATTATTGATCCACTGCTTTCTAGACATTGAAACTGGTAATTAAACAAATGGTAAAAAGATACTTCATCAATTATAGAGGTGTCACTTTAAATTACACTTGCTCCAGGATGAATAAAACACAGAGGTTAAATGCTATGGGTACTCCTTCATGCTGGCTTCTTGTTCAAAATCCTCACTACAACTGATTCTAACTCTCTTATATCGCTGCTTCAGAGCTGCATGCTCTTTGCACATATTAAGCTAGATAAGGGGAAATGAGTTTTTGTTTCACCAATCTTTTTCACACAATGTTCAGAGAGCACAGTCCCGTGGTATGGAGAGAAGATTTGGAACTGAGACTAGTGGGATCCCTTTGCTGCTCAACAGGATTAGTTATATGGCCATAAGTCAAGGCCACAGCCCCTATGAAAACAGCCCTCCCTCAAAAATCAGACTAAAAAAAAAAGTTTTGTCTACTAACAGTCAGTTGTGAAATCTGTGAAGTACTGGGCAGACATTTGATACTGGTAGGTCTTATGGTTTTTAGAAAATATATACATGTACACACCCTCCACAACCTGAAATAACACTGACAAGCTGCTCCTGAAGCAATATGATGATGACATCAAAGATCCCCTTTTAAGCAGAAATCATGTCACAACCATAATGACTACTCAAATTTGATTTATGGTAAATTTTTATATCAGGGTGCATGCCTTACTGCATCAAGCTTAAAGTTACCTCAATTTCACATGTTAATATTATATGAATGTAAAAATATATTTGCTCTAGTACTCATTTTGAAATAAGAACAACATCCAAAGAACAGCTTGGCCATCTTGCAATTACTGGCACAGACGCTCTCTAGAACCATTATTACATCTCTCAAATAGATTTCACTCTGGGAAAGCATTTATTGAAGGCTGGGTTCATCAATTGATTGAGATAGGTCAGGGAGTATAAATACTCTAAGTGAAAGACTGCATATGCAGCATGAGCAGACAGCTTAAAAGCACTTGCAAAAAAACACCCTAACACGTGGATGCAGTTGGCATCCTTCACTGAGCAGAAGCAGCAGTGAAGCAATAATGCTAGGAGGCAAGATCAGAGAAACAGAAGTTGCTGGTGGAGCAAGAAGAATCCTAGAAGTCAAACAACTTGTGCTTGCCATGGTAAAATGGAGAAGTGAAGAGATACCCAGGTGGGAGTTCAGTTCAGAGAGGAGAGAGAGGCCAAGGTGATGAACCGCAGGAATACGCTGTGGAAGCTGGAGATGAATGCATCATCAGCAGACGGAAATATTCAAAGTGGGAGATGAAGGCTGGACAGTAGAATTTTTGTGAAGGAAGGAATACCAGCTCTTGGTAGGAGGACAAGATAATCAAAAGGCTGAGCTGACTCTCCCTACTGCTCCCCAAATAATGAGGCTGAAGCACAAGGAGAGCAAGCTCTGCTGTGGGCCTTATGCCAATTGGTCTATGAAGTTTTCCTTGCCTATTCTAAGGAGAGTTACACAATGTAAGGCTTTATTCCTAAGTGCCTGATGGCATCCTGTGTATACAACAGCTCCTACCAGCAGAACAGTATTTGTGGGAAATGTTAGGAAGAGTGTCTAAGAGAGATAAAGCCTTTGAGTTGCAGACAAAGCTGCCAGCCCTCATTTCCAGCTTGTCAGAGCAAGTCCTTCTTGAAGTCAGCAGCCTGGAATGAAGAGAATCTGGCATTTGTGCATGTATGTATGGTTCAGACAGTCAGGGCGGAGCGGCTGACTTTAATCATACTTTCCACACTGGGGGAGGGGGGTAGTGGCAAAGTACAGTGAGTGATGGGCGTTATCTGCTATATATTCACAAATTCCTCTTCTTTGACTTTGTATTTCAAGCCTGACCTCCTTTCCTGCTTCCACTAGCCCCTAGAGGAGGGGGGGAAGAGCGAGAACACAGAACTGGAATTTGAGTCCTTCACATTCTTGGGATTCCTGGTGTCTGTGATAGGCAGCACAAAGGCAGCACACACTTGTCTGGTGATCTGACAAATTCCACGTTCTGGAGAATTACTGGAACAGCTGATGGGTCACAGGAGTAGCTACATGCAGGTACCCCACTATTCCAAAAGTCACTAATCCAAGTGCTAATCCATTACAGCCTCTGCTGCTCCCGCTTACCTGCTGGGTGATAACCTTCATGTTTAGTATTCACATTCTAAGGTTGTTTCTTTAATTGTCTTTTGCCAGAATATCTGTTTCTGGGGGAAAAAAAAAATACCAATAGAGCATCTAAAAATATGGGCTTGCACTAGCCACTGCCAAGCTTTTTTAGCTTGTTATGAAGCCTCTTTAACAAGAGTGCTAGTATGGTATCAAAAGCTCCAAAATAGTTTAATACAGCTGCCCACTACAGTGTTAGCAACAATAGTCTAAAGAACTCCAGTTCAAACCACTTCTGGTTGCCTTCTACCCTCACAATGAGGCTCCAGTCCACTAAGTCACATGGAGCTTCAATTCCATCTAGAAATAGCCTCTTGAAGTTTCTATTGCAGGATGGCATTCCTAAATTTTGTTTACTTGGGTGCCACTACTGGTGGTGACAGCAATAGCAGCTACAAATTGCAGGAACCTGCGTTTATACACAGAAAGGGCACACATCCAGATCCAACCTCTTGCACAAAAGGTTTTGGCAGCAAAATGAATTCCTTCTCCCTTACCCTTTCTGCCTGTGTCGATCACAACGTCATGCTCGGATACCACAACACAGTAACCTTGCCCTACTACCCCACACATATACCTTAAGAGTCCCACAGGACCCAAAAGCCCTTTGAGCCTCTACACCTGCTGAAAAGCAGTACAAAAGCGGGCATCCCTGCATCCTCTGCCGGGCAGGGTGTCCTCCCTCTAGGCCCCCAGTGCACTGGCTCTCCCAACCTCCTCCCACAAACAGCAATGCTCTGGGAAGCGGCAGAGGTACATCTGCTCCAGAGAGAGCAAAACACACCAGACATCAGTGCTCAACTGGACCCCTCTGACCTGGGCTATGCTCCCCGCTTTGAACCCCGGCCACTCTGTGTGCTGCTTAGGCAAGAGGCAGAACAGATGCCAGTTTCTCTTGACTCAGTGTCTAAGCGTGTTCACCCTGTCTGTATCAGTATTTATCAGTGCCTCTCTATTCCGGACCTGATACCATGTTAATGGGCAGCAGCAGTGCAGGCGCTCCGTGGGCAGATAGTTACTGTACTGCTTAGGAGCTATAATAAGTGTTATAGCTTGGGAATCCCCATTACAAGAAGTGGAGTGGAGATAGTGTATGCTATTTGTAAATCTTAATAAAGCCAACATTTAGAAGACAACTAATTACCATCTATGTTCCAAACAGCTGGCCTAGCTCCACATCCACAGGATGGGAGGTTTTAGTGCCAATCATCCCACACACCAGGGCACAAAAGTCCCCCAGTGTGACTGCAGAACCTTCTAGCAAACTCAAACTTCTCTTCGCTACCACTGACTTCAAGGATCAAAAAACAGCAGCATAAGAAGAGAAGAGCTACACAAGCCATCATTCCCACAGCATTACATTACAGCCACTTCTCCAAGGTAAAAAGAGCACAGAAAGTGTCCTCCGAAGTGCCAAGGTGCAGTCCCAGGCAGCTGTAAGTTGACCTAGACAGCTGACATTACTGTGATGCAGCCCATCGTCTGTCCCCAGCTGTGCTTGTCCTGGCCCCCTCCCTCCTCTGTACTGGGACCGAGATCTGTTCAGCTCTGTAATGAGACAGTTCAGGGAAATAAACAAACAGAAAACTTTTTTTTTTTTCTTCATCATTGTTCTCTAAACTTTGTTTCAATTGATTCACCAAAGGGTCAAATGGATGCTAGTGCAGGTGCAGGGAGTGGAGAACTACAGCAAAACCAATTTAAATAGAACTTCATGTCAGTATAAGCTGATCTTAGACACTGGCAGAATATATCCTCCTGGCAGACAAGGAAAGAAAAGGCACTTCATTGAGAGTGACATGGATGAAGCTCTAAGACGCTCTGACTGCTTGCTTCATCCCCTACCCTTTATACATATAGATGCCTCCAAACATTTAAAACCTTGCAAAGTGATGCACGTATATTATCACCACCAGCAGCCTCCAGGACAAGCCCAGGAATGACACTAGAGGCTACAGACTGTCAGCTGTAGTGTTCCATGATCAGGAAATCAGCAATATAAATTACCTAACCTGACGCGTGTGGGTATATATGTCACACCGGATTTGCCAGCAGAAACATGTCTAGCTAATACACTGGTCTGCTATTCAACAAGATTGTGAACAACTGACACTTTTTGGCAGGTGCCTTAGAAATGAGGGCTGATGATGGTGGACTCTGCAAGCGCGCAGGAGGGGGGAAGCTCACTTCACACACTCATCACTGTGCCAGTTACTGACCCAAATGAACCTTCCCATTCCCTATCAATCCACAAATCTCAATCCAGCCCACACTAAACACTGATTGATTTTCTACTCTAACGAGCACTGTGTCACATTTGTGTTGACTAACCATCAGTTCAGATAAGTGGTTTGCAATTAAGATAATTTGGTTTGGGGCCAATGTGGCCTGAAAAGCACTTTTGAGAGTTCAGCACAGTGCTAGAGAGATTAACTAGAGAAATTTACTGCTCAAAACAGAAGGCCAGGTACCAAGTAACAGCTACTTTTAGACCTTTATACCAGAATTTACCTTTCCAGCCTATTCAAAATAAAAAGTAAGATTTGTCGCAACAAAACTTTTCCTTGGAAAGTAATAGCTTGCTTGTACAATGCTCGGAAAAGATTTCTTTCCGGACATGTGCACTCAACCTTCAGCAACACTGATTTTCTTCCACTCCCCATTTCCACTCAGGTTGACAATGTGATCCTTTCACAGATGCTACCTATTTCTGATGACAGACAATTAGTATTTCCACAAAAATGCATTCAATGACAAACAGCCAACTTAACTGAAGCCTCTATAAAAAAGTAAACAGTTACATGAGCACAGCTTTTGAGTTCCATGGACTTCAGCCTGGACATAGTTCACATTCTCATCCTACACACACAGCCACTTTGCGGAATTTTCCTCCCATTGCAAGCTGAACTAAGAAAGTGCTTTGGACAGCAGCAGTTGCCAGGTAAATATATTCAAGGCTTACAGCTGGAAGGAGCTCCCCTATGTCCCCACCTAGACACGGAATCATCAGAGCAGAAACAGACACTTGGCAACTAGTCAGGTTTCAGTTTAAAGAGAGAGATCAAACATCCCTTTTCACTCTGCAAGTTTTTTGCATATAGAACTCCACATCTCTTGCAACACTTCCTCTTCACATGGCGCCCTCATGACCAAGCTGCCAGAGCAGCACAGAAACCCTTGCTCCCAACACTCGCTACCTGCCAGGCTCTCAGAACCAGACATCCCCTGCTCTGGTAGCTCTCACCAGCGCAGCAGACAAAGGTTTCACGGTGGTCACCGTCTACAGCAATCTCTGAGAAGAGCAGTTTATCTTTGACTCTTTTTTTCTTTTTTGTTTTGCTCTCCTTTCCTTTATACTTCTTCCTTGTATCAGGACACAATTATCTCAGATTAGTTTATACTTGAGACAAATAATGTCTGAAAGCTTACCCAAATATATAAATGGCCCATAACCATCAACCCATGTATTCTTCAATAATATCAGGCAAAAAGAAAAGACAGTGTGCTCATATCGCTATGTTGTCACATGTTTTTCTTAAATGGTCTAGGGACTCTAACACACCTGTTTTAGAAATACCTCATAAAAGTGCATAAATTATCCCTTCTATTATCCCAAATTGCTCCTAGCTTTCTCCAATCCCTGCATAAGCAGTCATGAGAGCACCATTTCTTCTGTGAATTGAGGAAACATCTTTTTGGTGATTTTAGAGGATAGCATTTTAAGGTAGCCAACATCTAACTGACAGGCAGCACTACTGCTCATCAGTACTTCCGTAACAACCAAGATTTCAAACAATTTAAAGAAATGCTTTCTGCTGAAAACCAAAATTGTAAGTGCTGAAACTAAGCACCAACTGAAATAATAAGAGAGCTAAGATAATAGGCCTTTGTCCCTAAGTTATTTCACAAGGCTGAGCTTTAATTTTCTTCAGCTAAACAGTCTGTGGACCCACTACTTCAGGAGGACGCAGAGATGAAAAGGAGAGCAAAATAAGATTGGTCGGATCTACGATACAGGCTTATTTTGGCCTCCCAACCTCTTCTGCCTCCCACACCTTTTTATCCCCCTCAAACTTTTCCAGCATCCCCTTCTTCTCGGCCTCTACTTTTCTTGCTGACCTCCCACACCATTTTGGTCTCCCACCACTTTTCAGCCTCCACTTTTCTTTCTGGCCTCCCACATGTTTTCAGCCTCTAGTTTTCCTTCAGACTCCCACCCCTTCAGCCAGCACATAATATTAAAATCCCCTTAAGGTTATGAATATGTAAATTCTCTATCCAATCAACAGTGTCTCACCTTGATATGTGCATTCATATTTTGACTTCTCCTTCTACACCCTAGCTGACCAGAAACAAGCTAGCTTCCATCCAGACATCCTGCAGTCATAACAGCACAATTTTATGCCCAAGGAAACATGGTGGCTCTCTCAGCAATTCCAAATCCTGCTAGGACTCTCATAGCCCTGTACAGTTAATTATGTTAATGGAAGTACAAAAGTTAAAACATCAGAAATTCTGAGATGGTAAAAATCATTTATCATGAGTTTCAGAGCAACGCTTTCATAAGGTTTAGGGGCGATGCAAACCCCCACCAAGCTTATTTAAACAAATAATACATGCACTAGCTTTGCTAACAGCTCCATAAGGTGCTGTTCCCAGTTCCTATCCACCACCTTTCCAGACAGATCAGCAACATTAAAGTCAGAAATCATCTGCATTCCTACAGAGTGCTACGATCAGGCACACAAAAACACACTCTGTACTTCTCTGCAGAACTTGTTTTGATCCCCTCCCTCAACTTTAAGAGCAACAAATCCATGCACAAATAAGATGGGGATTTTGGAAGTCACATATTTTGTATTTTCCCTCACTTTCACACAAGACCTTAAGTTTTCCCTTCTCTTTTCAAACAAAATTGTAGCCAAAAAAGCTTGTGACTTTAGGAGAAATCAGAAATACACATTTTGAAAACACTATTCAAAATGCACTGTTTGGTTTACTTGAGAAATATGATAGGTACTTTTTTTTTGTTTTCAGAAAGGTGCAACAGATGTAAAAGCAGTTCTTCATTATACATTACTATGATTTTCCAGTAACCATACTGCTCTGAATCTTCTCTTCCAAGTTGCAATATTTTTTTAATTCTGTGGTACTTAGTAGCTCTGAAGGAAAACAAAAGAGAACTGACCACAAAATTCAGAAATGCATAAATTCAAAAGGAAGATGTGAAATATCTTCAAAAGTTATATTTTAACAGCCCAAACACTCTTCCCACACTGTCCCTTCACAAGCAAGTCAGGCACGCTTAGCTGCTCCCACTTCATTCCCGCATGAACAAACCAATGGAGAAACCCTATTATATTGCATTGTGTGCACTTGGCACTGTTTCTTCAGCACACCAAAAAACAATCAGGTATACAAACCCTGGTTGTTATTATAATCTTAATAGATGTAATGGGTGGGTAGGAAAGCTACCTGTAACATCCATGAGAAAATAATGTACTAACACAAAACAGCAGATAAACAGTCAAGAAAAGGCAGAAAACTGCTCCCAACTAAACTTCAGTGCTCAGGTAAAATAAGGCAAAAGAAACATCTGTTTTGCTGTCTAAGTTCCAATTCTGTCAGAGAGAGAATTCCTGGCTTCCTGATGCAGAGGTGTGGCTTTCCCTCCCAAGATGAAGAAGAGGCAATTCTGAACAGACTCCAAAAATCCTAAGAGTATAAGACAACCTGCTATTTAAAACAACAAGATGTGTGGACAGAGAACAAGGCTTTCTGGTCTCTAATTTGGAAGGTTCAATAAAACTCTAGAAAAAAACAACAATAATTTTGTGCAATAATCTTCCCTCTTCTCAAAACTGTACCATTGGACAAATCAGCCTTTGCTGCACATCAAAACCTGAATTGCAGAAATACTACTTATAATGCAGCATTGTGTAGTGTTGCAAATATGTATCAGTTTGGGGGTTTTAAAAATGTTGATTATAGTGTGCTGCCTTGTAATGCATAGAACTGCATATTTCGGTTATTAAAGTTAGCAAACAAGTCTGGCTGTTCAAAGTCATTTCCCTGAGTAAACAATGACTCAGTGTGGACTGTATAATGTAGAAGGTATTAGTTACTGTTAGCAAGTTTAAAAAACCCAACTTGCAACACTATACAAAGACATACTTCAGAATGGAAAATAGCTTTCCTCCTACTTCTATGGTTCCAGTTATAGTGTTCCAGTGGAATTTAATTTTCTAAAAAGCTAAACAGATCACTATCTCCTTATTATATAACTGGACGTTGACTTAACTGGACCCTTCAGCCATGAACAATAAGCACAGTGAGAGAGCTGAGCTTACCCTCTTCTCTGTTCTCCGTTTGTTGTTACAACTCTGAAGTAAAGATGATTCTTTCTTGGACAGGAATATCCCATCTAGACCAGGCAGCAGGTGGTAATGAGAAGAGACATAAAGACAACCATAAAATATTGAGTATATGGTCATGAAGAAAAAAATGCAATTGTAAGCTCACCAAAATCCTCTGACAAACACTGTTCTCTAGTCGAATTACAGCTCCTTCAATAATCCTCCTCTTCATTAGTAAAATGGACAAATACACCTGGTGATAGTCAGCTGGCATAAGGCACCACAGATCACTCTAACTAATGAAATGCAACCTCAGCTGCTAAGATGCAAAGGTTTCCCTGAAGTCTTAAAATACTACAAAGGCTGTTCTCCAGCTACGAGTATGCACTGTCTCAAAGATTAGGACCACATCTCTATGTTACCTCATGTAAGGATGAAATCTCTGGTCAGATATAAGAACACTACAAGGAAATACAGAGTCAAATATCCATGGTAAACTTTTACTAGAAAAACGCATCCAAAAGAAATTACTAAAATAAATCTAAAGGCACAGCTTTTTAAAGCAGCTACAGCTTATAAGGTCCAGTCAGCATCCAAACAGCAGGCTGAATGTCTTCATAACTGTGTTTTTGTCCACATGCATCTTTTTGCCTAGCAGCGATTTTAGAAAGCTCTTTTATGGAGAAAGAAAGAAAGAAAAAAAAAAAAATCTGTTTAGGACAGCATGGATGGAGGATTTTTTTTTTGTCATTCACAGACTATCCATTTCCTGGCAAAAATCAGAACACATTTTGACACAGCATTCTTTGCCACCAACAGCGACACTGCCCATTTGGTAACAAAACTTTCCAATAACTGCAGGCTGCTGTATCTGCCAGCTCCAGGACCTTACTGCCTACAACGCAAACACTGTAGCACTCCAAAGGTATTGCCAAGTGCTAAAAATCTATGTACATTTATTATCAGCTGCTGAACAGAATTACAGGAAGGGCAGTGGCCAAGATGGACGAAGGTCAATGTACCAATTAAAGGGCTGCAAGTGTCCCAGTGAAGAACAGCTAGCTGGTCGCTCACATGTGACGAAATGCTGTCCTAAAGAAAAAAGCTGCCAGGGAGAGCTATCCATGCGTGCATGAATGTCACAGGAGTTCTAAACACTAATCTTTATCACCTTCCACCACAGGAATTTAATATAGGACAGACTACACTGAAGATACATATTAACAGAAAAGGTACTGGCCCTGCTGCTCCTTATTGTATTGGAGAGTATTTAAATAATGCAGGACAAGGCTTTAAAGAATACTAGACCTTCCACCCCCACAGAACACGACTCAGTTGCAAAAAATGACTTGAGATTTGTCCACTCAGAATCTTCTGTCATAACAAACTTTGTTAGCCTTTCACATTACTTATACTGTTGTCTTACATCTTTATTAATGCTTTCTGGGAAGAGCTGGCTATCTACCCCGCTAATGCATCAACAAGGAGTAACGTATGCAGAGGAGGGCACAAAATACATAGCAGAATATCTTCCAGCAGAGAGATCATTCAATCCAGACAGAGGCACAGTAAAAGTGGCTCCCTCCAGGCAGAAAAATAACTGTGTTACGGTCTCACAGAAAGACAACCCATGCAAACCTCACCCACTAGAAAAGATGACAGAAGGTTAGATGTATGGTTTCCGTTGAAGTCAGGGATAGGAATCCTAGTCAATGCCAACCACATCACTTACGAGTTGGTTATAAAGCAGTAAAGCAGTACATAACACAGTAAAACCCCTGACGGAAGACAAACACATGCTATTATTGCAATCACTTTATGCCAGTAAAAGGCATTGCTGCTACCGGTGGAGCCGTCCCCACCCGATCCCAACCATTTCTTCCTCTGCCATCGTATTATTTGTGCAGGCAGAGATGTTCATGTGCTCAAACAATGAACTGACCTGAGAAACTGCTCCAGACAAATTACCTATTTGTTTTGCCTACTCAGTTTTAACTTGGATCAGTTCTGAAAAGTTAACCACATTTGACTGTGATCAATATAGGTAAGCCAAAGCACAACACAAATGGTTTTCCCCACAGCAACAGTTTGGAAACATACAAATATGCCTTTATAAATGGTTCTTTAGCTTGTATGAAAGGATGAGTGATTTAGTTATATTTGCATCACTTAGATAGGGCAGTAGGACACACCATCGTTAGGAAAATCCACCCTACTTTAAGTTCTCTGCACCTCCTTTTCAAGTCATTATTTATTCGAAAGCACCCTGTGAACAGTCCTCACCCATTACTCCTTCAAACTGGGAGGCAAAGTGCTCTAGCCCACTGATCCTCAACATTTTGCATGCTGGAACTATTCAAAACTGCCAGGTAAGAGCACTCGGCCGAGGGAGGGGGGCAACGGACTGAAACACACAGGAGCTATAGTTTATATGTTGCTCTGTGACTGTGGCCAGCTGCTGCAGTTTGTTTCTCCTGCATTTGGTGCAGACTGTCCATTTTGGCAGGGGTAGAGGAATTTGTACAGTTCCTAGAAAGCATGCAGTTCCCAACACAATAAGGCTAGGTCCTATAAGTAACACGACACTACAAACAACAGAAAAATGGCAAACGTCCGAATACTACTGGAACAAGACTAAGACTATCTTACCTTTGCATAAAGCCATCCACAGAGTTTGAGCTTTTTCGTAGAAAGAAACACCATATTTAATCTGTTATTAAGCATTCTTGGCCCCCAGTTTTTTTACTGGCCCTCCTCCAGTGGACTTAGATAAAAAAAAAAAAAAAAAAAAAGTCTTCTACCTGGCTTGAATAATTTTGTCAGGATTTATAAAATTGCTCTTACAGATATTATAAATTCTGAAGATGTATCATAAATCACAAGTTTCTTTGCTATCAGTTATGCAAAAGAGAACAGAAATTGCACGCTTTGGATCCTGAGTCACATGGGATCTCTCACTCCCTTAGTATATCATGATTCAGACTTTTTTTTTTTCTTTTTAAAAAAAGATCCATCCTTTATGTCATGATAAATTAGGATAGCACGCATACAGTCTAGCACTCCATTGGTCCCTGCCAGGCAGAATAAAAGACAAGATTTGTATTTACACAGCCCCTCCCTAAAACACAGGATTACATCCAGTATCAAAACTGAAAATCCTTAAGTGTTATGACAGTGGTTGCCATATCAGGGCCTTCCGTAAAAATTAAGAACTCATCAGTTCTGTAAGCCCTAGGCAGTTTTTCTAAGAGAGTTTTGAAAAGGTGCTGACAACTAGTAATTGTCTATTGCTCCAAAAGGAGATGAAAGAAAAATGCCTTTCCTCCCAGTTACTCTAAGATGTGGTTCTGCTTTCACAGCTTGTCCCACCAACCAAGCAAATTTTCTCATTTGCCACTTTCTAAAACTAGGCAGCTGCCATCTACAAGTAGTTCCGGAGAAGCCTTCCACCTCGAGCAACTGTCATAGAAAGAATAAATACCAGAATAATCTCTGTATTGTATCTCAGAATAATTTTTCTTCTGTAATCCTCCCAAACATGAGGATGCAGGTCAAGCCAGCTTACTGGGAAAGTTCAAGTTACTAGAATGAGACATTTGTTTAGCACAGTCAGATTCCTTCCATAAATCACTGTCACTTAAAGCAATTAAGGTGTATTCGAAAAGGGATAAATTGGCATAGAAAGTAGCACAACAGATGGAGACCCCTGAATCTTAGTGGGGATGCAGACCTGTGGTCTAAGCTAGAGAAGTTACAGTGTTTGACATCTCCGCTTACACGAGAGGACTAGAAATACCGAGCTTTCTTCATGACATGCTTTTAGGCACCTGTACAAGCACCGGCAAACAAGGGAAGAATTATTCCAGCGCAAACGTGCTACCCGCAGCAGGACATACACATCGCCAGTAAGCACACAACCGCACGAGAACGTATAGAACAAGTCAGGCACGTAGAGAAAGCCATTCTCCAGCAGAATAAGGCACACCGGCCGTGACACGGCCGCGTTTCGGCTCAGGAGCAGTCTTTCCCTTGCCCCCACGCCCAGCCACACCCGTTCTCGCTCCAGCCCGGCTCTCCCCAAGGCGAGCCTCGGCAGGATTCACCCCGTCCCAGGCAGGAGCCCGGCGGGGAACTGGCCGCACTCGGGCTACAATCAGGGAAGCGTTACCGGAGTGTACTGAGTAACGTTACGGAAGGGGAGGGGAGGGACTCCTCCGGGCCGCCGGGGACACGCCGTGCAGCCGCCAGGATGCCGGCTGCTGCGAAAGGGTCATTTGTTTCCACCGAGGAAATTTTAAGAGTTTCCGGGAAGGTCGCCGACTTCGGGGGAACGGCCGAGCCGAGGCTGTCCGCCCTCCCCGGGGCGCCGGCCGGGTGCCGCCCCCGGCTCCTCTCTGCACCTTCCCGAGCCGGCAGCGTGCTCCCGGCAGCCCGCGGCCATGTGGCCGAGCCCCGGCGCCTTTCGGCGAGAGCGGGGCGGCGGATGGCGGCCGCGGTCACCCCTTCCCACGGGCACCGGCCGGCCCGGCCCTCCCACGGACACGCCGCTCGTCCGTCCCCCCCCCCCCCTCCCCGCCCCGCTCACCTGCGCTCCGCGCCCCCCCCAAACCCGGGACGCGCGGTTCGGGGCCCTGCGGCGGCTCCGCCAGCGCCTCGGCGGCGACTGCCCACGGGAGCCCGCGCCGCGCCGCTAGTGAGCATGTCCGAGCGCCGGGCATGCGGAGTGCGGGCGGCGAGGCCGCGGCCCTGCCTCCGCCCTCACCTGCCGCCGTCAGCTCCGCGGGGCGGGCCGCGACCGCGGAGCACCGCCAGCTCTCCCACCACCACCACCACCCACCCCCCCGCTGCTCCGTCGCCGCGCGGGGTGGGAGGTGGGGAGAGCCGGGCCCCGCAGCACCCTGACCCCTCCTCGGCCCCTCCGCCCGTCCCGGAGCGCAGGGCGCTGGAAAAGCAGGAACAGGCTCGCACTGATTACATTGTTCAGGACAACAGCATCCTGCTGATAAGCTTCTCCGCCAAATCGGTTCGCGTTCCTGTTGCTTAGAATTACAGACGCACCTGTCTCCTCCAGGCGCACAACAGATAAACCTCGGACACCGATGATAATTTTACCATCCCCGACGCCTCTTTGTGGGAATCATCACAAGCCTATCTTTCCGAGAAGGACCCAGGGTGAGGTTCAACTCTGGAGTGATTCCCCCAAGCCAGAGTGAACTCAGGTAACCAGCCACTCTGTGCAGCAACATGCATCTTGGTTCATCTCACACACGTGTGAAATACGGGAAGCAGTCTAGCGGGATCCGCAGGAAATTCTGCATACGATTTAATTCTAACAGACTGAAGCACACCGAGCTGAAAGAGTAAAGCTCTGCGCTTTCCCTTCCTGCAGCAGTTTAAAGCATCTTCAACTATAAGCTTCTGTTTGTATTCAAGCACGGTACATCAGAAACTACTTTTCTCTGGCCATTCCTGCAGCACCAACACTACTTGACAAATACAAACTGCTGTTCTCAAAGTAGCAAATTACAGTTTTATGGACTGTTAATGAGTATTTAAAACTTCTTAGAAAGCTGAACTAATAGCTTTTCTCCCTCTGATGTCTCCCCCAGGATCCTGGCACATGCTATTCGGGATAAGGTTTAAAGGAACAGTTCCCTCTGGGAATGACAATTCAGCCCCACCACCGTCCTCTACTGTCACTACAAATAAGTCAATAACATTCCTGAACCGTTTACTGGAAACCAAAGAATACCAGAATTGCCACTATCTCATCTTCCAACAAGGCAGAGCTCTCGGGTTTTTCTGAAGTAAGACGACTCTACCGAACAATTGTGTCACCCACACAGCAAATGTCTTAGCTAATTTTCAGATCGAGTTTCAGATTACTTACTAGAAAGACAATGCTAGGAAACTGGAGCAACACGCACAGATGTGTACTTCAGTACAAGATGGCTCTGCCCAGAGCAATCTGCTCCCAGAACTGAACATCTATTAAACAGTTTATAAGCACCTATGACAAAGAGATATAAATTCACAGTTGCATTTAGGTGTATTTAAACATAAGGAGGATTTTTAAAAGTTCCTTCTCTTTAAACTCTTTTAATTAGCAAGTATACAAATCCAGTTAGAAAATATTCTGAAGCAAAACACACAGAATGACCATTCATTCCAAGTACTGAAAACTGAAATTATTCTTAGAGAAGTACTGTGTCTTTTTAACTACTTACATCCACCATGTCAGACGGGAAATAATCAGCTCATGGATTTTCCATTTGCTTACATACAAACCCAGAAGCCAGGTCAATAAAAGTCACAAGTTACCGGAGTACTCAGTTCCTCCAGCTATTAGTAACAGTCCGTTAATATGTTTCTCTACCACTGAATTTCTCATGTGTGAACCTTCCTATAACATTCAGGGCACGAATCCAGTGACAACATGGACAATCAATACTGAAGAGGATCAAAATACTCTCTTCAAAGCTCCTTCCCTTCCTTTGTAGTTTGAAAGTGCTTCCAGAATTCTCATAGAATTAATACGGTCAGGCCAAACACCAACTGCAAGTCACACTAACTTTGGTATATTGAAGTATTTCTACAGGAAATACACTTTAATCATTTTCTAAACTCCCAGTCACTTAATATTAACGTTCACTGCTCTAATTTCATCCCAGCAAGAGAAGACTGTTCACAACACAGCTACAGTCACTCCAATGACCAACCAGCCTTGCAGAAGCCTCCTATTTTTGCACTAGCATTTCTCAGTTCAGAACAATCGTGACTAAGTCGGCTATCATTTAACTAACACTACAAGAAGGGAAAAGAGAACAATAAAAAACAGGCTTACAGTCTTGCGTTCTCCATTGCGACTAACCACACGGATGATTTCTCCTGTAGGAATACGTTCAATTTGCAGTTCCATTTTTCCAAGGTAAGTTAGTAAATCTCTCTATTCTTTACGGATAGTTCCAATGACAAAGCACAGCAGCAGAACTCCCTGAGTAGTCTGGGAGAAGACCTTGACTAACTGCAATCTTTGGTTCAGAGCCCTGTTGTGAGAGGAAGAGATGAACCTCTGTATTTATACTAAGTGTAGGTGTGAGCTGAAACAACAATTAAGTTCAAGACTAGTTTCCACTAGTTACAATGTGTCAAGACAGTTCCAAGAAGCCTAAATTTATGTTCGTGTTTATTGCCGCAAACTTTGTTGATGTTCCATTTTAGTCCCAGCGGACTTAGAAAAGTCAAGTTGCTGCGGATGCCGTTTCATAGGTATTGGCACGAAACAATCATATGCTAGACTTTACAAACCTACGAAGAGATTATATGTAGAAAAGATTGTCATCTTTGCCTCCAAGATACTTGGTTTAGAGACAGAGCAAGAGAAAATACTGATTGCTCCCATGGTAACTACAGGAAGTTCTTCAAATTGCTGCAGAACAAAATCATTATTAATTGAATCCTTGAGTAGCTAACTAATCATGACAAAGGAAATTAACTTGCACGTTACTGCACAAAAATTCCTACTATGAATATGAGAAAAATAATCTGGTGAACACTGGTTTAAGTGGAATTACAGAGCTTTACTATAGTCATGTCATCCATGAAGGCAGTATCTAGACCTATCAGCCCCCAACAGATACAGATATCCTACTTGTGACTGGGGAAAAAAAAAGATCAGTCTAAACATCAGGTATTTTAAGACTTGCTGTTAGGAGACAATTCCTTCTATCTTCTTGGCATAGCCAAATTTGAATTTTCAACTCTACTACAAACCGATTCCAGATAATACTGCTTGTCAAAACAGCCACCTACTTGTTCAGATTAACAAGCACCTGGCCATTCAAGAGCAGATATGGAAAACACCATTCTGTTCAGTAACTGAAAAGAAATGGCCTGTAACTTTTGTGTGTTTCATATCTGGAATTATTCTCATACTTCCCTCAGCTGTTATATACAAGATTGTTACAGTCCAGCAATTGTTTCCTTGACCACTTAGCTCCCAATATACGGTTCTACTGAGAGATTTTAATCACATTTTAAAAAAACATCACTGTCACTTCCCCAAACAAAACCACCCTACTCTCAGTAATATGGAGCAATACCTGGCCTATCTTATCTATCCTTCCTATATTGAGAAATTACAAAGATCAGTAGTCTAGAACACCAAAGCTGTTTAACTGGAATGATTTCTGGGACGCAGCTACCAGAATTACGTGCAAAAAAACTACTGGAAATGGGCTACAAGTCAGTCAGAAAGGAAAAATAGAAAAGGATAAAGAAAGTAGAAAGAGGCTGAAGGAAAAAAGTATATATAAAAGAGAGGACAAAATAGAAGAGGGAAGAGAGGAACATAGTGTGGTCTCTTCTGAGACCAAGCAGTACGCTTTAAAACCACAGTTACAGTAAAGCTCTCATTTGATAAACAATGCTGACAGATTCCCTACTAGGGCTGATGCCTGTATTTGATAAGTGTCAGTTTCAAACAAAGTATGGTTAACAGGTTAAAATGTTTGCCATTATATTTTTCTTCATTTTGTGGTGCCAGTAAATTCTTATTTTCTGAATTTTATCTGCACCTCCGCATTTCCTCTCACCACTCTGCATTCCCACATCTCATACTTCCCCCGACTTCACTGTTTTCCTGCAGTGATTCTTAGAACCTGTGCTTCAAATGCTCCCACATAGACTTCTCTTGCTCCTTTCTAGATTGCACATATGAGATATTCTTTTAATTGCAGAAACCTTGTAAGGGGAAGACGACAGTTCCACTGTAATACAGGGAGGTGGGATGTACACAGATACATGATCTTTCTTAAGTCGAAGCAATTGAACTGACAAGTTCAGTATAGTTCCTGAGTAGATCTGTTTCCAGAGTACCTAAATGTGTACTGCATATGTTCATCAGGTGGTGAGTGCCATTGCCTTGGCTGAACAAAGCAACTACACAAAGAATAGCTTACTCTGCACTACTGTGTACTACACAACTCTCTAATGTTTGAGCTTGCGGCTGAAGAGAGTTAAAGATAAAAGCAAGCAACCTGTCCACACAGACAACTGGCCTCAAACGCTTCCATCTTTACACAGAAATCTTTTTCTCTATTCTCTTTCAAGATTGGTGTAAAAAAAAAAAGGGGGGGGGGGCAAGATTGGTGTTAAAAAAAAACAAACAGGTATAAGGAAACTAGGATATTATCTGCTTAATGCATGAGTTATGAAGTTAAATAACATCATACAGTGACGAGTACCAGGAACTTTCTGTGATCTCTGTATATTGTTATTATAAAAGAAATTGCTTCATTTCCATCACTTTCAAATAGCGAATCCCTATATCCAAGGACAGAAAGGGCCATCGGAAATATTCCTGTTAGCAATGCAGAGTTCTCAAAAAAGGTATCGTTTCCTCTCTCAAGGAAAACCTAATTCAAGCTTTGTTCAACTGGCCTTTCCACTGCAGTATATTAATTAAGACAAGTTCATGTGAGTGTCACTTAGTGTCCAAGAGCAGAGAAGGAAGTAGTGGTAGTAGAAACAATAGTCTTTATCAGAACGTATTTTTAGGGTCTAACAAACACGCAAGACATCTTAGAAATATTTCCTGTTTACACAGAGCTGTACTATCTATGTGCAATGATACACTGCACATCCTGAGGTTAGCTAGGAATCAGAAATATATAGAAGTTAAATAAGGGTATACTGGACAACATTCCTTGGTAGACATATTTCCTACTTTAAAATAAATTCTCTAACAGCGGGGAATTTTTGCCAAGAAAGGTTGGACCAGATGATCCTTGAGGTCCCTTCCAACCTGGTATTCTATGATTCTGTGATTCTATGAACTACAAAAAGTTACCTTTAGATGGAAATTATTCGATAGCAAATTTATATTAAAACATACAAAATTTAAAATACAAAGTATAATGTAGCAGTTCTTTCACAAAGACAAAAAAGACATCTCAAATCACACTGTGAAAAATTCACTGTGAAAAAGTGCAATTAGAAGAACCTGTTCTTAAAAAATAAGAAAGCAACTTAAGCAGCTTGAGCATTTTTACAAGGAAAATATCAAAACCTCCTCAATGGGGGAGGAGCAACAGAAAATCCAAAACAGAAGTCCATTTAATACTGGATCCATTTAAATAGAAAAAAAAAATTAATCTGCTTTGTCTAAAAGAAAAATAGTATTTGTCCTTGCCCTTCTTTTGCAGTCCAAAGCCCTACCACATTTTATTACTGACAGATTTCCATTCTAAAATACTGTTGTATCTGTGCATTAAACAAGACCAAAGTTTCTTGGAGAAAGGTTACCACGCACGAATTAATCCTCCCCACCCAAACCAATGTGATCGTTCTTCAAATTAACAGAGGCCATGTAGAACACTTCACTGCCAGGATTTATTTTAGTGGTACATGAAAAGAAAACATGTGAGTATAAAAACATTTCCAGTGATTATAACATCCAATTAAAGGTGTTCTAAGAAAGATAAATTTCATCAGAAATTGCATCATTACACGTCATGGAATAGTTTGAAAAGCTACCATAGGTAACAGTAGTAAACAAAAGTGCCACTGTGTGCATAATACTTAAGAAAGAAGTATACAGTTCTGTGCAGCATCCTACTAACACACAAGCGGATTCAATCACAGCTGCTGTGGGCATTTTCAGTGAAGTCCTGTGGTTCAAAGGATTAGTTTACAAAATGCAGCTTCTGTGTCCAGTGATTGAGAGAGCGCGTTATCAGCTCTCATACAACATTAAGGATCTTGAGTTTCTTGCCCATGTAAAGCAGCTGTATGGCTCCCCCTCTGAGCTGCTCATGAACAGCAGATGCACCCCGATTAGAAGAAACTGGATCTTGGTCCACAATAAATCGCCAGCTGTGGTCTGGAATTCAAAGACCACTATTCTTTGAGCTCTCCACAGAATCTCCTTGCATGGAGTACGGTAATACAGTTACACAAGTAAAATCAGAAGCAGAATACAACTCAAGAACTGCAAAAGTTCTTTGCAATTCAGTAGGGATTTGTCTGATGCCCTAATTGCCATGAAAAGTCACATATCTGAAAGATTTAGTGCAAAACAAATTCTTGTAAGACAAGTACAAATGTGAAAACTGTTTCTATTATTGTTCCAAAGTGTAATAGGAATGTACAAACTGTAAACCTCAAGGCAGTTTTAATCCATGCAATGAACACAGTATCCTCTGAACCTGCCCTCACTACTTAAAACTGGAAAGAGTTCCCAACACCAAGCATTAAGCTGAGATATGACTAAAATTTAGAGGCTAAGTGTTCTTAAATCCCACACTGAACTACCTAACCAGTTAACCTATGTTATAGTTTCCACAGTATACAAAGACATCCAGACCACAGATTTTCTACAGTGAATGATATAAGCAAGTAACTGCAAAACAAATGTCATACCAAGTTGTTAACCTTCTATCTCAAAAGAATCCTGAAAAAACTAAGGCTTTGAGAAAAAGAGCCAAAAAGAATCCATTCAGTTTTGAAGCAATATTCCAACATAAACACACCAACATCCTTTGCTTTGCTCTTCCACTTGAACCGAATTTTCTCTTTTCCATCCACAACCAACATGACAGTGATTATTAACTAACTTTACTTACCATACATAGTATGTAGCTCGAAGCTGTGTATCTAGAACATGGGAGACTCACAAGTGCTCTTTTCCAGCACTGCAGTCTGAGATTCTGTGGAATGTTGGTGCCTCTTCCAATCCTTTCCAAATATCTCCATTTCCTCATCAAGAAACAAAACCGTTTCTGAAGCTAACTACCTTTCAGGTTTTTAAAGGTACATGATTTTTCTTACTCCATCTTCACCCTCAAGTGCACAGGATCCATTAAGGTTTAAGCACCTCTAGAAAAACAGAAATTTTGCAGACCGATTGCTATAAACTGAAGAGATTCACAATTTTGGTAGCACAGATTATGCCATAAGAAAGAATTTGTTCCACTGAAATTTCCCATTTATAATTCCCATCGTCTCTGTAGTCAGTGTAGCAATTATGTGGCAGGATGGTATCAGGGAAGTACTTAAATATGGCTTTAGCTTTTGAAATTCAGTATGACAACAGAAAACAATCAGGGTTTAGTACCATGATCTTTGCCTACAAGTGCTTCATGAACTATGGTCTGCTCACCTATGCTAAAGCATTTCTCAACTTAAGCAATTTCTTTCAAAAATTGTGGGATCCTGGTTAACTCTGAGCCAGGGACTAGTATAAAAGTGGGTTTATTTTGCTTTTTTAAATCAGAGGGAGAAACGCAACAGGCTAATTGCTAAATTGTTTCATAAAAGAAGAATTTAAAAAAAAAAAAATCAGGAAAAGTGTGTTTTGATAAATGTATCTCAATCTGGAAAATCCTACAAACAGTTATCAGTAAGGCATGAAGAAAAGGGATCTATTACCAAAGGAGAATTTAAATACTCCAAAGATTTTGTTTTCATGTGACTTGTTGCCACACGTGTTTCCCAAAAGGTAATTAGCTTACATTTGAAAGGCAAATAAAATTTTAAAACAAGCTAACTAGCTGTATCTAATAAATAATTTTTTAAATAACTTCATTTAAACTCAAAATTTGGAAATCAATGATTAAGTGGTTACAGCATAGTAAATATTATATCGTAAATAAAACATCCTCTACAAAAAAGGAGCAAGCCTAAAAATCTATTACAGATCACAACTCACTTAGGTTAAATCATTGTATTAGAAATGTCTATCACCTTAAAACATACAGCATTCATTCGGTGCTATTTTTACGTTTCTCATCCAGTGCAAGAGAGTTACTCTCCCTGTAACAATAAAAATATCTGTTTTCACAATAAATTATCTTCTATGAACTTACAAAGTTTCTGAACAATCCTACCTGTCTCACTTGCACTGTCTCACTCCATCTTCTAAGAGTAAAAGCTTATAATCACTAAGACATAAAGAATCATCTGACTCCTGAATCAGGACCACTAAATGCCCTTTCTGCCTTCAGAACTCATCAAGTGATTCTAGATTGTCAGGTTTCTGCATCCAGCTGTTCTCTTCCTGTGTCAGATCCTTTTCTATTAATGTTCTGTTAGGCTGAATCTAGAAGACAGACAGTAGTTAACAAATTAACACATTTAGAAACACTCTGTTGCTCTGTACTATCAATACATTATTATATAAAGATGTCTTACATACTTGCTAGAAACTGAGAAAATTAAAAGTAATGCATCTATGCAGCAATTATGAAATTAAAAAAAAAAAAAAAAACCAACCAAAAAACTAGTAAAAACCCACTAAACTGATACCAAAACATTGTCATGCAAAAAGAAAGGCACATGGTGTGTTACATCCACATAAAACTGACAATCATCCTGCAGTTTGTGGGAGATCTTAAGCTCAGAGACAACTGAAATACTGGACTCTGCAATGCTTCTCACCAATATAGAAAGAAAAATATGAACAGTATCACTGAGATATACCAGCCAGCCCAGCAACTTTCATTACTGTATCCCCTAAGGTAATGGAGTTTCAGAGTCTTCTAAAACCCTTCATCCAACAACAATGCAAATCTTCCATTTTAAATCATTCTACAACACATTATCACAGCCACAACAGCATGGAAAATTATGCACAAACAAAAAATGCTTGTGTAGAAGAAGCAATGCTCGGTCACCTCATCTAGTCTGTGCAGGTTAAGTTACCCTTTCGGAAATTAAACGAACCAGCTTGTTAAACAAATAACTTGAGTTCCAGCTGCCCTGTCTTTCCCAAATTCAAGTGACTAAATATACAGGAAGCACTTCCGTGCAAATCTATCACAGAATGGAACACAAAGAGTTCACTTAGAATCTGTCAGAAAGTTGGCAGCATTTAAGTTGATTTGAGTTCTCATCTTTACAGAAACTAGGGACCTAACTGACAGAGCCTGAAGTTCCAAAAATGAAAGCTGAGGGAAAGAAACCTGCCTTATTTCATGACAATGTGTTGCCGTAATAGCTACTCAGAGTCTTTTAGCATAGCAGCAAATTCTTTTACGGGATGTTAGCCAGCATATATCCTCTTTGCAATTACTTCTGCTGCCACCTCCCCCAGGATTAGTACAGCTGCACACACCTATGTTCAGCTGCATATGAAAGCAAAAGAAATAAAAATCACATCAATGTTAATCAAAGCTTCCAAATATATTACCTGAAAAGGCTGGCTAATACCAACTATTGACTGCAAATTATTGCTATAGTAACAAAGCAAAAATTCTCCTCCCATATCAGGTATTTCTGCAGCACTCATGTAAACCTGTCAACAAGAATAAGAATAGGCAATGGGCAATTTCCACACAGAAAGAAGCTTACAAAAAAGCAGTCTCTGCCATTCAGGACACCATAAAAATCAGTATTTACTATTTAGAAGCAAGTTTTTAAATTTAAGCTAAAAAGGATGAGGACAGAAATAACTCATGAAACCATCTGAAAACTAAGTCTGGGAGGAAAAGCGAATATCCTTCACCATGTTAGCAAGCTGACTTGGTTCAGCAAGAAGAGAGAAGAAACCCAGAGCTGTAAGGGAAGGAGCAAGGCCACACAAGCAGCAAGGAGGGAGATGAACTGCCTCCTGGTGGCAATAAGCTGTTACATGACAGAGCAGAGCAGACTCTCCACCTCGATTTTGTACTATCATAAAGACCCATGGTTCCTGAACTGCAGCCCACAGTATCCTGCTAAACCAGTGTTCATAGTACTTAGATTTCTAAGCTTAGTGATAGGAAACCATGATATCAGAGAAATTTTGAGATTCACAATACTGATATGATACAATTGGGCTCTTGTTGTAAACTTGATGCTAACTTACAAAATCTCTAACACGAAATAACTGCTTTCCGTCATTGCCTGGAAAATCTCATCCATCCTTGCACTCACTGTGTCCCAAAACTAAATTTGAATTTCTGTTTGTTCAGATAAATACCTCTGGAAACAGATAATTTGTTCAAAATAAGTTCTGTTTGTTGGTTTGTTTGTTTTAAATCACTTTAGGTAATCACTGCTAGAAAGCTATGGAACAGACAGCAGTTTTTAAAGAGGCACCAAAACACTCAAGAGCCAAAATAAAGAAAAGTCTAAGAAACCCTAATCTGTAGCTGTATCAGATACCTGGAACTAATTGTGTTAGTAACATTAGGTACTTAAAACTGTAACAAAAATCACACAATAAATATTTGACAAAGTTGCTCAATGTATCCTAATCAGATGCAAAAATGGCCAGTTACTTATTTCAGTAGCAGAAACTGACCAAAATATAAATGACAGTAGTTTTTAATACAATGAAAAGTCACTACAGGAATAAATTGCTTTTTCATCAATTCCCTTAAGCAATATGATCACACCTGAGAACGTATGCTAAACTACCTGAAAATTAGTAAGAATTAAGAAGAAGGTCTTTAAACAATAATATCACTCCCAATTAGCTTCGACTGGGAAGGAGGATACAGAACCCCTCAGAGGAAGGCGATATGGAACAAATAGACCTTGAATGCTATGGGAAAGTACATGAGAAAGAAATACAACTGGCTGGCTTACTTGTTTACTGTCTTTGTTAGAAGAAATTTCATCATCTTCTACCCAAGCATAAGTAACATAGTCATTCACATGCCTGAAAGCCACCTGCAAAGAAAGAATCAAACCATCAGCCTTCTGAAGGAAATAAAAAACATACTACATGGAAAACTCAAAAGTTGTGAGAGAGATGTTTACTACTTCACTGAAGTAATTAAACACTTCACTTGTAAGATCAAAACATTCTGGAGGCATGCACAAATCTTTTGTTTCTGAGATGGTGCAAGTGCTCTGTTCTCTCACCCTTCCACTGACTTTCTTTTATTTTTGTTCTTTCTTTGCTGTACAAATCTTTTGAACTGCAGGCATTAGGGGAGGACAATTCCTTTCCACAGCTTCTGCACCATTTTACTTAAATAAAACACCACATTATCTTAGCAGAGAATTTAAAGGGTGCAAAAGAGCTCTCATGCTATGCAACTAAACTGTCAGCATACAGAAACTAACGGCAATCAAATATACGCGACTATTTCAGAGAGTTTTGCACCAGCAAGAATCACAATGTCCCATGACAGAAGACTATCAACTACCTTTTCCAGTCATATTCACCATCTTCATTAGAGTAAAGAGCCATGATGTGGTAACATTACCTTGAAAAGTCCAATCCAGTCCCAAGCACTGCTTGGGAATTCAGGCACCGCAGAATAGCTGATTAGAACATCATGTTCCGCACTCCACTCACCCTCAGGATTCAGTATGATCAAAGGATCTGATAGAAGAGGCTTCAACTAGACAAAAGAACAGAATTTAAAGTCAGTTAAGTCTGTCATTCTTTCAGTTATTCTTTTCAAGTTATTCTCTGGCACATTTGCTGTGGGTCTCTCAACTGAATGGAAATAACCTGAAAGCAATTTCCTGCCTTTACTATAACCAGAATGAAACAGAGATTATGACTTACAAAGTTTAGAAAACCAACTTCTGTAAGGCAACACTTAGTAAAACAAACTTTTTCTTAACAACATAACTGGGACAGCACCTCAAGCCCAAAAGTTCCTGTAACAGGTTTGTGATCGCTGATGCCATAGCTCATGTGGCTGATATAGTTATTCAAAGTAACAGAAATTGTCTGTTCTTCTTCAGAGAATTCGCCTTCTTTTGATGCATGCTGGCAGAGATTTTTTACTCTCCAAAGAATCCTATCGGTCCACGCTGGCTTTCTTTTCTTCTCACTGCAAAAGTGAAAGATAAAAATGAAATGAGAAGAAAAACAGTTGCCAAAAGCTAAGACTACTGTGCAAAATCTACTCAAAGTTAAAAGACTGTCAGATACATATTAATAAAAGAAGGCAATCACATCCAAGCTTCATTTTACAGCTCTGTTCAATATGCTTTACAACCAAGGTTTCCTTAATTTGAGCTCAACTCCATTTACCACAAATAAGTTTCACAGGTTTCCGAACGAGGAGTAAAATGAAGGGGAGAAGGGCATTTCAATGGGTTAGTCAGCTTCATACAGGAAATGATACTTTCTCCTAAAACACTCCATAAGAACATGCACGAACATGGAGATAATACAGCAACTGCCCCAAGCTTCAAATGCATAGTTATTCTGAGAAAAGGGGCATAAACTTAAGGAAGATGTAGGAAGAGTCTGAATGACGTTTGATATTATTCAAAACATTTGAGAACAAGTTTCTTTTAACAACAAAAAATGGACAAACTTAGGTATCTTATACTAATCACAGGTGACACAGCAATGCTTTATTTAAAGTTCCTCTAAATTGTACTAGCCTGCTTTTCAAGTTTGCAAGCTATTGCTGTCTCGTAACAAAAGGCTTTAAAAATTGCATCATCAAGAAAGTTGTGCCTGCAACCTGCAACTGTGCTATACATCAAAGGGTAATCATAATTCAGAGTTTCCTTTTATACCATATCAATAACAACAGAAGACATGAGCGTTTCGTGGTTCTCTCTGTAGTGGGAAGAAGACTTAACACCAACTCTCTGTATGGATGTATCACTTCAAATTGAAATGGAGAAAAGATCATACCCTATGGAAGAGGAATTAGAATGGACTGGATTGAATTATAAACGTTAATGAGCAGGATGTGTAAGGAAAACTGTCAGTTTAATAACTTTGAATATCAAGATCATCATAAACTGGAAATGCCATTTAGTTCCCTATTCAACATACTTTTGTTTTACCCCTTCCCATTACAAGTCTGACTCACCTTTAGTAAGGTGAAAAGATTTTAAATGACTAAGGGGCCACATCCCACTTACTCCAGTAATTATATAAACCGACAGAAATCTTTATGAGCTGCATATGTCTGCTCTGCTGTGCAAGAAAACATCAGAAGAACAGCTTAAGTTAATACACTATTTTAGAGAAAACGGCATATTAGATGGGAAACAAAACCTGAAAATCCACATTGAAAAAGTATCAAAGATAACAAAATACTGTGTGCTTCATATAAAGCACACTTTCCAAGGGTGCTTGCCTTGAGGTCTACTGATCACCCCCCATCTGACCATAATACCTCTGCTAGCTTTAACAACAGCAGAATGCACACGGTATGCGTAAGCATACTTTTTGCTCTTTAAATGAGCCAGTACAAACTATTAGGCTATGAATCATTCTTAGAATGCCTAGGTTTGGATTATTATAAGTGTTTTTTGTTAAATGGATTTAGTGCTGGTCCCATTACATCTCTTCATGCTCAATTAGGGAGCAAAATGTCTTTGGATCCAAATGAATAAACTTGCAATATTAAGTGCAACAGCAGAGTAGATAACACTACAGCTTTCAGACAGGTTCAGAAAAATCCCTGAAGAAAATCAGCTGTCGTCTGATTTTCAAATATTTCACAAAAATCAAATCAAAAGCTCGCGAAGGAGCATTGTTTTGATTCTGAAATATTTACAAATCTATGAAATCCAGAAAGTTCTCTTCTTACTTAAACCAAAACAGGGACTTCTGCTCTCTGGAAGTAAAGAAAAAGATCAGTACAAAACCCCTGTTTGGACAGGAACTTATCCTTCTGTTGAAACATAAGACTAATACTTAACAACAAACTTCAGTGTCAGAGAAAAACTCTGGAAACTTAAACTACTCCATTTCCAACTTAAAATTAATTTATAAAGACACATTTACATTTATTTTCAAATACCAGCAGTATCAAATGAAATGCTTAAACAGAGAAGGAAAATAAAAATTGTAGACAATTACTCTTTTCCTTTTGCTTATTTCTGACAACCAATGGGCACTTTTAGTATTAAAGAACAAAAAAGAAGTGGCTTAAACAAGCACTGGTTTATTCTGTTAAACTAGCCTTTCCAAAAAGAAAGCTGGGTTGTTTCACTACTTCCCTCCTTCAATCAGCTGACTCAGGCTTCTTCAGCCAGAAATATTCATTTATTCAGGTCTGACCACTGAATGAACCTAACAGAATAGCCCAATAGCCCCAGTTAACCAGTACATTCAGGAAATTCAGATTTGCTTACTAAAGTGATATTTAGTCAAGCACCACATTCACTCTAATATTCCATGTCTAAACTCATCTTATTATGCTTTTACCTTGTATCATATACATCCGAATAAAGGTCAAACTTGTAGGTGGGTTTAAACTGCAGAGGACCCTCTATGAATTCCTGAAGAAATGCTTCCTTCTTTTTTGCCATATTTAACTGCAGAAATAAAAAGTAACTTTTAAAGATTATGTTTAAAAAACAGAGCTTAAAGGACAACTGGGAAGGGAGATGAGAAAGCATGTTCCAAGAAGAATTCAACATCTGTCAGTACAACGTATTTGGAAAGGTAAATTCAGAAGTTCCTCTTTGTTACTGCCAGAACTCTTGACAGGATCTGTTTAAAAGTTTTGTAGCAGTTTGACTCAAAACAAATTCCAGAATAAGCTTCTCTTAAAAATAATGCTTGGGAGAAGAAAAAAGGAGGAGAAATTAAGGTGAGGAACAATTCACAAGCCATAAAGTTCAAAGAAAGCTTCAGTCAAACACGAGCATTGTAAATGAGTAAGAAACTAAACAAAAGCAGAAAAGTTTTGCAATTAACGTGGGGTTATGACTGAGAAGTGAGAGAGAGAACAGCTAGGTCTGTTCCACCTCATGACTACTCTGAATTTGTGTTCTTTAATAGAAATTAAAAACTCAAGAGGTAGTAATGTTAATGACCGTGTTGTGTTTGTATGCATTAAAAACAAAACAAACAAACCCCCCAAACAGATTAAGACAACATACCTGGTCCTTTTCCCACAGCAGATTGTAACGCTTGTTATTTATTGATTCTCGGACAAAATGTATGCCATAATCTGCTATCCGGAAGTTTAGATCTCCAAACCAGAAGAGAACACTTAAAAAAAACGGAAAAGCAAAAACCCAAGGAAGACTTATAGGAATCCATTAACACAAGGGAAGAATTCAATAGAATATAAGCCATTATGCTAATTAGTGCTCTAATCACTTATATTACTTAATCTAAACAGCTTAAACACAAACATGAAGTCATTATAGATAAGCTTACACAGGGATAACCTGCTGCTAAACAAAAAATTTAAAGGAATTGAAATAGTAAATTAAGTCCCTTGCATTCTTGCCAGTTGCTCATTACTGCCTGGATATTAACTTCTCCTGAGTCTCCTAATGACTTACATCTCTATTAGAGACAGATTTAGAATTAAATTTTAACAGTAGGCAAAACAATTCACAAAATTCATGACCTACGGATATGTTAATCCACTAACTCAGAGCTCTGGTTTAGCGCCTTGGGAAAGCAGGGATACATAGTAGGTGTTCTATAGTTATTAGGAAAGAAAGTTATTATTACGAAGCAGTGCAGTGTATTACCAGCAATGTTTTAAACAATAGGAAAGCTGTTTCTTCAACTAAATTAACTTCTCTCTGAAAATCCTTACTTTCAATGTTTTGTTCAGGCATGGATACCCCAAACTTGATCTTATGAAAACAAAATTTTTATTTCAATTTGTACTTTCTTCTTAGAAGACAACAGTAGGTGATTTGGTACATGCCCATGTACATAATCAAGAAAATGAAACACATTAAATTGAAACACATGAAATATCAAACACTTATACTAAGGAAGGAAAAGTAGTAATTTTGAAAGTCGTGTGTCATACATTTTTACCTAATTCTAATGAAATCATTAAGAATTAAAGTGATATCACATACCTATTCCGGATTTATCTGTCCTGGCAGTTTTATGGATATATATTAAAAAAAAAAAAATTACCAAACTAAAATGTTTTTCTCAACCCTGTTTTAAATGGTTCTATTACCATCTTTAGACTCTAGCACATGAAAACAAAGGAACATACAAATAATTCCTGCAGAATTAAGGAACAAGAGCTCAATTAGTGGCCCAAATCAGGTTTATTTCGGGGTTTGTGGGGTTTTTTTTTGTGAGACACCTGAGGGAAGTGTAATTCATATAGCTACAGAAATCATCAATCAAGGTTTTAAAGGCTGAATATTCCTATTTCAATAGGAATAAAACCAATCCAGAACATAACACAAACCTCCTCAAAAAATGGAGGAATATAAACATTTAATAGTGATCTAAAGGGTTTTTTGTATAAACGGGCTTTAGCTTCTAAAGCTCTCCAGCACATGACACGTGCAGTACATTTAACGTCATTCAAGACTGGAAGAGAACAGTCTTGCAAAATAGAACTCCATCTTCCATGTTATCTTTTCCTCCCAGGATTCAGGGTCAGGGCTGAAAAGACATTTAAAATAAAAATAATGGATGAAAACTCCAAAACCAAAACTCTCTAGTGCACGAGTTTACCCCGTAACAGATAAAAACAACACAGACAGAATAGGGTCTCAGCAACTCACTCATGATCCAAGGTACTTGGAATATTCTCTCCTTCAAACTGCATTTCCAGAATTTTCTCAAAGTCATCCAATCGCTGCTCTGTATTCTCCATGTGAGCTGGCAAGTGGCAGTTCATGAAACAAATTGTATGACCATAGAGGGACATGCGGACAGTGACTCCTCCTTTGTTCCCCTGGTATGGAAGACGAATAACGATCTCTGAAACTATAGTCAACACCTGCAAATGTAACTATTAACAACACCTATAAATTTTTAAATCTTGCTATTTAGATTTAAATTAATACAACTTTTTCCTACATAAGTTGTTGTATATCAGCTAATAAACTGGTAAAATTATGTTCTGTGCTGCACGCTTGCATACAAGGTTCAAACAAGTGAGTCTCACTGCCTGTCAGTTTATTAATTTTTAAGTAAACCATAAAACCACTCTCTCCCACCATGAAACCATTTAGAGGCACACACCACCATAAGCATAAGTAACGAAGGCAATCAAGTCTCAGATACTTCCTTACCCAGTATCCATACAGGCCTGTGCGTGTGTAGTGGGTATGAATGTCTCGTATGAAAGGAAGGTGGACATGCTTCACAAAGACCAGAAGTAGTAATCCCTGCATGCGAACGGAGGAGAGCTGGAAGAGATACGAAAGAGGGAATGGTCATTTCCAGGAAGGTATTTGGAATTCCTTGGGTCTACTTCATAGGAGCTTTTAGGCGAAGAATGCCATAGCAGAAGTCATGCAATTCCCACGCCAAGCCAGGCTTTAGTACTATGACACAATAAATGCAGATGCATTTCAGCGCTGTAAAGAATACATTCTTACAGTAGACTTGCTTATAAACAATTCTGATGAATCTCTCAACTAATTAACATTAGTTGTAACAGTATATTACAAATCTGAAGTTGACCTCAAAACGTGTATTTGCCCAAACATCTTTAAAGACCTTTCTTCTGCCTCACCAGCCTCTTGTGAGCTTTAAGCAACCTGTTCATGAAGAACCAAATCCTTGATTTTTCACCTATAATCTTAATAGTGCATACCTAGAAGTCCTCCAACAGGAGCAAGTTTTTCAAATTGAAACATCCTTCAGCAGATAACTAATCATTCTAAATGCCATTAAAATGCCTAAAAAGCACAGCCGTTAATTCTAGGCATTTGCAAAAACAATGAACTGCAAGTAGCAGTAACTCTTGCCTGCAATGCCTGTAAAAACTGATTTACCAAACACTTCCAAAGCAAAGATGCTTAGGGAGCACGTAAGACACTGTTTAAGCTTTAAGATACTGGGTGTTTTTTGTGGTTTGGGGGTTTTTTTGTGTGTGTGGAAATAGTCTAACAAAGATGTTCTCCATTAAAAATGTATGAACTTTACAATGTTCCTGGCATGAGACACAAAATTCATTTTAAGTGTTTGTTTTAGTGATAATGATTCAATTTAAAATACAGCCATTGAAATAAAACTAATTATAGTTCAATTTTATGCTGGATGAACTTAGAGAAAGACTACATTAGAATGAAACCTGATATTAAGAATAACACTGACTATACAACTGCTGGAGAAGTACACAAGCACAGCCCGAAATTTAAAACAGAACTCCTCCTTTCTTTGCCTCCACATCTACATAATTAAATGATTACAGAATATATGCTAATGTTTTCATTGTCCTTGAACCCAACAAAATACTAAACAGGATATTGAAATGATGGATCACAATTACTAGATAATGCATAAATATTTGTATTTGATCAGACATTTGGTGTAACCAGTATTCTCCTTTCTGTAATTATGTTCATGTGATACCAAGATCTTTCAGTTCCCTTTATTATTTGCTACATTTCATTCTGCTGTGGGCCAGTCCCCAGACATTTCTTAAGATCCATATGAAAACTCTTCTCTCTGTAGTCTTGAATGTCAAAACACAATGGATCCCTCCTCTGCTGGAACTAGCACTAATCCCACCAGTATGTAACGCCAAATCAAGCAAAGACCTTTCATAGTGGGGACGTGATTCTCTTTATGGTGAAAGAATTTACTGACTCCAACCAACTTAACACTGAAAATGGACCCAGTTATTGAAGGGACAAGGATGTGAGGGACATGCCCCAAGGACGACAACTACCCCTCTACACCCAACCTCGTCAGAAGTCAGCAAAGAAAGGGTAACTGTTCCTCTCCTCAGCCAACTTCCCAGATAAGTCCTAGCATAAGGTCTCCTCACTGCCTGTTTTGATTTTGACCTGGCCTGACAGTGCCCTTATTATTAGCGCTAACCGAGTCCTGCTGAAAACCATTAGGTGGCAGCATCCATTCATTAGTGCGTCCAAAGTGTCCCATTTATAAATTAGAATTCAAAATCAACCATGCGTACCACTAGGAATTCTTTTTAGCTGTCCGTATATAGGGCCTGAATGTCAGCCCACAGCCAGATTTTGAATCTTTATCAGCAATGACTAACACTGGAATGAACAATGTTTTTTTTTTTTCCTTTTTATAATTCCCAATGGGTCCTTTGTTTTGTTTAATTACAGTTAAAAGAATGGCACAACTACTGAGTCTGATTAGCATGCAGATAATACAATCATCTCAGCAAAATCACCCTGAAATAATGCTTGACTTGGAAAACCAATACAACATTCAAAAGGCTTTTAATATCTTTTTATTAAAGAAATTCAGGATATCCTCCTATGTTTATTGTTTGCATTATTAAAATAGCTAGTACTTTAGCTGATCTTATGCCCCAGATATTACCAAAAATCTTGTCATTTAAACTACCATACAACGTTCTAGGTCTTCAATCAAAAATAAAGTCCTCAGAAAAATATATATACCCACTAAAATCCTGTTTTACATATATGCAATTTATTTTCACCTGCAAACAAGTTGGAAAAAAAAAAGAAAAAGAAACCTTACCAATCTTAACGAAAATCACTGCCATTGCTTGGGATATTTATAGGGAAAGCAGGTACTTAAGCAGACTACATTAGAAGCATCACAATACAGTTCCCCAATATTTCACAGAGCAAAAAAATTTTCTACAAACAAGAGAGAGATAGAGATATTGTGGCCACAAGAAATATGCTATTGAGTGTAAGTTTACATCACATTTCATTTTAAATAACCTTCATTACTCTGTTCCTTGAGAATGCACTTTTACTACGACAGGAGTATTTTTCTATTCACCACACAATTCTGCAGCACTTATACAGGCCATTGCCAGTATATCTGAACAACTTCTTGCTGTTTGTCATCTGAGCTGCAAAAGCATCAAAACTGCCCAATTATTCCAAATGAGAAATGAAAAAAGCATACGTCCAATTTTTACAGCTAAAATTAAGGACATCATTGTTAACAGAGAAAAATTAAAATTGCCTTTATCAACAAACCAGGAAAACACAAGCATGATGAAGAATCACTTCTAACATACGTGTATCTATGGAAGTGACTGACACCTGCAAAAAACACCATCAACTAACTTATCTTTTATGGAGAGTTTGAGGGGAAAAAAAAAAGTCTGAATGGGGGATGTCTGGGGAAGACATTTTCCTTCATGCTGTGACACTTAAGAGATGTAAACAATTACCTTGATATATCCCAATGGAGACAATACAGTCATGAAAAATATGCTCCATGGATCATCAAATGCCAAGTCAGACAGAAAATTTGTGATTCTTGAGTTCACCTCCTGTAAGCTGAATACATCAAGATTACTCACACTGTATCATTTGATTTTGACAGAATTCATATAACCTTTCCAGAACACAGACCACAACATCCTAACAGACCTCTCTCAGCATAAGTCAGAAATTTCTTGCTGTTCAGTTTCTCATATACAAGCAGTTTAACCCATCCACAGGTCTAACACATCTAACACTGACAAAAGCAAAGTTAAAGGAGCTTATATACACCTGAAACCAGAGTTTAGGACAATGTTAGACTCAAGATATGTAATGACAAATAACCTGGATGTCAGGTCTTTAAAATTTCCAGGAAATTTGGAAAACATGATGGCAGATTGTGCCTAATAAGCTTGCAGTAATTTCTTTAAAACAAGTTGAATTTTGGATAACTTTCACATCAAAATGAATATGTCTCTATGTGCCAGCAAAGAAAACAGCAGCCAAAACCTTTTTGTGTGTTTAGAAAAAAGATATTCTGTATTTTGTCACAAAACAACAGCAGAAAGGAGAGAAGATTCTCTTGCTATAAATCACCTCTGTTTTAAGTCACTAACTCTAGTCTTCACCTTCTGTTAGCAATAATGTTAAACTGTCTCCTAGGCAGTGATTCACATTGCACAGTCCTTCCAAAACAGACAGTAAGCTGTTGAGACTTAGCAGTTTTGCAATAAACAAAAGCAAGTTCTTTAATATATACTTACCCTATAACATACATATCCATAGTTGGGCCCAGTGAATTGAGCTGAAGTAAACTAGTGACATCAGGAGGTGGAGAAGCTGTGCCCACATTCCAAGTAACTAAGTGTAGTCTACAAACAAACAAACAAAAATCACAAAAAAACAATGCTAAAACTGAAACACAAACAGGTAACCAACCCTAAGAGCGTCTAATTTCCCCACAGAATTTCCATCTACAGAAAACAAAGATTTTCCTGTCACTTTTCTTCAATCAGAAATCTATTTATTAGCTAGCATTAAAAAAACCACCACCATCACAAAAACAATCAACTAGAGGGAACAAAACCTGAACTCTTGCCACTTATCCTTCAGCTTTTTCCCCCAGATAAGGAAAGCTTCATCTAGAGTGCGAGACACTTCTTCATGAATGTCATCATCCGAGCTGATGTCCTCTACACAAGCCATAAGCTGGGCTACTCGTTGACGGAGCTGCAAGCGGCCACTAGACCCTGTGCTGCTGAAACTCGCAGACCGGCTGCGGAAGTTGTGCAGGCTTTCTAAATCATTTAGGGAGAGGGCTGCTGAATCTTGAAATGCATCTTCACTACTGAAGGATGCCATTTGCTCAAAAGAAAAGAGTAGCTACACTCTGAAGGACTAGCCCATTAAAATCCTAAGTATAAAAGAAACAGATGGCTAAGGGTCTTCCAGATCAAGTTTCCACTCATGTGAAATTCAGCATTGCTTCTCAGGCAAAAGGACAAATGTAGATGCAGCAACGCTGAAAAAAACTGTAGCATTACCACCACACTCAATGGGTTGTTACAAAAGCTGCAATCACATCCTACCTCCCACAGTGAATTGTTTCTTCATAATAGATTTAATGTGGTTAATTCTATAAGCTCAAGATTGAAAAGAATTTATTGTTGATTTGAATCAATCATGTGCCTCCATCTGCAGGCTAGTAGAAATATAATCTCCAGCTCCCAAACATACAAATACACAGTTCTGACCAAAACCAAACAAAGCTACTGCTCCTCCCCAGCGCTGTCAGAAATATTTGCACGTCATAGGACTTGTCTGTTGTTTTTTGCAAGATGGTAATTTCAGTATCAGAGCTTCTAAAAAGGGATTCACTTTACCATCAGTCTTGTTACATGTCAGACAGGCTTAAAAAATAATAAGCTGTTAATTTTCCATCCATCTTAGGGTCCTAGAAGGACCTTATAAACACTGATAGTTAAACAGTGAATCCCACCAATACATCCATTATTAGGTCCATATTTTTATTTCCCCAATCAACTGCCTGCTCAAGGTGACACACAATGTATGTGGAAGGGCTGGAAAGTGACCTTGCATACCAGACTAAAATGATCCATAATTTCTCTCACCAATAGTTTCCCTTTGTAAGGCTACACTGAAGTCAGCCAAAAGCTATTCTAAAACAGATTTCGGGGCGGGGGGGGGGGGGAATGCTGCCGATCTAATTCTGCCATCAGAGATGTATCACTTGGGAACACTCTCCAGTTACTAATTTCATAAGACAATTATCCAATTAAACAAAACTGAAGTAATATTGAAGTCATCAGTCATTACTGACAGAAATTAAATTCCTCAAAGTGCCCAGTATCCACACTACTGATAAGAACACAGGAAAGGCTGCAGTGCTAGAATGTACACCAAAAAAGAAAATACTTGTAAAAATTTCAAGAACATCCTTAATAATTCAGTATCACTGCAGGTTACGACTATGTCTGCAGGAAAAACTTAAGAGTGAGGAAGGTATATGCATCCGCACAGCAAATAACCTACAGCATTATGCTGTCCCAAAGGTCTACTGATGCTCCCAACTACTTCACAAGGCCGTACAAGTCCCACCCACAGTAAAGAGGGGAGACTACAGTGATACCAATTTTCATCTGATGACACAAAAACAGCCTTTACTAAAGGGAAGACAATATTGCTCAAACTATTCTGGAAGCATTCAGTACCACTAGAGTACAGCCTCAAATATGCTTTCTGCAAACACATTCCTAAATATGAGCAAACTACTGAATATATTATTTAGTGCCACGGACTCCTGAAATGATTTAATAGCAGAGAATTTTTTAGGGTCATAGTGTTTATAATACTGCATTAAGATGACTTTTAAGATCTTTGAGCAAACGTTAGTGTTCGTTGGTTGTTTTTGTGTTTGGTTTTTTTAAATTTTCGTGTTATAGACAACCACTCAACTACCCTTTAAGTAGATTTCTCTAGCGAACCAAGCCCACAGTGCGAGACACAACGTGAAGACACAACGTAAAAACACCGTAAAAGCAGACGCCAAAGATTTATTAAGCTCCTTCCTCCTCACGAAAAGCGACAGATTTGAGACACTAGATATATTAACAGCAAGCGCAGTAGATCTTGCCCTCATTAAACGTAAGTAGGTCTCTGCAAAGTCCTGAGGACCCAAACAATACTCGGTAAGCCTCCCTGAAACGACTCCAGTACCGACGCCTCCAAATCAGAAAATCAGCTTTTCTTCTCTATTTCCAACGACTACGCAACATCGCCAATTAGTGTAACTCCCTGTTAATAAGCAGAAACACAAGCTTCGCTAATTCTGAGCTAATTGCGTAACGACTTAGCTACTTTTCTCCCGTCCTCGCAAAAGCCGCCCTCAGACCCGCGCCCTCACGCCGAGCCGCCCGACCGCTCACCTCAGCTCCCTGACGGCGCCGCGCTGCTCCGAGCCCGCAGGCTCCATTCCCCAGGGCTTCCAGTCAGGAAGCGATGCGAAGGGCACAGCAAAAGCCCCGGCCTCAACCAGACGGTCCCGGCGCGGCCCGGCCCGGCCCGCGGCCTCCTCGTTCCCCTCAGCGGCGACGCGCCCGCTGCCGGCAGCGCTCGGCGCCCATTGGCCCGCGTGACGGAGGCGGGACGGGGCTGCGGAAGGACGGCGGCGGCGGCGCCGCCCGGCGCGCGGGAGGACCGCGGCGGCGCGTGCCGAGGCGGCTTTTGCACCCCCGGGGCCGCACCGCGATCGCCCCCCAGCACCCAAAACAAAGGAGGCGGAGGCGTAAAGCTCTGTCTAGTATTTTATTAGATTTCGTTTCCAATATGCCTGTATTGGAAGATTTAGGAGACAAAAAAGGCACAAACTCACATTTAAAGAAACAACGAGATAACCTAACCCATTCTACAAAGTGTGTGTTGCCAAAGGAAAGAGCGCGATGAACCCATCAGAACGTGTCGGGGAGGCCCAGCGGGATGAACCCAGCGAGGTGCAGCGCGGGGGTGCGGGGCAAGCGGCCCCGCCGGCAAGCCGGCCCGACCCAGGCTGCGGCGAGGCGTCTGCCCCAGGACCCCCGAGCCCACCCAGCGTAGGTCGGAGGGAGGGTCACGGCACAACCGTCGCCCTAGAACAGACAAACAGCCCAGCGATAACCCCTCCGGGAGCCGGCGGGTTGAGGGGTTCTTGCCAAAGCCCACGAGAGATACAGCACGGTAATGCTGCGTGATCTTCGCTACGCTCACTAGCAGGAACCAAGCATCGAGACTCAAAGATCTTTATAGGATTTGTCTATCCCAAGGCTGAGGGATGCTTTCACTTTGGATTAAATCGGAAGGAAAGAAAGCAGGGGGGGGGGGGGGGGGGGGGAAGTATTCAGGCTGGAGTTCCTGCGGGGTTTTTTTTCCCCCAGTTTTTCCACTAATCAGGAAAGCTTTGTGTAAAAGCTCTTACTCTGAAATCAGAGGATCAAAAAAGGATTGCATGGTGGAATGTTACAATCTGCTTCCATAGCGATTAGTGTCATCGGGTAGAAAGCCTCTTGGATAACACAAATTGAAAGAACAAGAGTGCTATGTGTATTCTCAGGTTGCCCTCAAGTGTAAGAATCCCTCAAAACGTAACCAACAAACATGAACAGAAGTCAGTGCATAAATTCTCAGTTAAAAATACTTTAAACTGAAAGAACTGTAACTGGGGCCTACACTCCTAGAATACTTCTTGGAACAGCTACAGAAGATGCCATAAAACATCCTGGTCCCAAATAGCCTCACAGATTAAAATTTAGTTTCTTCACCTATTTTACAATAAATTTGATTTACTTCTGCCTGGTGAGATTGCTAAAAATCCCTCAAACCCCACCCCCACCCCGCAAAACCGTCTGAGGTCACTGAGAAGAGCCTGCCAGAGTTACTGGTACAATTCAGAGCTTATTGCACTTAGACATGAGTAAGGCAAAATAACAGACTAAAAATAAAGGGATAAACTGCCCCCTCCCCAGAAACCAAACGCCATCCTCTTCCTCCAGAGCATGCCTCATCTTCCCTCGCACTGAAAACAGTTCAGATCCCAGCACATGCTTGTTCAGCGTGGCATGGGATCATTTCAGGATCTCCTGCTTGCAGGAATGTGAAGGGCTGAAGGAGTCGGATGTGTTACAGAATGCCAAGAAGACTCCTCAAAAGTGGTGATACACCCACGACTGTGTTTGGCATTCAGTATTTCGTGTTAGTGCCGCCAAACGCAGAAGTGGAAAATAAAGTGATTACTACTAGGAAAAAAAAAAGAAAAATCAAACATTGGGCCTTAGGCATAAGCAAAGAAATTGTCTTTTTTTCTCATATGTATTTAATAAAGCAGCAGTTCTTTGATTCTGTTCTGCTTATTTGATTGTCTAAAGCTGATACCAACATAAGGATAGTTACAGTAAGTATTTGAGTTCATTAAATAACCAGAGCTCTTTACATTGTTTAACAGTATCATTTGTGATTTGTAACTGACAGATATCCTAGAAAACAACTGCAGTTTTCTATAAGTTGCTTTTTTATAGCATGAAAGGAGATATTTTAGTCAGTCTTGCAATGGGAAGAATATTATTGCTGAGCAGAACCACCGACCCAGGCACCTGGAGGTAATCAGATACCAAGACTTTACTTGTACACCAGCTTTTGCTACATCCCAATTTGTCCAGGGAGAATCACATTATTATTAGTCAAAATAATTTTAGCTTTGTAAGTTATGGGAAGTCTTAGTAAATAAAGAACCAGGAAGTTGCAACATATGTCAAGCAACTTTTCATAATGGTTTTGTAAGACTGACACACACAGCTGAAGGACAACATAGCTACATGGGCCAAAGGGACCATGTACCACTAAATTGAAACTCAACAGTTATGTGCTGAAGGCCCTAGCGTGGGGACGCTGAATGCAGCTTCTGTGCAGTCTTTAATTCATGTATACTGAGACAGAACGAAGTAATGCCGTGCAGAAGCCACATATCACGATTCATCGCAGACCAAGAACTATATCTGGCTACTCATGATTATGTATTCAGATTACATGCCATTAAATTTCTTACCCTGGGAGCAAGGCTCAGAGCATAGAATTTTGTGGAATAGTTTTGCACTCTAAAATACTGACAGTTTCCCTCTCCAAATAGACATTCAAAGAATGGTGAAGGGCTGGGCAGGAACAAAGGTGGCAGTTTATCCCACTTGGAAAAAAAAAAAAAAAAAAAAGAAAAAGAATTCTAAGTCACCACATCACAAGACTATTTTAGCTAAAAATGCCACTTGGAAATCAAACAGGGCCACATGGAAATTGGTCTGAACACAATGAAAAAAAAGGAGGGAGGAGTCGTAAATACAGCGATCTCTAAGTCACACGTCTCCAAGGAGCTACCTCCTTTGTATACGTGCTAACATTGGAGTGCTTAGTACCAGACGGTCTATTTGCTCACAATATTAAGGGGCATCTAGAATTAGCTATGGGAGATTTAAAATCGCCTGCCGATTGGATATAGAAAGGCTTGATCCAGAGATGGTCCGTCAGTCAAGAGTGTGGATTCCCCGGGCCTTCCTGACGACTGTCTTGCAAACTGAAATAAAGAGACAACAGGAAAGCATTTTAGAACGACTTTGGAAGAGCAGTGTGCCGAAAGAAGCGTCAGACTGAACCTTCAGAATGCAAATGTAAGAGACACTGTCACCAGTGCAGACAATGGCAATACACCACTGCATCATTACATTTCAGCACTAATCCAGAGCAGAATTTCCAACACAGCCTAAGAATGACAAACAGAAATTGCAATTTAAACAATCTAACAAGTACAGAGGCTACAATTGAGAAGACCACCAACTCATTTCTCTTCAAAACTAGAGTAAAAGTGAATGAAGAGGAAACCAAAAAGGTTTAAGTTGCATTAAAGAATTAAAATATATCTATCAGAAGATACCCCTTCAGACACTCCCTCACCTTATGTTCCCCACTTACCACCAAACAACCAGCAGGTAACAGAGGACAAGCAGGGGTAAACAGTCCTTGAGAAGGCTGTGGTTCTGCCCCACCCCATTATTTCCAAGGATAGCTAGGATGGCATTTTACTGCCCTAGAAAAGTTGTGGCTAGTAACTTGGACTTCTCTACGTTAATGGACAATCTCTTCTTTCTCCTTGCCTTCTTACTTCCTTAATACTATACCACATTTTTGTACAGTGTGTAAGAAAAATTCACCAAAACCAAACCCCAAACTGATTACACCATTTAACAGAATAAGGTTCAACATTCTCAGCACTGCTTACACATTATCATCCAGCATGCTGTCTAGAATACAGCCTAGGGATTTGGCCAACAAAGGCAAATTCATATATGCTGTCCAGTATGATAGTCCCTCCTCTGCCAAGTTAGCATACTCATAGTGAAAGAGATGAAAAACAAGTCAACAGCTTTAAAATTGTCATTGCTGCTTCTCCTGCAATGTGCAAGTGTTGCTCCAGACCTTGGCCCATTAGTAAATACTGTTAACAAACAACGTGAGAAATATATTTCAGTCATATATGCAAGGAATTTTCAATTTCCAAATGCATTCTAAGTATTTGCAGGTCCAACCTATTCTTTCAGGACTGACAAAAGTTTCTCTGCAAGTCATGGAAAGTAACACATGCATTACAGAAATAAGAATAGCAGTAAAGTCTACAAAACGTTCTAACACATTTTTCTTAGACTTTTCACTCAGACATTTCTTTAGAATAGTTCTGAAACAAGACAGTAAACTCACTTGTCAGCCTGTCAGTGAAAGAGGTTCACTCTAAAAACAATTAATGCCACAGATTTGCCTGCCAGAAGCTACGAACAAGATCACTTCTTACCCAAATATATTTTTTCTCCTAAATAGAGCAATACAGAGTTTTGTCAAACTCTCTTGATACCTACAGTGCACAAGGAAGAGGTCATGTTAGTCATCTGCAGCCGTCATTCCTTTCACTGGATCTTTTTCTCTCATCTGAAAGAGGAAACACTATTCAAGTACTGATTCTCACATGATGTTATCTCAAAATTTATTGGTATGGAACACATTAAGCTACCTCCTTTATGCATGACACTGATTACACCTGAGCATCCCAAATCAGTGTTTGTGAATATGCACATGCAGGCACCATTTTTGGTGCAGGTCTGCTAGAGATCTGGAACCATTATCCAAAGGGCAGAGTGTACACAAGAAACTATAATGAAATATCCTGAGGCATGAAGGAAGAGAAGGGTGCAGTGCAGGACACAAATCATAGAACAATATACTCATTATTACCAAATTTGTGTTTCTCACAGTAAGAACCCTGTTACATATCCCCACTACCTGCTTATAATACTTAGAGGTAAAAATTCTTTTACTGAACTGGTTTTTGGTAACTAACGAGGACAAAAATTCAGCTTCGGGTAAAAGCTAATAGAAGATGTTAAAGCAGTAAATGAATCATTGCCACTCATACCCTCATTACCTGTGGTTCAATACATTTATTGGCTCAACAACAAACAGAAGGAGAAGTCCATAACGATTAGGAGGAGATGCCAGCACCACAGAGTCATAGCCAATCATTCAAACCACAAGCAGCATGACCTAAATAGCAGGAGGACAATACACACAACGCTATGACAATGCAGCAGTCTTTCCTCTCTCTACTGTACTGGATAGAAACAGTTCCTCACATAACCTACACCTGCCCTGCTTTTCCACTGACCTCATCCAGCTGTCTCTTGGTCTCCTCCTCCATCCTACGAATGTCCTCCATAGTCAGATCAACCCACTTATCAAGCCAGCAAAAGAGCTGCCGATGGAAGTTTGTGAAGAGACGCTTTTCTTGCTGCAAAAGGAGGAGGAATAAAACATACAAGCGAGCTTACTCATAGGGCAATTAATATGGATCTAACTGGATCATAACAATTTCCAGAGATGTGTACACTGAAGAACCAGCTCCCCCGCCCACCTTTCTGTATAGCTGCCACAATTGGAAACTGTAGCTAGCTAATTTTTATTCTTCTAACAGAATATCTAGAGCCTTGAATCCCCAGAGAAACGCATATTTTTTTTCCAAGCCTAGACAGCAGCCTGCACAGTGCATTGAAAGAATTAGTGAATGCTTTAGTAATTTCCTTTGATTTGACAGTATTGTTCTGACTGAATAAAATGCTCCAGGTTGGGTTTACTTAGAGCACGATAGTTGGCCTGAAGGTGCAGAAAAACGGAGAAACAGAATAACAGTATTTTTAAAATAATCCTTGACTTGCTAAAAACTGGAGGTTAGCAAGTGTAAAGGGTTGACATGCACCTATCTTGCTTTTTTCTTTTGCAGTGACCTAAAAAAAGCCTAAACTTGTTTTCCACAGTTTTTCAGCAGAGATAACTAATGTGCACAAGCTACTTCAAGTTAGGAGCAATTTATTTCCTTTTTATAGGAGATAAGCTAGACAAAATCATTGTATAAGACAGGGGTATACAATGCCTCTTGGAAAGTTCTCATTAAGGAAGGACACTTCAGTTTTACCAATTATGATTTCATATCTGATAACTTGCTCTCATCAAAAGCAGCTTGACTACTTTGACGCAAATGTGTAGCTGAAGAGACACTCATAAAGAGAAAGGGATTCAAGACACTGCTTTGTTCAGGGCTTTTGTTACAGGTATTTGAAATCCTGCAGCAGCATGGTCATTCCCCCCTAGAATTCTCCTTAGATTATATCACCAGAGAATTGGTTTTGCAGAAGCAGCACTGTAGTTTATCAATATTAACCACTGAGAAGTCTCCATGATCTGAAGTCATAGGCATTTTATGAACATGGCATTGCCTGGAAAATTGCACATACCGATTCCCAGGTCTAGCATCCTGCTGCAGTTCAGGGGTTATGAACTCTGCCACAGAAAAAGCTCTTTTTGGGATACCGATGACTCATGTTTTAAGTTAATAAAGTTTCCCACCATCTGCTTATTTTTTAACACAGGTTTTTCAAGCATCAGACTAGGAGAGGAAAACATGACTAGAGCTCTACGACTTGCCAGAGAGATCCTCAGCTGATTAGGATCAGATAACTGAAGCTGTAGCTATCTCCCCACAAAAACATGTCTTGCCCTTGACCAAAATAACCCTAGCATACATGCATCATCCCATCATTCACAAATCAACTACCAAATGACCGCAATTCTCAGGCTGATCTATTAAACAACACAAAACAGCTAGTTTACTTTTATACATTAGAGTGAAAATGGTTCAATAGCCAATTCACAGACCAGCCAGCCCTGCCCTTGGATTAGCAGCAAATTGAATCCCACTTTAACTGATTGCAGTATATCAGGCAGAGGCCTTGACTGTATTGCCTGAGGTGACATGACTGGACTTCAAGTTAATATCTCCAGGCAGCATACGCTATTAGAAGAAGCTGAGGTGCTAAAGCAGATGGGAGATGAAACATGTCTCATTTCCACATCTTTCCCCATCAAAGAGCTCACTTACCTTCTGTATAAAGTTCTCAACTTTATTTTGCAGACCCCACCACTTGAACTTGACTGTTACCAGTTTGTAAGCACACATGTATGGACAATCTGTCTGTTTCCCCAGCTCCTTCTGCAAAGACACAAAGACATTCACATCAGGACTCAGGTCAAATGTCTCCAGGAAAGCAGCTCCTTCAGTCGTAACTGTGAAGTCTTTCCACAATTCCTCACAAGCACCTTGCACCATTAACCTTGCCTTTTATCGACAAGTTTTGTCACATCTTTGCTCACCCCTTTTCCAGGCTTTTAAAGCGCATGATGAAAACAGGCTCTAGTTTCCTCCACAGGTGGCCTTCCCTCCATTTTGAGGATGGACCATTCCTTCCTCTCCTCTGTTCTCCATTTTTCTTCCATTAAATTTATGTCTTTCAGTATCTTCACTGTTACATCATGGCTACTTAGCTTCCTTAAAAGTCTTTTGACAAAGTCCCTATCTAAAACATTTTGGAAATAGATTACATCATCTGACTCATCCACAAAATTATCAAGCCTTAAAGAAAACTCCACAAGGTTTGTAAGGCCGACTTTCCTACTTCCTTTTACAGGTGCCATATCCACTCTTCCCAAATGAATCATATCAACCTCAGCTTCTATTAAGTTTGCCTGCTAGACCTCAGATTTGCACACCCCAGATCCCGCTCAGGGTCCATTTTAAAGACTGGTATCATATTTGCACTTCTAGAGTCTTCAGATTCCAAGTATTTAAGTGAAAGGTTAAACACTGCTGCTCATAGCTCAGCTATTTCATCCTTCAGTTCTCTTGGCTGAACCCTTGGGCTGAACACCAGACAGCTCTGGTGATTACTTGGAACTCATTCTATCTATTTCTACCAAACTCTTCCATTTCCTTTAACTTCAGAACAGATCACCAGCTGAGTTCTGCGTTTCCTTCTACAGAAGCGAATCCAGTGTTTTACCTAAGTATCTTTGGCTCCAAACCCCAGTATCTCTACTTCAGTCACGCAAGCTGATACGGTTCCTGAATTTGTGCGATACATACCTTCCAGTTGGGACCCAGAGGTCCACGTCCAGTCTTGACAGATTTAAATTTTGCTGGATCTTCTTCTGCCTTGTAATCCTATTGGACAGACACACAAGATTAAACACAAATTATCCTACTGTTACCCAGCTGCTCACTGTCACAAAGGATTTGTTTTTCTGGTGGGCAAAGACTAACCTCTAACTGCCTTCTCAAGAGCTACTGTTTTCAGACTTCAACATTAGGTCAGGCACTCTTCAAGGAAACATATTTCTCCCCCCTGTGCTGTGTCCTAGACCTATGTGAAGAAGTGGTAACAAACTGATATGACCTTTGTAAGGACTCCTTTGGGGTAAGACTATCAGAAGATCTGTAAACCCCCAGGATAGGTTTCCTGTAACCACTCGTTCTTTGGGAGCTAAACACTGCTGCTGCAGAAAATAGCTATGCTCTCTGGAGCTGCCATATCTAGTATTTTTCACAGCACTGTATCAGTATGATGCTCACATATTGCACACTAGAAGACAAGTACAGTCAAAGTCACAGTACCACCAAAAGAAAGAGGCATCAGTTTTGCCCCCTATTACACAGGAAATAATTTGCAGCATTCCCCTCCTGCATCTTGGATTAAGACTGGCGTGTGTGCTCTACTCCTACCCCCAATTCAATTACAATGAAAACAAACTCAAATCATCATCAGTTTAGTGCCAAAAGTGATCACTTGGTAGCATCTTCTTTGGGAGTCTTCTGCTCCAGGTAAATTTTCCTTGCTCTCTGACAGCATTTAATTCAGAGTTGTTTGTATTTGCAGATACAGCTTAGTACCTGCCTAACCTATCAGAATCAGATGCTACTCGCATTCTAGCAATTCATCTTTACTGGAAAGAAAAGCTAAAATAAGTACTACTTCTAGTTTAATACCCAAGGCCAAGTTTGAGAGCAGGTAAATTAGCCATATTTGAATGGTATCAGAAATACTAAGTGGGGAAACTCAAACAACATTCCATTTTTATATATTTGGGGTTTTTTACAGTACAGTACAGAAACATCGCTTAGTTTCTTACTAGAAACTGTAACTGAAACTACATCAACTGTAGTGATTCTTAGAACAAAGTATTAGCTACTTGATTTCAAGATATGCTTGTGAACGCATGGGTCAGTTTCAAAGAGGAGGCAGTTTAAGTAAGATCCTGTATGGAAAGGGCAGTGTCATTTCTTGCTATTCAAGCATTATAATCAGCTGCAGTGCTGTAGAACTACATATATGCACACTGTTACATGCACTGTAAGGCTAAGCAACACATTTTACAGACAGTATTGACATAGCTTTTAAAAAAGAGCTCTTCCTCTAGCTTGCTTAAGCACTTTTAAGGAATGGCTTTCCTCCTCTTTCAATCCTCTCATTTTTCCTTTTACCTGCAACTATCCCTGGGAACACAGTTTGTACACTATCCCTCTTCTAGCACAAGGCCTCCCACACTAGGGAGCTCTTACCCACCTACCATACCTTGGGAAGTACTTGACTCCGATCAGCAATGTCTATATAAATAGCTTCTACATTCTTCCATACATCTGGCTCCAGTTTATGAACCTGCAGTGAAAGTACAAGACTAATGTAACTGATTCAACTACAGAACACTCCCATTCTAAGTTTGTAAAAAAACAGATGGAGATGCAAACACCCAGTGTTCCCCTTCCACGTACAGAGAGGACACCGTGGTAAACACACAATACCAGAACTTCTAAAGAAGCAAAGGTGCTCACACAGAACAGGTGTTTAGGGGGACAATTTTATTGAGCATATATGAGAAGCCAACAGGAGAGAGTCTCTGCCTTGCTAGTGCAATAAGCATTTCAAATCCAGGAACACAGCAGATAGACAGTTCCACAAAGCAATTCTCTAATCTAGCATGGAAAGCAGCATTGTGACATTAAAGTGATGAATAAAATCCACGACACAAGTACTTACATTCTCTTGTGTTCCAAGATCTGATTTATGCCAGGTTTCAATTTTGATCAGGAAGTCATCCTTCATATACTCATTCTGTCATCAAAATAAAGCTTGTTATTATTCTTTGGATATACAACTTGTCGTCTTATTAGCTAGATAAGCATTAGGAAAGTCAACTCAAAGAATTATAAATAAACCACAAGTTGTTCACTGAAAAAACAAATTCCATTGTTTTAATGAAACATTTGGAGTTTATAAATAGCTTTTTCTTTAAAGGACAATATCTGCCACTCTATTTAGAGTTTAGAAGGAGTAACATAAGCTAACCAGGCAGAAATTGTCTTTTCAAAGAGATTATTGATCTAGCACTGAGTACATATTTGGATGCAACTCTTCAAATGAACAACAATATTAAACTGATGTTTTGAGAGCTTTTGACACTTGAAAGGGAAGGGACAAGAAGCACAATACTGCCAAGTAAGCAAAAAACTTTCCATTTCTCATTATTACAGTGAGTAGAAAAGGACTTCCAAAGGTAACCCTATCCTCCCTCAAGGGAGTAGAAACAAAAGCACAAGCCAGTGCAACACTCGGCATGTAAAAAGGAAATATCAAATTCAGAAGACAGATTACTCAAAGGGACATAATGGTATGAGCTAACTTTCTTTTAATCAGTTTATCTAAGCAATGGTACATTCCCATTTGCAAAGCTGAGCATTGCTGCAGTAAAGAAAGATCTCTATCCCTAGTTGCAAAGTGTGTGTGGATATGCCACAGTTGGTAAGGGGGTTTAATCCACATGATCTTACGATTACAAAAGCTAAAGTGCCTTTAGCTCAGGCTAAAGAGCTGCTTATACCCAGAACACTTCATTTCAGACATTACACATGCTTCCATAGATCATCAGTAAAAACCATACTTACTGTAATAACTGGTCCAAGAAATCAACACATGAAAAGAAAGAGATACAGTACTTTAGTGAAAAAAGAATGTACAGCAACCATCGCCCTCCTCCCACTATCAGCAAAACAAGGACAACTTCAGCTTCCCAGGGGGCTGCTGATACTACTGAGGAAAAAACCCTAGAAGTCGATAAAAAAACAGCTGACTTCACCCCCTTCTCCTCTGGAAATTCCCAGACTTGGAGAAATGCAGAGGAGCAGCTATTAATTATGTACTGCCACTTCTGCTCTCTGGACTCCAGCCAGCTGGATGAGAAGATGGAATAAGTATGTTCAGCTGACAGCATATTACCAATCCTTTCTCAGCTTGCAGATAAGAAACCTCTCCATAGTTCTGAAGCAAACACATGCTGGATTTCAGGCCAGTGCAGACCTCATTGCTCCTGCTCACAGTAACCAGACCCTCTGCATCTCTACTGCTCATGGTAACTAAACTCCCTGGGTAGTAAGGCTCAATTATTCAAGACAGAAAAGCAATTAAAGATCCTGTAACAGTCAGCATCTGTTCTACCTGAGCCATCAAGAGTATGTTAGCAATTCTACTCAAAAATAAGGATGTCTGAAGCTACAGTTGAACTTTGTTGGTTTGTTCTGAAGTTTACTGTGAGAGCTTTACTAATAAGCAATTTTGTTTCAAAGGTACTATTACAGTTTGTGAGTTTCCAAGCCAACATCCTGTAGACAGTACCATCCCATATCACCTATCACACGCATCCAGCTACCCTAATTGCCTACTGCTGGGCTTTGGACTGTTCTAAACCCCTAACAATTTGAAAATTGCTTTTTACAGCAATTTACAGAAGGCTAATTATTTAGACTGACATGTTGGCGTGGAGGGAGAGAACAAGCAAGCAGAGCTGAGGCTCATTTTTAAAAGGCTGAATTTCATCTCAAAGAACATTTCATTATTTCTGCAAGGAGTTTTTTTCCTGCTAGTCCAAACAAAATACTGAATAAACCAGCAGTAATTATAAACCAGAGCCTTCCCACCTTCCAATGACTATACACCATGACTATGCAGCTGCCTTAAAACAGGTTCCTTCACCTTCCTAGTTTCTTCTCTGTGGGGAAGACTCCTCATTTGTAAAGCAAACAAATTAATCTCTTTAGAAATGTCCATTAAAACTTAGATGCTCAGCTTGAGGTGCACTTGAGGTGTTACAGCATCAACTCCTACACATTTCAGTTGCAGTTATAACTTCTCAATTTCTTGACATTTGGCCATAGGCCATGCTGACACTCAGAAGAGTGGAACGCACATCAAATTGCTTTTCTAAAAACATTTAAGCAGCATTAAGTCAGACTGCAGAAAAGAACCAAGAACATTGTTCTCCCTAGCACCAGCCCACAGTTATAACTATTAGGCAATCCTCACTTCATTTTTACTGTAGAAGTTGTAAATGCATACAAGAGCAATCTCATTTACAGTTCATACTCTCAAAGGAGCAAAGCAAGGCTTCAATTCAAAGTACATAAAACCAACATATTACAGCACAAATAAGTATGCAGAATTGCAGAAAGTTATAAGCTAGGCATTTAAATTCCCTCAATCTGCAGTACTACTTTGATCATGGTATATAAGATGCATATTAAAGTAATAATTGAGCTTTTCAGAGGAGATATAGGGAAATGTAAGAAGGATGATCTCATATAATAAAAAAAAAATACCATGAGGCACAATTAACTAAAAGTACTGCTTTATTCAAATTTAAAAGGCTCTGTGTAGTAGCTGATGTGCAAGTAAGCAGTGCTGCAGAGAGCAGCACACCAATATCACCTTCGTACAGGAGGGCACAAGCAGAAGTACCACTTACTCCTAAAGAGTCAAACCAGGTTTAGTTGTTACTGTGTCCCTGGCTCTTAAATTTCAAATTCTGCTGAGAGGGCTTACTTGGTGTAAACCAGTATGGCTTTTTATGTTGCACAAAGATTCACATGAGGCCATCCAAGTGTTCTCATGCATGACCAAAATACCTGAGCATGTCCCAAAGTAGAATGATTATACACAAGCCAGTCTGCACTACACACATGGGTTTTTCTCTGCTGCCCAATACTAACAAAAGAAGGTTTCAGCAACTTTTCTGAGCTTTTCTTGATTCATGTCAGGCTGGCAGATTCTCTAAACAGATTTGTCAGCCTCCGCATAAAAACTGCCTTCTGCTCCAACCCCCACAACAAACCACTTTCTATCTCATATTATATTGGTGTTTATTACAGTTGAGGATTTTTTTTTGTTATGTTATCATTTCTAGCATACCAAAATCTGAAATTTCTTCGACTGTGTTGGAAAGTCTTGTACTTGATTTTAGTATCACATCTTTTCCACTTAAGTAGAATTTTAGCAGTGTGTAACCGAAGGATAAGCAGCTAAGAGTGCCAAAACAAGCTAACTCCAGACCTTTGTTTCAGAAATTGGTAGAGAAGAAAAAGACGAGGAAGAGGATATAGCTAGGCATTATGTCTAACAAAAACTACTGGAGTCAACTTAGATCTGTTTCCACAATCTAAAGAATAATGAAAGAACTGTTTGCGTTTAAACCAGTTCAGTGTACTTAACATGGAAATAAACTAGACATTTACTAGCTAATTTAAGTAATATGCAGCAAGAAAACTGCATAAAAATGAGATAGGTTGTAAATAACTGTTTCAGCATCTTGAATTATGTGACACATTGAAAACTTATTCTGCAGCTGATGACAGTATCTGAATTTTGTATTTGAAATACCCATTCCACTAGAGTGCTGCATGTAATTTCACGTACTGAAGTAATGTTATCCTCCCCTACTGCAAAGCTTTTTTTCTTCTTTTAAAACACTTCATTTAAAATTCTCTTAAGTAAATTGTTGAAAAATAAATTTTTCTATATTGAGTTTCAAGAACAGTTGGAATTTTTAAGTTTACAGTTCCCATAGCAACTGTACCACTACCAAATAGCAGAAAATGTATCCTTCAAAGATACGAACAGCATAAAACTGCCAAAATACTACATAAGTTTGGAGGCAAAGTCAAATTTGTAGTTCCTACAGCAACAAAGACCAGAAAAACAGTAGTGGTTAAACGTTGTGGCTGATAACTTCAGTGAGTAAATGCAGAAAATGAGTTTGACGTTATTTCACCACTTTGCATAGCTTCCAGAGCCTTACCCCAGACTTTACAAATGGATTCACTTTATGCTTGTTGGATGAGATTTGGATATCTGTGTCAAGCCCCCAACCCAGAAGCAACTGTAGCATTACCTGTTCAACCTTCACTAACCTCAGATCCTGGAACTGAGCAAATACCTATTGCATAACACTTGCTCCCATCAAACTGCACTAAGCAAGAGGCAACCAAAATCTTTCCTGTTACCCTCTTGCATTTTACGTTTTTTTTCCCACCAGTCTATGCTGCGCTTGAGTACATAAAATCATCCCTCTTATATTCATTTCACTACTGTTACACATCTGTTCCTTTAGTAGGACTAACATCCGTTTCTTGGTCTGTTCTTTTCCACTGTCATTCATTAGCAGTACATCAGACAAGGGCATTTTTTTAAACTCCACAGCACTGTATTTTGCTTTTCTGACCACAGAAAGAGCTTAGAGAACAGAAATCTAAGATTTAAGAGCTGAAACAGCTTCCTTACTGGTTGCCTTCTTCCTTATCCCCTCCTACCCTTCCCCCGCCCCCAAGAAACCAAAAAGCCAGCTATCCACAGTCCTTCCGCACGCACTCACCAGTTCTGCAGTAGGGATAGGCATTCCATGCTTTTTCATGTATATTCAGAGCTCCTTCAGGAGCCAGCATTCTCACAAACGTTGGCACTTTGCTGCAGAATTTGAAAATAGTTAGAAAGGCATCGATAAGAACTACATGTAATGAGAGCTATGGCCCACTCTGAGACAGGCAGAACATCACCTGAAAAGCAGATGCTAGAGACTTGCACATGTGCACACTGGTGAAATTGGTGGGGTTCTCCCCACCCCTAGTATGATGATTTCCAGAGACTGCTGAATTGGACAGGTTAATCTGAACCTTCTTTACATAATGAAAGGAAAGAAAAAAAGAAGGGGAAAAAAAAAAGGACGCTGAAAACAGGTTGAAATCTAGGAGGCATTTTGCTCTTTAGCCAAATTCAAATATGAAAATACCGGGTAACAGGATCATATGTACTTTGAAAAGCTCAGAGCCAGATTTTCTTGGGACAACAGCCACGCTTACAGGAGTGGATAGGTGTACCAGTGATGCTCACTTCCAGCTGTACCATGTGCCAGCTGCTGTTATACTCCTGTCTTACATCCATGTCTTTCAGCCTTTACATAATCTGTGATTTACACAGTCGCTGCAACCCTATTGCATCTTCCTCCACTTCCTCTTGGCCGAGGAACCTCGCCCAACTCTGGGAATAAAATGTTTCCCATACCTCTGTAAGTGGTAGATCTTGTGTGTGTACTGCCCACGCTCTCCATCTCTTTCGTAGGGTTCGTTTACCAGGACCTCCACTCCTTCTCCTCCACCAGTTTCATTTTTACTGGCTTCTGCCACAGAATACAGCTGTCCCACTTGATACTAAAGAAGTCAAAGACACATTATTATGATAGCTATAATTTAGCAGAAGTAATAACTTTACCAGAAGAAGCCATGGATAAATTTATTATCTGGGGAGAAGGCAGAGAAAAGGACATCCACTTGTGTGTCCAGATAAGCAGCTCTTTTAATTTCATTTTGATATAGAAAGCTTGAGTGGTAGTTAGGAGGAAAGCACTGCCAATAGGATAGTTACCTTTAACCCTTAAATCTTGAGCTCCAAACCAACCAAATTCAGGAGAAAGTAAAACAGATTAAAGGAGCATCAGGGCAACATTTAAAGAAAATGCCAATGACCTCAGGCATACTGTAGCAAAATCCATTGGTTTTCCACTCTTTTTGGCCCACAGGTATCCCAATTGCTCAGGTCTAATGGACAATAATGCACTGCTGTCCTAAATTAATAAGCATACAGTACTTTATCCAAAAGAGTCCCAAAGAACTTCACATGAAGGTTTTTTTACAAAGTTGAGGGTAGGAGGGAAGGGAGGGAAGAACTGCAGAAGGGAGACGGAAGATAAAGGGTACTTGCACGACCTAATTTAAGTGCTCTGAGAAACATACTTGTTAGATGTGCACAGCTTAGGAGCCCATTAGAGTCAAAGATGAGCATCCCCCAAGTGCAGTTCAAAACAACTAAATAAGAAACTTGAAGTAAAGAGGGTATTTGCACCAGTGGGCTTTCCAGTGAAATGCTGCTACCTCTTAAGGCTGAACATACTGAAATTGTCCTTTTTGGCCTTTATGACAAGGCCTACTAACATACTAACATGCTTAAACCTCTCTTGCCAAAATTGACACTATGATCAGACCGGGTTGTTTCTTGTCAGTGAACACCCATTTCCCTCCTGAACCTACTTCAAAACTCTGTTCTGTCAGGTCCTCTACAACCAAGCCTTTTCTTCCTTCTCAACTATCTTTATCCAACTCCAAATGATGTTTTACCTCCACATAAATAAATCCATTCTGAAAACTTTATCTAATGAAATAACTGAAACAACTAGTGTACCACATGACCAGTTGATCCACGCCGTCACTGGTCCCCCTATTATTTTTCCTACTATCTTTGTCTTGGGTTGGGGTTTTTTTCTGTGTCACACTTCCTCTTAGCCACAAGCATTAAACCACTAACAGGGAGGGCACAGAATTTCAACAAACAGTAAAATTCTTACATTAAGATCATTTTTCAGTCACTTACAGACACTTACTTGGCAGCATTATTTCCCAGGAAATCACTCAAACTACTTGATACTATACAATCTCTTTCATAACAAGCATGCCCAAACGTTTCACAGGGAACAGCAGAGGAAAAAAATCAAGCATACGAGCAAAAGAGAACATTCTTCTCTGCAGAAGATGTAAACACTAATACACTCTTGCCTCTGGTAGCTAAAAAAGGGGATGCAGAGCTCAAAAGAAACATGATCAAATGAAGAAAATTCACACAGGTCTCTGAGGCAAAGTTAGATGAGCAGACAAGGTTTGAGGATGAAGAAGCTAAAGCTTAAAGGAAGTGTTCAAACTTAACAGAGTTAAGTTTTCAGAATAGAAAGCAAGCAAAACAGCAACTGTTGCCAAAGGCAGTAGAGAGAGGCAGCCTGAAAGGGTAATCCACAAAGTGTTAGGCAACAGAAGTGCAATGATTAAAAAAAGAAAAGTCAAACCCCCAAAAAACTCCAAAACGTAACTACAAAGCAATGGAACACTGTTTAGGCCTTCTTCCTTTTCCCCAGCATAGCGCTGTGCATCAGAATCAGGAATAGCACTTACCACTCCCTATACCAAAACCCAGGCTGGAAAAGTGGAATACTGCTCTCAGCTGACAACCCAGAAATACTTCACTGGGCTGGTACATCTTCAGCAATGAAGATTTCTACAGTGGTTAAATTCTGTTGTCAGAGCATCCAAAATAACAACAATACCCAAGCTCTGTGGTGTTTTGTACCACCTGGTGCTAACAAAGACCAAGAAAACATCTATTCCTATTGGAAGAGTAGTAGATGGTAAGCCAAAGTAATAAGGCTAGATGTCCTGGCCTCAGTTAATCTGGGGCAGAGCAAAAAGCATACCAGACCACTTTCAAGCTAAGAGCAACAGCTCTGCTGGATCTCTCCAGAAGGTACTGGCCCAGGTTATACAAGCACCCCTCATTTGGCTGGACAGTTCCTGCACTGTCACCAGCAGATTGGGTTTCAGTCTGGATTTTGGGCTGCAATACAACTCTCTGCCTTCTGACATTTCACACACTACATTGCTTTCCTTATGACTCCCTACAGATGACCCATACAAAACAAAATACTCGCCTCCCTCCAGAAGAGCAAAACATGAGAGTTGCGAAATCTTAGAAGCAAGTTGATTTAGTAGAATAAGAGCCACACGTACACGCACAGAGAAGAGAACTTATCATGAGTTTGGCAACTACAGTATTAGAGGGGAGGACTGAATGGCTTTGACTGCTTTGCAGCAAGTCTCAGGACAGGTCTCCAGGGGCACAAACTAATTCCTCTTAGTAACAGTCTCTCATTCATTCCTTCTCCCTTTTAAATACGTGGGTCAAAGTTCAGACACTAAGAAGATAAGCCCTTTGGTTTGGCATCTTCACCATTTAATCTCCCCTGTTATTTCTGATCCTTTAATCACATTGATAAAATAGGAAAAGGCCCAAATAAAACTGTCCCAACAAACAAATCCCACAGCATCTGCCTGCAAAAGTTAACAGAAAAACAGATTCTGGCTCCATGAAGCCCAAAGTGTCAGACAGACCCATCCTTGCAGACCTGAGAGCTCCGAAAAACCTTCTTCTCTTCTGCAAGAAGTCACCCTCTTGATCTGTGTCACAACACCTCTTATACAGCTGACAGTATATCTTCATTACACCAAATTTCTTTTAGAAGGCCTGATCTCAATGCAGCCATCTTCAAGAACAGTTATTTTCCTGAAAGCCGCTTTGAACACAATTAATAAATAAGAGTTCTTTGTGTTTGGCAAGCTCCTTCCCATGTGAGACGAACAAAGAGGCAGCACAGAATGTGTACACACAGCTCTAATCCATACCAGCATTTCAAAGTGGCAGCTGGCAAGACACCCACACAGCCGCTCGAGTCCACGTTCTCAAAGTTGGCACTGTGCAACGCAATGTTGGTCAGAGTACAAGAGTAAAGGTTAGCACCTAAGATACAACAAGGTTTTTTTATTTTTGCTCCCTGCAGTGCGACAATGTATAAAACAACACAGGAGTGAAGCTTGGAGCCTGCACTTAAGCAGGACCACATTTTGGCAGAGTTTCCTAGTAGAAGACAGTCTGCTACAGTCTAACTCCTACATCTCAGCCTTCAAGTTTTAGTCATCACCAGGGCTTCTCTTCCACTGTTTTGTTCCCATCTTAGCAGTTACTTGGCTAACTATTCAGCATTGATCTCTATTCATTAAGTCACATCTCCCCAATGCCTTCCTGATCACTAGCGTTCTCTTGAATCCCTTACTATTGGTTAAGCTCTGCCTGTCAGGGGTAAGGGGACTGAATACAGAATCCCTGGCATATCACAGAATGACACAGAAGACTCCCTCAGCCCTACTACAGTGCCTCAAAGTCATAATTAATTTCATTCCCTATCTTACGCATTGGCATCAGACTTTTGGCAACAATTTGCATGCAGAAGGCGTGAACTCTTAAGTCTTTTGAGCAAAAATTGTCCTTATTAAAGTGAAATCAGAAGTCCTCTTGCTAGCCAGAGATGCTTAATGAGCAGCTACACAGTCAAGAGCCACAACAAGTCTCCAGAGCCCTATTTAAGGGTTTTGTGCATAAGGAAACCCTTGAAAGCAATGAAGTTTAACAGCTGTTTTGTAGTACTGACAGCAGTGTAGTGACCAACTGATGCACAGATGTGTCAGCATCTTTCCACACAGGAAGGGGGATGAAGCAATACACAAACCCAAAGCAGTAGTCATCCTTTGAGTTAATACTGGAAATAGCCTTTCTTCTTAAGCATACCTTTAGGACTACCATATCATGTAAGTACATATGCAAAGCTAAGCAAACTTTAGAACTCTTTCCACTTAGGGTTCCTGAAACCTGGCCTGTCACATGAGAACCACCGGACCTTCAAAAGGGGCATCACTCAGGGGACATGGTGACAATATGCAAGTCTGGGGAGAAATTAAGCTTGGTCAAGTTGGTGTTCTATCCACAATCCCAGCACATTAAGGTGTTCTCTCTAGTATTTTCATTCCTTCTCTTCTAATGATGTTTATTTGCTCTTTACTTTATCGACTTTTCAGCAGATTACTCAACTCTCTGGAACTCCTCCGATCCAGAGGAGAGATATACACCTTCTGAAAGAAATGACCCCAGGGCATCCTCAGACGAGGAAGTTGCTAGAGACCAACAGATTTACATACCGCCCGAAACCTCAATTTTCCATGCAGGCAGCCTACACACAAGGCTCAAACATGCCCGGCACTGAACAGCCAGCCAGGGAAGGAACAGAGCATAGTGAGGGACTCGCTTTAACTGGATGAAGGTTAATCCCGGTATCAGAGAACTGAGAAAAACCCTGTCCTGGGTTCCATCCAGTCTAACCCCCTCAAAGAAACAATCTGTATACTGATGCTTTGACTTTCTCTTTACATGGCTTGATACCTAGGAGGCATAACACTATGAGACAGGGCTCCTGTTATTCAGACTAAGGTCTTCTGTTTATTGAGCTCTGGAGTGTCTTACCATTTACCCATAGCTTTCTCTAACTTGTAAGTTTGCATCCTTTGCTTACTTGATAAAGCTTATCATGTTAGTCCTTTCTTTGTCAAGGACTTCCCCATACAAGTAGCACTCAGGCACAATAAAAGATCCAAACATACCTACTCTAATACTTTAGTTGGACTTCTGTTAAAACTGCTTGAAACAGATTCATGCAGAAAGCATATAAGCTACAGATAAGGAGTAAGCAACAGACTTTTGACATTAACAGCCTCATTCTTGCACCAGCATAGAAGATAGACCTAAACCCACTTTCTGATCAAAGGTCTAGGCTTTTGGTCAGCATGTGATGCCTGTCACAGCAGACTGATCCACAGGAACAAGGAACTCAGCTTAGACATTGCTTTTCTTTTACCAGCCAGCCTCACGGCTGCAAGAACACACTATATCAAGTTCTAAACTGTGTTCTGTCAAAAGAGTAGAGAGTTATAAAAGGGATATGCTTAAACCAGTGCTGCCATGATCCAGCTCACCACTGTCTATGCCACAGTAGCTGCTATATTCAGGGGAAAGAAAAAAGAGTAAGAGTGCTATTATCGCAGCTCTTGCTAAGAGTTAGAACAAGCCCTTGACCAGAGCTCACAAACCGAAGGCTTACAGCCAAGGATCACAAGAAAAAAAAAAAAAAAAAAAAAAAAAGGGAAGAAGAAATCTACTACAGAAGTGCTATAGACTCAGTGACCCCGTCATTTCAATTTCTCATCTACCTTGCTAGCATGAACATTAAAAAATTGAAAACATTTATATGGTCAGATTCTCTGCAAGAGTGGTGTTCAATGCAGAACGGAGGAAAGGCAAGTTGCAGCTCTCAGAGAAAACAGCAGGGAATCTGCCACAGACTCTGCATAGCTATGCCATGGCCAGTTTGGTGATCAAAATCACCATGACCGTTATAAACTAGATTTCTTCTCTCAATGAGAGCTTTACCTAAACAAAAAGAAAGTTTTCTTTCTGTAAGAGCTAGAGAAGGCAGGTCTTAAAGAGTCCTAGGAAAGATACACACAATGTTTCTCTTGCTATACCAGCCTCACAAATCAGAAGAAATTGTTGATCTTTGTCTAAGAGTTTAAAAAAAGAGTTCCAGCAAAACACAGTTTAAAGGGTAATTTGAATTTGTACTAAAGCTTCCTCTTCATGTTAAAAAAATAGAAAAAAGAACAATAGTACTAATCAAAAGGAAACTGCACTTCAGAATAGCCTGACAAGTCAAGATTTGTAATCAACATATCTGAAAGTACTTTATAGGAGAGATAATCAGTACCCTCAGGCTTAAAGAAATTCAATTATTTGGTCAAAATGATGGTGAATGAGTAACAGCTCACAGAGGTCTCAAAGACAGCTATATCCTTCTCTTGCATTTCCAGTTTTTGTTCATACAAACTGCTTTGATCACAAGTTTATTTACAGTCCTAAAGAAAGGAAGCAAGAAGAAAAGGACTTACCTCCTCCACAGACACAGGCAGGATAACGCGGCTGAAAAGGGAATACAGAAACAGAAAGTTAACAAATATCTCCACAGCTGCAAAATTTACATGACACATTCCTCACTGCAATTGCTACACAGCTCTCCTCTCCCTCCAGTATTCCAGCATCCACCTAGTGCTAGCATCTCTAGGGCTTACTCTTTAGTCCCAAGACTATTTATATAATAGCCTCAAAGAGAATCAATACATGATAGAGCATAATTGCAATCCTGTACTAAAACTGTATAATTCTCATTGACCCTTACTAGTAATACCTTACCAGCCTACAAATCTACAACAGCATCAAAACACTTGCATGTTCCTTCTCACTACATCCTTTCAACAGTCACATCTTATTTCTCATCAAGTTGTTGTAGAGTATTGCTATGTGCTTCAACAATTTTGCAGAGGTCTGTGATAGTCACAAGCCATTGCACGATTTGCTTCTATGTCCTATCCAGTAGGAAACAACACTAAATAGCTATACAGAAGGCTTTCTCAGAGCTGACTGCAAAGGAAGGTGTTGCCATTTCTGTACATGAGTCACCTTTTTTTCTCATTGTGGTTTCCTGAATGCCTCTTAGAATTAACTGGCTGGACTACAGAGCAAAAACTGCCAGAAGTCACGCTGAGATTTTTTTGAAAAAGACAAGAATAAAACTAAATTGAAAGCTGATAAAAATGCATCCATGTTAAGGCCTTTAAAAATATTATATCTATCTCCAAAACTAGATTTGTATTTGACCTCTGCTTTCAGTAAGGATGATGTTGAAACAAGGAACCAAAGCAAGATACAGATACGAAATGGATATGGCTACCATGGGTGGAAGAATTCCCAATTCTTTGGGAATTAGTCTCAAAGAAATTAGGATATAATGGGATGAGGAAAAAGTCCTCTTTATTAATAAACTGATTTTTAAAAAGCAATACTGGTGAAAATTTTTTTTTTTTTTCTTACACTAGAGGAATGTTACCAGCAAGACACCACAAGAACAAACTGTAAGAGTGGCAAAAGTTTACAGATTATGCAAGATTACTTCTGACAGCAACACTTTATGCTGGCTGCAAAGTACTGCAGAAAGAGCTACTGAGAGCTACAGGTGAAATTCAGTGTCAATAAAAGCAGAATAATGCACTATAGGCACTCGTTTTTCCCAAACACATGGGGTTAACGAGCCCCAAATTAGCTATCACCAACAAATACTTGTGTTCTTAGGGAAAAGCATCGGGAAACATCAGCTCAGCAGCAGTTCAAAAGTAAACACAACATCAGAAACTGGAACACCACACATACACAAAAAAAAGAAGAAAAGACAGTTATGCCGCTATAATCTCTCATGCATCAACATCTTGAATATTGCATATAGTTCTGGTCACCTAATCTCAAAGATGATACAGAACAAGCGAAGGAAGGTAAAAAAGATGATCGGAGATGGGAAAAAGCTTCTGTCTCAGAAGAAAGTAGTTAGACTAGGCTTTTCAGCTTGGAAGAAAAAACAGCTAAAGGTTTAAGATATGGTAGAGCATTAGAGAGTCATGAATGGTGTGAAAAAGTGAATGGAGAAGGAACAATTACTATGTCTTACAATAGAACAACTCAGGAAAGAATAAAAATCATTAGGCAACAAATTTAAGACCAATCAAGTGTACTTCTTTACATCATGCATACTTAAGTTATGTGATTCCTTGCCAAACACAAGAAGTATAAGCAATTTTAAAATGGGATTTGATCAATTCATGGAAGTCCGTATGCCACTTACCGGTAGGATATGCTGAACAACCATCATCACTATTTATATAATGTTTCCTAAAAATACCTGCTAGAAGGCAACATGGAAGAGGACCTTTTGTCCAATTCAGTATGGTATTCATTACATAAGGGAGAACAAAAAAAAAGAAAATGGATTTCCACAGGTAGACCATGCCATCAAGCATGACATTAGGTTAGTTAACTGGATAAAACTGTAATAATAATGAAAAGAGGGGTAGGATGATAAGACAAGGCCAAAGACCAAGAAACGGAAGAAACAAGGGCTTTGGAACAGAGTTCAAACATTTTTCTTTAGAAAACCTGGCGTAAAAAGATTGATGTAAGCTAATGAAATTCCATTTAGGAAACTGGAAGACACTAGATCTGAGTATTATCTTGAGTTCAATGTTCATGAACAGAGAAACATAAACACAAAGAAGTTAAATAGTTTACAATTCATTTAGTGTAGCAAACCAAGAATGCAGGGGGTGACTAACACTTACAGGTAGTCAAGTGATAAAGAAGGAGGAGGGAAGACTACTCAAGAGGATCTAGAGCAAAAGCTTTGCGGGAGCAGCAGTGAGAACAAAGACTCCTAACTTTGCGACAGAACTTGATCAACTCAGGAGAAATTATACGACGTGGTTGCCTGCCATATCAAAGGCTTGAAAATGATGAAGAACATTTAAGATCCCTCCTAGATTAAAATCTGCTTCAAATGACAGCAAAGGGAAGTACAGCTGCAGAGAAGGTCAGTGTCATCATCACTTCACAGGAAAGGGAAGTGAGTCTCTACACTCTGATTCTCCTCAAGGTCTTCCGATGCAGTTTAAATCAAAACAAGGAGAGCAAGAAAGACCTCAACCAGCATGTACAAACCCTGAAACCAAAAAAAATACAATCAAACAAATGAACAAAACCCATGCAGCTTATCTGTAGCATGGATAGGTAGAAATAAAAGATAAGTCTGAAAGACTGATAGGATAGACATCAAATGAAAACGTTAAAGCTATCCCTGCATAACCATCAGTACAAGAAGCTGTACAGAAAAGATTATACAGATTGTCTGACAATAAAAGATGTGACATCAGGTTTTTGTTATATTGCTCTATTTCTGTAACATCTCCTAAAATACCTACGGAGCACATAACAATACCCATTTGATTTAGTAGGGTGGATCACAAGGGGTCACAGAGATGGAAGAATAATCTGCTTAGATAACATGCAGTTAGAGAGCACTTATATTTTTACCACCGACACTAGGTAGGCAGTAAGGTACTTGTATGCAGCGTTGGGGCAACCAGAACTAATCAAACAATAATAGCAAAGTACTTCAAATATCCAGGTCACACCAAAACAAGTAGTTTCTATATGCCTTAAACAACTGCTTCCTGGAACATGAGATTTAATCAAAAAACATCTCAAATAGCATGTAAAATGGGCAACTTTCGCATACAACATCAAGGAAGATTTATACCAGAACCAATACAGTGACGCAACTCGGAATGTGCAACTGTTAGAGCTAGTTGGGAATCCCAAGAAGTCAAAAATAAATGCTCATTTCTAAAGTACAGTAGCAACCTTGACTGTCCTTAGAGCCACACACGTCTTAATAAAGACACAAAGAAGGGAAGAAAAGAAACAGGACAACATAGCTAATGATAAGACTTTAAAAGTTTGGTGTCCCTTCTAAAAATAGAAATGGAAGCCTGTAAAAAGAAACAAATTTAGTAATTCTTTTAACCTTTAGTCTTAACATTTATACTTCACGTTTTGTTTCTGAAACAGGCAGTGTGAAAGACCGGTAGGTATGTTGATCTGGTGAGGTAAATTATAATACCAAGTAAAATGACTTTTGGAAGTGATGCTCATCAAAATGAACTTTTCATAGTCTCAGAAATCTGAAAATTCAAAGTACATAAGTTCCTATCTTTACAAGACGCCCTGTAGGTATCATAGCTCACTGGCAAGTGAGCTTTACTGCAGTACAGGGCAAGAGACTAAGCAGAAGCATGAAAAAGATATATGAACGTGAATAGAAATAAACTAGAGAGGTGCTATAAAAGTACATTAACCAAATTCATAGGAAAATATCAACAAAACAGATGTCATCAAAGAAGTTAATTATCTTTTCATGCACCTGAAACTAAGCACTTAGCCCAGGTTTCTGTCTGCTATCCAGTTTAACACTACAGAAGGAACGGTGTCTCTTAAGTTCTACACCCCTATTATTGGACAAAAATAGCAAGAGTTTAAGGATTGGTGAAAAAAAAATAAGCTAATCAAGTTTAAAGACAGCTACAAGGATCAGTACAACCCTCAACATAGTCTTAATATTTAAATCCACACCATGGTCCATGATCTGGCAAAGTAACTGCTATAAAGAGGACACTGTCATGTAGGTAAACGTGTCTAAGAGAAGACCTGAAAACCCACTTTATCACTGGGATCACAGCTACCTTCTACAAAGGGGGGGGGGGCAGAACAAGAAGTCTCTTCCATCAGTCAAAAGAAGTTTAAAAGGATAGAATGGACTTAACTTTGCAATGCACTTAAGTTAACCTTAAGAACTCAGGAAAGTGCAGTAGTACACAGAGCTCGAAGACACCTAGCCAAAGTGCACCAGTCCAAAAGAGCACACCACGTTAGCAAGCATAAAGGAGCTGAACGAAAGACTACGAAAAGCGACGTGACTAATAGTTACACACACTCACGACACATCGTCCAGCCTGTTTTCCACCCCTTCTTTCCCATCATGGGGCAGGACAACCGCAGCAGCCTCAGGGACAGCAAAGAACTCCAAGGTGAGGTTTCGACATCAAAAAATATTTTGGAGCTATCTTATTTCTGGCACATTCACTCTTGTTGGGAGTCACTAGTTCGAAATTACACGGCTAAAGGAGAGGAGGGGGATCAAAACCAGGCTCGCCGCTTAGCTCTCTTACAACAAGAAGGGGGCAAGATGCCACTATCGCCGTAGTCCCCCCCGAAACCACTGTGCATTGACCCCGACACCGGCAAGGCCCTTGGTGCCATCAGTCCCGTCCCCCCCTCCGGGGCCACCGGGAACATCCTCCCCCCCATCCAGTGCGGAGCCGGCGGCGAGAACAAGGGCCCGGGGAGACCATGGCGGGGGGCACGAACCGGGCCGCCCGCCGTAGGGGCTCCCCAAGCCGCCCGGCCGGGCACCGGAGAGCCGCAGCGTCGTTCCACAGAGGGAGGGGGACAGCGGGAGGCCGGTGGCCGCCGGTTAGCCCAAGCGGAGGGTGCCGCTGGCAGCCGCCGGCTCCCGGGGCGTCCCCCCCCCCGCCGCCACCGTGACCTTCACTCCCGCCCCCACCGGCGCCGCGGCCCTCACACAGCGCTCCCCCCCTCCCTCTCCGCGGCCCCACGGACGGCCGCACTGCAGGGCAAGGCCGGGCTCCCCCACCCCCCGGCTGGTCACCGCGCCAGGCCCGGACGAGCGCCGCCGGGAGCGAACGGGGGTGACCGGGACACCGGTCGGGTGAAGGGGGGTCCGGGAAGCTCCCCGCACTCACTATTCCTTGATGAGCACCATGGCGGCGCCGCCGCCGCGCGCCTGCCTCCCGCCCGGGCCGGCCCCGCTGAAGGTGACAGACGCCTGCCTCCCGCCCGCTCCGCTGGACCGCGCCGCACCGGGACGGGGAGGGGAGGGGGGAAAAGGGAGGGGGGGGGGGGAGGCCGGGGCGGCGGGAGCAGGGGCGGGGCGTTTCTGCGGCAACGGCTGCGTCACGGCGCCACGCAAGCGTCTTTACCTCAGCGGCAGCAGCAGGGCGCGCGCCGGCGCGCGCCGCGCGGACGTTGACCGCCGGGTGAGGGGCGGGGGGAGCGGGCGCGAGACCTTCCCGCCGGCGGGCGCGAGCGTTTCCCTCAGCGCGCTCCCGCCGCAATCCGCTCCCCCCCCCCCCCGCCGTCCGCCACAGCCCGCCGTGAGGGAGACACGTTCCCCAGCACTAACACCCACACACTCGCTCCTCGGGGTTTGTGGCACGTTTGGTCGGTGACTGAAAGCCCCCCTCTTTTTGAAAGGTGGGGAGGAGGGCTGGCAGAGGCAGGGTTGGCGAGGGCAACAAAGTTGGTGAGGGGCCTGGAGCGCAAGTCTTCCTGAGGAGCGGCTGAGGGAACTGGGGTTATTTAGTCTGGAGAAAAGGCTGAGGGGAGACCTCATCGCTCTCTGCAACGACCTGAAAGGAGGTTGTAGTGAGGTGGGTGCTGGTCTCTTCTGTCAGGCGGCTGGTGATAGGACGAGAGGAAATGGCCTCAAGTTGCAGCAGGGGAGGTGTAGGTTGGATATTAGGAAAAATTTCCTTACTGAAAGGGTTGATCAGGCATTGGAACAGGCTGCCTAGGGAAGTGGTTCAGTCACCGTCACTGGAGGTGTTCAAAAAGCACATAGACAAGGCACTTCAGGACATGGATTAGTGGGCATCATTGACAGTTGGACTCAATGATCTTGAAGGTCTTTTCCAACCTAAATGATTCTATGACAGACAACACGAGTATTAACACAAGTAGCTAGGGGATAGATCAAGGCTGCAGTCAGGTAGGGGAAGTGTGTCTTCTGGGAATGGGGCTCCACCTTGACAGCAGGTCATGGTTTACAGCATTTTCAAGTCCACTTTCATTTTCAGTACTACTTCCAAGCAGCAGCCACCCAAACTGTACTTGGCATTAAGAATAACTCCAGCTACTTATTAGACAATTGCAAAAAGCCCTTTCATATGACCTGGACTCAATAAAAAACAGCTAAAGAGCACTAGTTTTACTACTTTGTCACTGGAATCACAGAGCAAGGATTGTCTTTATTTGATTGGAAAAATAAAATGCCATACATTCAGCATCACCAAGCTCAAGCACAGATAACCAAAATGTGCAACTTTCCTATTGACACCCTGCACCTCTTCTGTAGCATGCCTGTCTAAGGCCACAGCTGTTCATCTTTCATTATTTGATACCAGTTCACCCTATATAACTGAGCTTGACCTCTTTCTCAACCTGCTGTCTATATTTAAAAAAAAAAAAAAAAAAAAAAAAAAAAAAAAATCAAAATTTTCTCAGAGATTAATTAAAATCTGGCTGTTAGCTCCTAACTTAAAGAAGAAAGAGTCAAGGAAACATTCAACGTGCAGCCAAGCACTTTGGCAGATGACACTGTGTAAAGCATTCATGCTTACATAGTCTTGCTAGGAACCAAGCAATACCTTCATTATGTTCGGCCTCAAAAGGAAAACTAATGATTAACTTAATACCACATTTATTTTTAGATAGTACTGCAAGAACGCACACCTTACAAACACAGAAAAGATGACACAGGGCTGCCGCCAGGAGCTTACAATTCAACTTTGACAAATGCTACAAAAAAATTTTGTTAAGAGGAGGAGGTGGGAGAAGCTAATGCCATCAGGTTAAAAAGAGGGGGCTTTCTGAAAAAGGGGATTGTCCCAGGAATAAAAAGCAAGTGACAGAGGGTCAGGCACAAGGAAGTGACAAGCAGCAGTAGGAAGGATGACAACGTGGAGCACAGGACACTTGATAAAAACAGGTTGCGCGGAGACAGGCTGAGCAGCACAGGTAGAAAAACAAGGACCTGTAGGGTTTATAATTAACATGTAAGAATGCATCTACATAATACATCATTGTTTCAGCTATTCCAGAGAAGATAACATTGTGAAATATAAATCAGAAGTGAGGTTTGGTTTTTTTTTTTTAATTAAAAAAAACCAAAACCAAGACCAGTCCCTTTCCATCAGGAATCCTACTGTAATACTAGTTTCCATTATGAATATGTTGCACTTCTAAACTGGGAAGTAGGGAATACCAACAGCTCTGCAGATGCAGAAAAGACTCAAAGGAAAAAAAAAAAAACAACAACAAAAAACCAACCTAACAAAAGTTGTAGTTTTAAAGATTTCATTCTTTTTACCCTACAGTATCTGCTTTAGATTTTGTGGCATATTTTCCAAATTCATCAGCCTGTCAAGAGGAAAATCTCCTATTTTAAAACATTTTAGTGATTTACTGACTTAGTTAAAATCTCATTATCCTATAATTTTCCTTTGTAGACAGAGCACGAAGAGGCCAGGCTTTGGTGTGGGAGTTAAACATTTCAATCGTTGTAGCAGCACTGCAGTTAAGTTGGGAGTCTCAGCAAGATTTGCTCTTTTTTTTTTTTTTCCACAGACATCTCAAGGATCCAGATACTTTATGACAGTAACTGAATAAAGTTATAAGTGTCTATTAAGCAAAACAGCACAGATTTTCTCTGCTACTCTTGATAGCATCATTGCATTAGTGCTATAAAGACTGTGTCAATGGGGCTTAGGTACTGACAGATTAGTGAAAGGAAAAAGATGTCACCCTCCCTTCCCCACTGTTAACTTTTTTTTTTTTTTAAATACAGATGCATATTAAATGCACGTGAGAGTCTGTAGAGGCCAGGAGCAGTGTTTCCAGAAGGTGCAATCACCTTCACACAGCAACACCCTTGACTCCGAGGGCTCCTACAAACTGGGAAGTACTCACAGATCAGGTTTCTGCTTCATTACATTCAGTTGGGGATGCTTCTATGGAGGAGATGAGGTCTTTCCCATGACCACCCTCCTTGGACTTCTCATATGGATGAGGGTAAGGGGGTACAAGGGGCACAAAAAACCCCCTACAAATTCTAGCATTTAGGAATTACAGAAGTAGTTAAACACATTGACCTATATTTGAGCTATACAGGTAAACACATTGATTTAAATTGATGTGGGTCTCTAGTCTTTGGTTGCCCATTAATTTTTTCCACAAGGTGGCTCATGCACATAGAAGAGTACCTCAGGAATTCTCTTGGTCCTGCATCACTTAGCTAGAAAGCAGCAATGCTGTTTTCCACTCCAAATGTAAGTAATCCACAATTACATTTCCATAAGCATCAAAGAACGAGGCAAACTGCCCATGAACAATCATGCGTAACAGGACCATCCCAACAGGGTTTGTTTCTGCACCATGCAAGACAACATTTAGAAGAGGCTGAAGCCAGAATACTCCGTCCTCTGAGGGGCTCACCCCTGGAGAAGGTGCAGCATTTAAGCAGTTATGCCAGAACCAGTAGAGTATTTGCACATCTTGGATGCAGATACAGGGTTTTTTGATAGATAAAATTTGAGACTGCTTTTAAAATTAGTTTGGTTCACAACTGTCAGTAAATTAAACCCCACAAGATCAGGTCAGTTGTTCTACCTAGCCCAGAATATATTTCCTCCATCTTTGACCAATTCTGAAGAGACAGAGCTTGTAGAAAAGTAATCTTTCCTTGGCATAACTTTCTTATTTACAGCAACTTAAAATCTCCCTGAGTTAGTGGATGCATCAGACCATTGTTTAACCAGCCCCTTTTTAAAAAACATTTATACTTCTGTTCCCCGCTATGTTCTGCGGCAATGAATTCCACAGTTTGACTTTGCACTGCATGAGAAAGCACTCCCATTTGTCTGTTCAACCCTGAACAACTCGAACTTCATCGTGTACCCACTAGTCCTGGTGACTGCAAGCCAAAGGCACACCTTACTCTCAACCTGCAAACAGAGCCTGAAACTGTGACTCAAAGGCATGAGCTCTATTCCTCACAGCTGACCAGCAGCTTCTAAACACCATGGCACATCAGCAGAGACACAGAGCACATATATCCACCACTTTATCAGGTGAAACTGGGTTAGAGGGTATTCCTAATAAAGGGCAGGACTGGGAACTGCAGTAGGGAGGTAGACAGCAGGAATAAAAGGTGGGTTTTTGTTTAATTTAGCTGCACATACTTCAAAGGCAGCATCGCCTCCACTGTGACTTCATGAAAATATGCCACTCAGTATACCACCATTTTGTAAAGACATTTATATCAGGAATTCGAGTGACATAAGAGTGGAAGCTATCATATTCGATATTCTGAAACTGAGGTGGAGGTAATGCTGAGTTAGCACATTGACACCCTCCAACAGCTGTCTCTATTTTAAGACACTGTGAGTCTGAGGACTGTGGCTCAGACTCACCTGTCTGAGCTCTTACTGAAAAAAAAAGATACTTAATCTGTCATTGTCGTGTCACAAATACCTCGGAGCAAGAGTAGGAATCTTCTCAAAATATTTAGGAGAAAGTATAGTAATACGAAATGCAGAAATCTGCAGTAAGCCCTCTGGAAATCTAGGCAAGCTGTACTACTGCTGGTGGGTCTCTGAACATGTATGTACTTGAGACAATGCCAGGTGAACAGGAAAATGAATTAAAACTCTGCCCCCTCAATTATTGCTCAACACAAAAGAAACAAAAGCTGGAAACATCACTAAATCATCACCAAAGCTAGAGGCCAACAAAAGACAAGAAGTTCTAGAAGAGTAAAGTGTTGACAGCAGGCAGTAAGGCTGTCTTGGAACAAACACATTTAATAAAGGCAACACATTAAAAAAATTCCACAAATGTGTAAAATGCTCAAGTGGCAAGCCATTTCCCAACGAGTGACTGAAGACTAAAAGGTACCATGGAGTGGAGTGGCAGCTGAACCGCCCGCAGGAGGCTGGCTGGAGGCAGTGACTCGAGATGGCGCTGCTGTCCCACAAAGCTGCCTCGTCATCCTGGGCTGGCAAGGCCACCAGCGAGGGACTCCGCAGGGCTTCCAGCGGTCCTGCCGAGGCTCTGTGCAAGAGGTCACCGAGCTTGCTATTTAGGGAAGGTGAAGGCCTGGCTGGGCTGAGCATGTGCATGCTTCAAGCCATCAGTAAAGCAAGTTAACACCCAGTTTCCAGGTAATTTCTCAAAGGAAGGTCCGAGTGCACCATTGTTTCTAATCCCCAGCTTAGAGCTAACGGGGCAGCGATTGAGTCTTGTACTTTTCCGACCAGACATAAAGAAGATGAATTACTTACCCCCTGCCAGGCTTTGCAGTAATGCAGCAGCTGGCAGTTCAGAAAGCACCACCACTACATCTTCGTAACTGCTTTATTTCTGCCCCCAACCTTCCTGCAGCCACTAGCTCAACCCAGCGCACGCGCTGCTGCAGACCCACTGGTGATGTTCATCCTCAACGCTGCACAGTCCTGCTTTGAGCAGCTCCAAATGGCGCAGTGGTTAACACTAGTCACAAGGCTACGGAGGCTGAGCTACCGACCTCAACAAGAAGGTTAAGGGCAGAAAAGTTGACTTTAGACAAGACTTAGGAAAACCTCTATAAAAATAAGCAGGTTAACAATTCCCTTTGTAGTCCCTCCATGGTGAACAGGCCTGGGGCACCTTTACCCACATGTATTGCTCTGTAAGTCAGCTTTACCATACAATCAATCGCCACATACTCTGTCCAGACAGAGCATCAACATCATAGAAGGCTCTTAATACAGCCAAACCGGCAGCTTTTTGGTCAGTCACAGTAACCTGGTGTTCAGCAGCTTGGGCGCTGTTATCAGAACAATGTAAATAAGCTATGGCTAGGGGAAGAATTACATCACCACATCACCCTGCCATATGTCCACAGGATCCAGTTACCAGACACAAAGGAGTGTTCTGCACTCTTGATTCTTTTCAACAGCAAGTCAGCTCACGACACATGAACACCAAGGTGTTTGGAGTCCCAGAACTCAGCTTGAAGAAGCTTCTCCACTTTACTAAACACACGCTGCTGCTCCCCTCCCAGGGTCATGTCAGAGGGAAGAAGAGTCAAAAGGCAAAGTCTCAAAGCACTTCATCGGTAAACAAGATCCAATTCTTATCTCAAAGGTTCCAGGACTGCAGACAGTTTAAAACACATACAGGTGGTTTGCAGGCCGGGAAGAAGAGGAATTCCAGGCCTCTGAAGGCTTGGTCAACGACCAAGCAGTCCACTAGGCTCTTCATTTCAGTGTGGAAGGCAGATCCATTGCTCACGGTCTGTGTCATTTGCAGTAATAAAAGGTTTGGGAGCTGTCAGTGCTAGCAGCCAACATTTAGCAATACACTGAAGCTGTGCTCATACACATAGGAATAAAATCCCCTTCCCTGCCTCAGAAACAGTCTGGGCTATGTCTGGATAGAGAGTAAAACCACTAGGTCCATCTACACATCAAGCAGAAAGACCATTATGAAGCCACAGGGAGGGAGGAGAGTGCAGCTTCCATCTGAGACAATGTCAGCCAAGGTTGGGGGAAGAGGGGGAGAAAACAGACTTCAGCATGTTACATTTGCAAACTCGAATTATGGTCTTTCTTCCCCCTTCCCCCATCCCTCTATTCCTTCTCTCCCCAATTTCCTACGCAGAGACTCTGCCGCTGGAGAGTGTGATCAGGGGATAATTTAAGACACAATATCTGCATGGCCTTTATAAAAAGGAAAAGTGTCCCGTGTTCTGGAGTAAGGAGTAGGAAGTCTCCTCCTGCCATGTATCTGAGGAAAGCTCAGTCATGATGTCCAGCCCTCACTCCAGTGAGGAGCAAAGACTGGCAGAGCCAGGAGAGAAAAAGCCTGGCTTACACCACAGGTAGAACCCACAGATGTGGTAGGAACCTGTACAGGGGAGGTTGTATTTGAAGCACCAGTTTAAACAAAGGCTTCCTCGTTGGGAGTGCCATTGATTTTGAAGAAAAGTTTGGCATCATCCATCTTCTGTTTTTTTTCTCTCTCTAGCCTGCGTCTGTAGCAGACCAGGTAGATTGGAAGGCAGAAACCCAGGAGGCTCACACCAAGCAAGCCAACATTCAGCTGCAAAAAGAAAGACAAAACAAAATTAGGCAGGCTAAGAAGATGACAACCCAGTCACGCATGCTGAAGTGTCAGAACCCAGCCCTCGTCACTCAGCTGCAGGCAAACCAGGAGACGCCCTGCTCAGTGTATTGGCAACAACCTCCACTGTATTTCTATTTACACTCCTGTGCCCAGAGCACCACATGTATAAGCTAAATGCTGTGAGAATTTGTCGCTCTGGATCATGGCTGCGGGAGTCTTGTTCCACAGAACAGGCAGGGCTGTTTAAGCTGCAGTTCTTTTACACCAAGTTTGCTGACGGAAGAGCAACAGGCTGCTGGGGTGGGCACGTGTAGCCTAGAGACCAGGACTCTCCCCAAGACCACCCATGTCATGATTTTATGGAGCTGCCCAGACAGACTCATCAAGACACTACATTAGCCCTACCCTCAATAGCCACTTGGCTTTTTGGACATTAGCATCAGCAACCCCAAATTTACTGGTAATTGGAGCTAATAGCTCTCAAGGGAACGTAGTATTTCTACTGCATTTTGAGGTCCACACAGATTCACTCACTGTTACCTGACAGATTTTGACTCACCACACAAACTGTTAGCAGAAAGCACTCCTGCAGACTTCTCCCTTCCTCCATTTCCATATACCAGCATAACGGTTAATGGCTTTCCCTCGCCAGGAATCATTACTCACACAGGGAAGGGTCTCCTGGACAGCACCAAGGTAACAGCAGACTGAGGGACATGTAAAATTCCAGCTGTTTTTAACCTTGGTCCATGCACAGGAGTCCTTTTGTTTTCAAAGAAATGAGCCAAAATCATCTTAACCACCAAGCTTTCACATTAAATTTGAGAAGAACTTGCCCAGAGAGGGTCTCCTTTCAAAGGTCCCGTCAACGCCATAAAAAGAGGCTGCTGCAGAAGGGCGAAAAGGGCACTGATCAACGACTGCAACCCTGTCAAGCTGCCAAATTGAGTGGAGGGGTATCTGTCAACAGAGAAAGCAACAGCATTATTATGTCACCTTGACTGTTCACATCACCCAGATCAGTTTACATTCCCAGTCGACTAACACAACAGAGCACAGTCCTAAGACAGGCACATAGTATGAAGAACTTATCTCTCCTGGACTTATGTGTAACTACCTCTTTTTATAAAGTATTTAGGTATACCCAATGGTGTGCACAGTGCTCTCTAGAGCAGAATGCAGCTGGTGACAAGGCTGGAGCCTTCCTCTCCAGACTATTCTCATCCTGAGCTCTCAAACTCAGGATGTATCAGATCCAGTACTTGTTTTGTTTTGCAGCTGTACCGCAGGCAGGTGGAAGCACTTATACAACTACTGTTCCTATTGCAAAGGGAGAAGAGTGTTGATATTTACAAGTTAAAAGCAGGGCCTCTTTATCCAGATGACAGCATTTGCGGCTGAGCAATCATTTTCATGTGGTCATAACAATTTGCTCCCTTTAGAAGTGAGTGAAACCTGCACAACAGGTTAGTATGTATTTTCTTTTTTAGAGGACAAGTCTGATCCTATGTCAAACTAAACAATACTGTTGACTGGAAAGTGCTGAATATCAGATACTACTAATGGAAAAATACATTTCAGGAACAGTCTAACATCTTTCTCTTTCCACGACTGAGTAGTGTTTAAAAAGGGTCAGGTTAAACTAAGCTTGGAAATAAAGAAATGGATCAAAACCTTCAAATATTCAAAGCAAAACAAAGCAATATGACAAAAGCAATATAACAGCAAAGCATATTTCAAAGCAAACATTCAAAGCAAAAATACCTCACTCCAGGAAGTTCCAGAGAGTTGCAATGGCCAAAGAGGATTAGTTTACAAGCAAGCCAGTATGTACAGCAACAGGCATTTACCTTGCCCAAGACAAAAATCTTTTGCTTCTAGCTGCCAGGGAACCAAAAGTTTATGTACTTTTGAAGCAGAGTCTTAGATGGGTTTTCTAGTCTGGATTCCCCAGACACTGGGACCAAAACTTTTGACAGAAGGAATCTGTGGAGTTGTGGAGTCTCCATCCGTGGAGATATTCCAAACCCAACCGGACGCAGTCCTGGGCAACCTGCTCTAGCTGACCCTGCTTGAGCAGGAGGGTTGGGCTAGATGGTCTCAAGAGGTCCCTTCCCACCTCAACGATTCTGCGATTCTCTGAAAGATAACAGCTTCTTTCTGTTCCTCTGTCCAACAGCTCAGGACAGAGGGGCAGATCTGTTTTCAAAACCAAAAACATTGCTTAATAAGGAAGAGAGTATTTAGATTCAGCTATTGATAATTTTCATAAGTTGGAAACAGGATGGATGATCTGTCCTGGGAAAAGGGAGTAGACATCACTAATGGTATCTTGAGCAATACTTTACCAATGTAATTTCAGAGCAGACCAGTAGCAATGTATTCAATTATGTTAATGTTTTACCTGGACACATGCATGCAGCTAGTCATTGTAAGACAAAAAAGCCTTGAGTTTTTACCATATAACCTTAGTGTCGATAGCCTAGTCTCACCTGAGGCCCATATATAGCTGTGCCTGTCTCACTGCAGTAGCTATGCCAAAGGGGTTAGCTGTTTCTAAACAAGGAAAGCATCAGCTAGGACCTCAGTCCAGCTACTGTCATATCCAGTGGTGACTGAGGAAACAAGTTGCATCATTTTTCCCCTCTGACCAATACTTCACTTCCTGATCTCCCTCTCACCTGCACAGCTTATCAACCCAGACCAGTTTATCTGGCCAGCCATGTATTTATTATAGGTAAGCAGAGACTTACACAGCTGCATAGAGGCCTCCCACAGCTGAGTGGATGAATCCTCTCACGATTGTGTGCAAAATGAAGGAAAGAATCTGGAAAGAGAAGCAGAAATGTCATGTCCTAGATACCACCTAGGTGTGCCAGACCCCAACATAGAACCATTCCTAAAAGCTGTTCTCCTTTGCACTAGAAAGGAGGGCTTGAGGAACCCAGAATCAAAACCTGAAAGATCAACACAAGGGAAGAAATTTGTACTCATCTCTAAAAGCACTGCTTTTCCGTACTTTGCAAAGACTAACATGCAGTACTACCTGAGGTTAACAATACACAAGACCTACCTCATTCGTAGATAGCACTGCTGCAAGGACACGTCCCCAGCAACCTGTGGCCAGGGTCACAATGGTTTTTCATTGCGCTTGTGGCCAATTTAGTTAATTTTCCACAAGTTATTGTGGACAATATGCAAGTATGAGCAAACTACATCTGTTTGCCTACGTCATCAAGGCATGTTTAAGTATAGCATAAAATCACTAAACTCCTCTGCCAAAAACAGGTGGTGCCACAAAATAAATATTTTAACAGGTTTATAATCCCATGGGTACCATTGGGCATAGCATTTGACACAGAAATCACCTGCTGTATATATCAGCGTCATGCTTCCTACAGCAAATTTTTTGACCATCAGCAGCTTAAATCAAGCCCAGGTTAAATGCACAGGCACTGCTGAGAGGATCTCAGTAGAAAAGTATTTGTTGTTACACAGCTCAGCTGCAGAAACTTCTAAGTGTGAAAAAATTGTGGATCAACCCTGACATTTTAACTACAGCTGCTTCTTTAGGTTCTCTCAAGAGACGTAAACTGCATGGAACTATGTTTCAACTCTAAGACTGGGGTTCCCAAAGCAGTACAGAAGTCTCCCAGCAGTGCCAGAAAGCCCTCCTGCCACTAGCTGATTCTGCTGGCTTGCAGGACCTCCTGGCACTGTCATTTTGCCAGGACCCACGTTGCCAGCCCCTCCAGCACACCCACCCATTTGACCTATTCACCTGCAACGGTAGATTAGGAATAAGACAGGTGATTCCAAATCCAACCAGCAGGACATTTGTGAATACAAAGGCATTGGTGGCATTGGTGATTTTCTGGATCTGACGATCACGCTTTTTCTTTTTCTTGTCACTTCTGGAAGGATAGCAAAACCTATGTTACAAAAAGCACTCTCGGCAGCTACTGGAACTCACAGCAAGATTCTCCACCTATCCCATCAACTATCTAAACCAGTTTGGCTAGAGGTCTGCCTAAGGAGGTGGTGGGATCTCCATCAGTGGAAGCTGAGGAACATCTGGGCAATTATTTCAGTGCTGTTACTCTTACTGTTAGACTAGAAGGGAAGTCTGAGCCTCCCCTGCTACAATTTAAATTTGCTCTTCTTGACTGATCTTAGTGGACATGGAACATAGTTTGGTCCTTTCCTCTGCAATTATCAAGTCTTCCTTCAGGCTTTCTTTTCTATACTGAAGAACCAATATTCTTTTCAGTCTTTCATCACAAAACACATTATGCAGAGCAGAGGAGGCCTGCTACATGGCTGCATGTCCCGCGTGGCGAACACTACGCACTGCTCAGCGTTGCTCTCCTCATTCTCTTCTGAGCCATCATTGCATTCTTTCAGTCGCCAATCCATGATGTACCCGATCACAGGCGCTGTCAGCAAGCACAGCAGTTGCAATACCCCAAAAATAGAAGTGTAGAGAGCCACTGCGAGGGGGGGGAGGGGGGGGGGGGGGGAGATTAAAAAAAGTTGTTAGTCCAAGTGATACCACAGCAAGCAACAGAAAAAAAGACGACAGAAAAGAAACTGTTCCTCGCCATTGATCACCTCTCTCATTAAGAGCCCAGACCCCACATACTCACAGGCTAACAGGCAGGGCTGAAGGAGCCTCACTTCATCATTTAGCCTCCCAGAGGCGTGACATTAGAGTGGACATACTGGGCACACTTGCTTCAACTATTTTGATCCTGCACTAGTATTCTCTGAGCAACATCAGCCCAACAGCAGGTAGGGCTCAGAAATGGGACCCAGCAACTGCTTAGTGCCAATGAGGTTTACTCTGGCTAGGATCAACAGGGAAAGTTCTTACAAACGATATATCCTGCACAGCCAACCTTGCCTTAGTCATCTCCTCTCCTGCCTTGCTGGGAGCTGCAGCTACATCTTCTCCAGCTGGGAAGCTCCAGCAAGGAGAAGCCAGGCTGGGAAGGTGAGGACTAACCCATTTTGTGCTGAATGGACAAGTTTGGAGGCAGGGGAGGGGAGAGGAGATTAGAAGCAAAAAACACAGCGTGTGAGAGCAATCATTAAAAACTCAAACTGCTGAAAATTCCCCATGTGTTAAAGATGGGTGAAGTGTCTACATGGCTTGCTAAGGGAAAGCTGATGCCAGCAGACTTAGAAGAAACTCTCCCCTCCTGTTGGTGAACAGTTCCCCCACCCTGCAATCCTTTTTCCACTTCCTCTGTGCAGCACATGTGATGGATTTGTAGGCATCACACAGAAGGGCTGGTGAGTCATGGTGTACCACAGCTCTGAAATAAGGATGTAATTCTGAAACTGCTCATCTCAGCACAGAGCGCTTACAAGTTACAGCACCGTAAGCAAAACAACCAAAAAGAATTTTAGTTTGTCCCTCCCAACGCATTTCTAGATCTAGCCAAAGCAGTATAGCCAGGATTTATACCAAAAATCAACTTGGCAATGGAAAGACATTTCCAACAAGCCTTTCCCTCCTGTACAGTTACAGCAAATCCCAGCAGGGCTGCCTTGCTGCACCCAGGCATGGCACCTGATGATACTTTCCTGGCTCCGGTTGCTGGCAAGGGAACCAAGAGGAACTTCTAACCTCCAAACTCGCATTCATGCCCCCATTACCTCCACAAAGGCAAGCCCTGAAGTGGCCCCACATCCCATCTCATTATAGCAACTGCTGTAACCAAGAGAGACAGGTGGCATCACCCTCTACAAACACTCCTGGAGCTGATTTGCTGTTGTCTGGTTATTTTTTAATAGAGGGTAAGAAGCAAGCCACGCTGTCATGTTTTGCCTCTTCATGCTATTCTGAACACTTAATCTTGGGCTCTAAACAGCAAGAGCAGAAGCCAACTTGAAGCATGGAATGAAATTTATGGGGTCAGCAAGAGAAGAGGAGAGACAGTAGCTGCTAAAAAACAGGGCCACCTCAGTTTATCTATCATCTTAAAAAACATTCTTTTGGGGGGGGGGGGGGGGGTGGAGATAATACCTAGCAAATACCAGCAGAAGTAGAAGCCTGGGTAGAGCAAACAAAGGGTGCACACATGGGCACAACCCTTTACATCCACTGTTCGACATGGCTTTCCCTCAAAACTATATTGAGCAAGCACCTCATACAGCTGAGTTTTCCAGCCCACCCTTATTATATTTAAGGTCTCCAAGTCTTACCAGATTTGAAAGCAGGGTGACAATTTATGAAAGATAAAGCCAAATTTCAAGTTCTAGACACAACAGGTCTACTCTCTCCTGCCTTCCTACGACACAATTATGCAGTCATTTACAGAGCTACTGAACTCCTTAGCTTCTCCCCCATCTTTTGGGGGCTTTCAGAAGATAACTAGCCACAAGCTGACTGCTTTTTCCACCTCTAGGTTTCATGACAGGTCTAAGTCACCATAATCTCCACAGGAAGGAGGACTTTCAAGGACACAGTGCCTCACTGCAACTTAAAGACTATACTACCTATCTGAATTATTTTCCCCACCTCCTTCTCTCTTGTTCTGCTCCCAGGAATATTTAAGTTTTCTTTGACCGTAACAGTTGCAGGATTGACTTAACTTTCTTCTTCCCTTGCTGAGTGCTCCTGAGAGCAGTTGCAGGTGGAGGGAGCTCTCTAAACAAATCACATTCAAGTAAACTGCAAGAAGAACAAGGAATCCAAGGGAGCAGCGTCCCATCCTCTCCTGATCTGCACAGATTACATTTCTAGAGAGCTGCACACATCTTGGAACTGCTCTTGCAGCCTGACACTGCTGCGACTAGACAATACCACTGTTTTGCTGATGCCATGGAAACACCAAGACAGCGGACTGCACTGGGAGCCCAGGCTACATTCAGGGGGAGGAGGGGGAAAAAGGGAAGGAATCTTAAAGGTTGCACAGAAAAAAATGCAACACACCCAAGGGGCACAATCCCTTTTTTAATTCAGAGCTTGATCTGAACAGAATTGACAGCATATATAGTTAATATTAATACTAAAATACCAAGGAGGGGAGGAGAGGAAAAAATGAAAGAGAAATAACTAGAGCAAGCCAGGGTAAAAAGAAAGAAAGAAAAAAAAAAATCAGTATGAAAGAGTTACAAGGTAAGCAGAAAACTAAGCAGTGTTGGGAAAGGTAGGCAGTGTGAAGTTTGTCCTGTTTACTGTTTAATGTCTAAATTGGCTCTTGAGCCAGGAGATAAAGAGCTGAATGCTGCAGGCTGTCAAAGGCTCAAGAAACAAAGCAATTCAGGGAATGCCAGGGCACTTGGAGTTTCCTGAGTTTCCTTCCCTCCCCCAGAGCTCACTCCTGTTTTCAGAGGAGTGCCTCTTGATTTATCAGCTTCATGCAATCCAGATTTAACAAGTTCAAACTGGATCTTACTACAAAGGACAAAAAAAAAAAAAAAAAAAGGCTAAGTCTTGTTTTGCAATCCTGGGTATTTTCAACAACAGTAAACTAATGTACTCTTTCCTGTTTGCTTCATGTACTGAATCAGAGCTATAAATACAGAAGAGTCCAGTGCAGTGAGCACCCCTGAGTCTCCCCAGCACACACCAAGCTGCACAAAACAGCTATGACTTCATTTCTCCCACCCCCGGTTGCTGGGCTGAGACACCTAGTCCAACCATTAGTCATGAGAGTCAGCTGCTCCGTACTTTGTGCCTGCTTAGGATAAGCAAAGCAAATACCTGATGAAATAGGTTTTCCAATAAAAAAAAAAATTATCACAGTCCATCCTAAGAGGCTACTTTCAACAACCCATCTGGGGAAATAACATGGAATAGTATTTAACAGACACCGGCCTAAAATTAGCTTGACATTCAAGTGTCTACCTCACTGCCCCTCTGTCCTGGGCTAGTTCCAGCCCTTCACTAGACCCTCCCAGCAGCTGTCAGCCACACTCTGACACCACTAATTGCCATACACTGTGTATCTGCTGAGTAATCAGGCTCGCTGGACTCTTGCAAGGACCAAGTCTGGGTCAAGTCCCAGTTCCAAGGAAGGAGATAAAAGTTTTCAGGTTACCCTACCTTGATCTTCATCTCCAGACAGAAACTCGAGCATGGTATTCATAGCTCCCATGTAGAAGATGAGCCGCAGCTGAGTGACACACATGGTGATAAGGCTGAGCAACAAAATAGGACTGAAGACACTCTTCATGAAGGAGGGAGAAGCTGCAGAAGGAATAACAGAGTCTCTGAAGAAGGCAACATACCTTCATAAACATGTACAATTTCAGAAGAGCCATTGCCTCTGGGTTAGCAGGTCTTCTCCTAGCTAGTCATTCCAACACTGCATGCCAGGGGCAGTTCCAAGGAGTTCAGAGTTAGCGACTACCTGGTGCCTTACAAACTTCCATAATGAACAGCTATAGATGCTTGGAGTTTGGCTACCAGTAGCTGGGGCAGGGGAGAAGGAAGGAAGACTCACCTAATTCTGTAGATTAGAGCAAAAGGAAGCTTAAAACCATTTGCTTTTGCCAAACCCCTGAGTAAGGAAGGCTTGGTCATGATGGCAACAGTCTAAGAGACAGCAGTGACCAACTGCACTGCCCTTCTGCAGCCATACCAGTTACCAATGCTGTTGTCCCCACCACTGGCAACACCATATGGTGTATTTAGGCAAGTATGCAAGGACAGGATTCCTTATATAACTGAACTTGCATTTAAATAATGGTGGCTGGCACATGGCCCTGGCAACATATGGATCACGTTATCTCTCTTATAAACAGGTCTGGAGCAGAGCAGAGAGGCTGACAGCCTTGTGCCAGCACAAGCATCCTTGGGGCACTCATGGAACCACACCTGTGTTGTCAGGCTGGCACTTCACTTCTAGGTCCACCGTAGACAGACAGAGCTTGTTGTTCTCTTGCAAGGCTGCTGGCTCTTTGGGGCCCTTCATGGAGCTCCCCACGCTGAGACGGCGCCCCACAGTTGTTACTTGCTTGTAAAACTGTTTCCCAGTGATTTTGTGGTCAAATCCCAGCCAGCTGAACTTTATTTTCACCCTGTTGGACAGTAAAGAGCATGAGAGCTGCAACACAGGGTGAGGAGTCAGACGCAGCAAAGTTGCAGGAGTCAGAAAGGCTATGCGTGGATTTAAGGCACTAGTTTCCATCTACAAAGCCACAAATGGTCTGGATCCAGAGCACAGAGATACTTCCCCTGGGCCAATTTGGCATAGGTCAATATAGAAATACTTATGACTACTGACAGATCATTTTTCCTTCATAATTCCTATGCTTTGGAAAGTTCCACTTTCCACAGATGTTCACCAGTCAAGACATAATGTTAATGGCAAACATAAATCCTCAGCCTAAGAAGTGGCAGCCATAAACAACATGCAAGGGAGTTCCCTGTCCTCTCCTCTAAATTAGTTGTGCCATCACTTTCTAGAGGATTAAGAATGGGATTAGCCCTCAAGGCCAGTCTAGTGGACACTTACGAATAGTCCATGTCTTCTGGTCCTGGGAAAGGCTCCAGTGGCCAGTTGAAGAAACAGTTGAGGAAAACTAGTCCTGCACAGCTTGCCCAGACAAGCAGAATAAGGATGAAGGAGACCCCAAAGTCATATATAACCTGGAAATCAGAAGGGAATATGGTTTTGACTATAAGAGCAGAAAGATACTTCAATATTCTTTGAATGAGGTCTGAGAGGAAGCTGTGGGAAAGAACAACATGCTACATTGAAAATGGGTTTAACTCAAGTGGTAACAAGGAACAAGTCTGTGACCGGCAGGCTTAGAAAGAGGTGTATATGCACATCTTTAATAGCAGCTATAGCAACAACAATAGGACCTCCAACTCGAAAAGCATGCAGCTGTATTGCAGATGACTGCCATCAAAGGTTTTCATCTAGGACCTTCTCCTTGGAAAGCCAGCAGGAACTTCCCTGCACACTTGAGACTGGCTTACCTTTACTATATCCCCCTTATGCTAACTCTGCAATGAAACATCTCTGTTTCAGAACCACTAAGTGATCTACCAAGGCAGCCCAAGTGACCATCTCTTCTGTCCCTTCGTTGCTGTTTGCTAGCTCTGAACAGTGTTCAAAGCCAGCCACCTGTGACAATCACACAGATTAAGTATATACATGTGTGTTAAAATACATATATATATGCTCCTTAGAGTTTAAAAAAGCAACCTTTCTTTAAAAAAAGATCTTCAGTTCTTCACTTTTACTTGACACCTTTAAAATTTTACTGCCTATTAGCAAATGGACTGTTCTCTTTGCAGTATTTGTGGAGTTCTTGAGGCAGGCACTTGGGAAGTCTTCAACAGACAGGAACTGAATCTTGCAAAGGCACATCTCTTAAGAGTGCTTTAACAAATAGTCCCTCTTTCTTTCCACATTACTGCTAAATGGTGCAAGACTCCAGCACAACACCACCAGTCATGAGTCATGATCCCATGGCCTCACCTTGATTCCTGGAAAAGTCACAGCAGAGGAAGCATAGGAGCCAATCATCAGAGCAATGAACGTGGAACGAAGGTCACCAAACATGTTGGGCAGCTGGGGAAAGAAAAATTGGTTGAAACAGGCTGCTGCCAAGGGAAGGGAAGAAAAGGGAAGGAAGCTTTCTTGAGAAGATATTGGCATTTAGGATTAAGACTCCTGGATACCAGAATCTGAAGCAGCCAGTTTTACTCAAGAATGACTTAGCTCTTTCAGGATATTGCTCTGCAGGTTGCATTGGTGTCTCCAGTGTCAGGGAACGTCTACAATCCAAGATTTATGTGCTTAGTGACACTGCTTCTTTCCAGACTGACCGCATACCTTGCATTGGTTACCTTTAGCACAGGAGTGTTTGTTCCAGCCCTTGTGCTTTCTTTAAGAGTTCCTTACCCCAAGTCTGTAGTCACCACCTCTTTTCCTCTCCAAAAAAATATGTGCCCAAGTTCTCTACATACCACCCTCTTTTTAGTCAAGAGTTGTTAGACACAGGCTGTGATTGCTGAACAGTCTTTAGCACACCTGAAACACCTTGAACTGCCAGGATTGTTTATGCACCTTGGGTCAGCACCCAAGTCTTTGCAGTAGACCAGAAAGTTCCTGTTATAACAAGAAAGAACAGCCACAAACGTGAACTGTGTTGCTGTTTGCACTTCCATTTCTAGCTAGCTCTCTGGCTACTTCTGTGAAAGGAGACTCTCTCTCTCTGAGAGGGGCTAAAGCTGGTCATTTCTGCATCAGTTGGATGGCTCAGATGCTCAGCCACACTATCTTGGAGCTACATGCAAGGCGGCAATCACGGACACTAGATATCCAAGGCTTTATTGCCTCGTGTAGCTACGAAGCTGCTGAACTCTGCAGCAAGAAGCAGGCAACAGCATCTCGGGTAGCTATTCCTGCCACCCACCCCAGTTCACTGCCTAGGCTCCTATCAGGTGTCATGGCATTGCTAAGAGCAGACCAGGCTGGTTCTGCAAGGATCTGTTGGGAAAGCAAAGCTCTCCATAGGGACAGCTAGAAGCAGCTCACAGCAGCCACTTCTGCCACCTCAACAGCAAAAGCACTCCCACGCTGGCTCTCCAGCCCCTGCTTCCACTCAGGACCCAAAAGCAGAGTGGAGCAGGCAGAAAGAGCTGCGAGACCTTCCCGCTCTCCTGGGAAAGGAGGAACTCCCTATTTTTCTAAACAACCAGAAGTGAACAAGTTTCCATCGCTAACTAATGACAGCCTGCAAACTGGAAATTACAGGGAGAAGCTTTGAAGTTGTAGGCTACAGAAAGCTCAGCCGATACCTCCTGAAGCGGGTCAACAGGCAGAGATTCTGCTGCAGGCAGACAGATTTCCCTCCCACCTCCTTTTTTGGGTCACTTACTCCCCAGATTCACTTGGGCATCACTACCACATCAGCCTCAGAGGGCCTCAAAGCAGGACACTGCGGGTGCCTTCTAGGACTGAAAGCTTAACCAGCATTTTATCTGTTTAAAGATGCTGCTGAACAAAATGATTCAGAGAATATTAGACCGAGTCTGAGCAAGAAAATGCTGTCATCACATTCCCCTTCCACTGCTGAAAAACAAATCCATCTTTCCCAGGAGTAGCATACAAGGCAAGCAAATCTGGCTTGTGTCACAGCAGGGCCAGCGTGTTTACAACTGAAGTATTCCTGTGCAGGAACACTCTAGGATCCATCTGGCTGTTTATCATCCCTCTGTCTCACTGCAGAGCTTCCTATGCAGTGCAGTCTCCAGGTCCTCAGATAACCCCAGCCAGGGAACAGCAGCAATGATGTGCTGAGCCTGATGCTGCTGGTGAACCCCGAGCAGACACACACAGCGGAGGCAGAAAACGCTGCGCTCCTCTGCGGCGAGGATCCCCACACCCATCCCCAGATCCCTGCATGCGGGAGAGCTGCCAACAGGCTGCTTTCAGGAGCTGCGGACAGGAAACGGCAAAGGATCCAAAGGTCTGCTACCAGGCACAAAAATCTCTTATTGGAAGCCGTGGCCTAAATACACACCCCAGAAAACAGCATCTGCAGAATACAATATCTGCAGGTTGCAAAAAGGCTAGTCACTGTCACCAGGCAGGGTATTCATTTAATGTCGGATACCCCAAACCTAAAATAATCTCCAGAAATTACAACAAACAGCTGCTCCTGCTGGGGAGCTCAGAGCAGGGCAAGAGCTCCACAAACACAGCTGCTTCTTGGCTCAGGCTGGTTTTCCCCAGAGCCCCAGAGATCACAAAAAGCCTTTTTCATACAGCAGACAAGCAACTCCCAGGTGGATCCTCCTGCTCTGAGGGGTACTGGAGATAGAGCAGGCCTGAAAGCAAGCAGTCATGTCTAGGAAAACCCAATTCTGCTTCTGCCTCGATGGGGACAGAAGTCCTAGAAAGGCTAGAGATTTCCTAAAATCCTGTTTGGCACCAAAGCAGCAGCCAGATTAAAAAAAGTTGGACATAGGAGATTTAGGGTCTTATCCAACCCAGTCAAAGAAGAAACTGCAAACACTGAGCACTTGGGAGAAAAAGAAATCTGAGACTACCTGGAGGTGCAGAGCAGGGGCAAAGGGAAAAAGTAGTCCATAGCCCCACAGAAAAAACCTCTCAGTCTGCAAGTGTCAGCACTGACAATGCCTCTGCAGGTCACATCTAAAGACCAGCTACTGAAATAACACACAATATTTACTAAGGCATTTTTCACACTGTCTTTATAGCAGCAAGTATTGGGGAAAATGAACCATAGGGAGAAAAAACCCAAGCCACAGAACAAGTGGGCTCTTTGTATTTCTGCCACCAAAAAGATCTGATCCTCATTCCGTTCTTATCCCTGCAGGCCAGAAGGGGCTCCTCCACTAACTTCTGCCCATTCTGGTATGACAGCCCCAATTCCACAAGACCTACAATGACAGAAACTCTTACACCTCCTGTTTAAAGGCCAATAATACTCAATATTTTATTAACTCTATGCCCTGTCTGAAAGATACTAACTTAATTTTGCCATACCATAACTGTTTTTTTCTGAAGTCCTTTATTACAGGTATGCAATCCTAAACTGATAAAATAATTTCTTCTTGCAGATTATTATCCCATCTGCCTTATAGTGGGTTTAAGACCGTCGATCATTTTTTAATAATTTTTCAGCTTTTTCCTGGAGACAATCCTTAGATACCACAAAAGATACCACAGTAGTCTTACCAAACCCAGTTTCCCTCCTCTTGCAAGGACTATTTGAAAGAACAGTGTAAAAAGTCAAGGGATTGAGAACTAGACTGCTGGAGAATGGTATTTTTGTTCAAGCTAAATTTTGTTTTCCCTATCAGAGGTATATTTGGAAGTTACACAGATACTAAAAATATGTTCTCCAGGAAAGCCTCAAACTGCCCACTTTGTCCAAAGCATATGGAAATTCCTGTTCCTATTCTGCAACAAAAGATCACAGAGCCCTAAGTTTTCCTAGTAAATCCGAGCAGAGAAGATTCCCTACAGAGATGTCCCCCTGCTCCAATTAAAGGGTGGTGTTTGTAGCAGAAAATAAGAGCAAAGCAGCTGTAATTCTTTGAAAGGAAAACAGGACAGAAAACAATCTATAAAAGGCTCTTTGTGGTAATTTATCACACATGTTTATTTCTTTGCATGAAATAGCTTCGGAGCAGAACCAGCGCCAGATTCCTGTGTTGCTGTCAGAGCCACCAACACAGATCTGTTTCCATTTCCAATCTTCACTTATATTGGCTAAGACCAAGTCACGAGGCAGAAATCTCCCCTCTGCATTTTAACAACAGGCACAGTCTGACCTTGTTCCCAGAACTGGGAAGAGCACCGCTCGCTCGCTCCCCCTCCTCCCCAAGCCACAACGCAAGACACCCAGGAACGGCAGCTTGCCATGGCTCTGCAGCTCGCCACGTGCTTTCATGATACCCTGGGGACTTGTTACTGCAAAAGGCTTTAAACCCAAGAGGCAAAGCTTCATGGAGCACTGTCCCAAGCTGCAGTCCTCGGAGATCCTGTTTATCCCTTGCACAGGCACTGAGGATCCCCATCTCCTGCCCTCCCATCAGATCACACCATGCCCATGCAGCAAGTGTCCCGGGAGGTTTCAGCAGCCAACGAGGCCCCACAAGCCGCAGCATCCGGGGAGCATCCCAACCCCACACGCTGCAGGGGCTCCCTTCACGGACACCCCGCTACGAAGCGGCAACCGTAACTCGCCTGGGGTGGCAGAGGACCAGCTCATGCACCAGTGGGTTTGACCCATTTCGTGGAGCGCTTCAGGTCACTTGCAGCTGGCAGGAGAAGGAAGTCACCTTGCTTTGACTTGCGTGCGCACGTGCGCGCTCGGCAGCCCGTGCCTGTGTCAGCCAGAACGAGCTTACTTGGCACCAGAAGTTGATTAGTGCTCACCGCCTCTGTGTAACGAACATCCTCAAAAAGGCCTTTGAGTCTCCCCTTTCAGCGCTTGCTTCAGCCTCTCCTGAGCACGATGCAGGGCACGGCGCGCGTGCGAGCTGCGGTGCGTGCGAGCCCACAAGCCACAGACTTGTCATCCCCATGTCCCTCCCTTGCCACGCTCCCTGTCTCCACGGGCCACAGGTGGAAGGGACCCACAAGAGATCACCATGTCACCGCAGAAGATAGCTCTTGACACACCAACTGTGAGCACCCAGCTGGCAGGCAGAACCACACAGGGACAAACAGTAAGCTGCCAATGAGTAAGATACACCTGCTTCTAACAGTCACCACCACAGCTACGCTGTGATGCAGGTGAAGAAGTGCTTCCCTCCCACTTTGGACTATTTTTAATCACATTCTCATGCCTCAGGTACCAAAATGCCTCTGTGCAGCTCTGCAGGAAGGCACAAGCAGCTACATCTGAATCTGGATTTGAGAAGTCAGGCCTGAAGCCGCCTCAGCTCTTTACAAAACACACTGCTGTCTGGAGGGGACGGGCTCCACCTGAGGTCTCCCTGTGTGAACTCACAGCATCACTACTTGCTTCAGACCTCCTCAAGGCTTGAATCTCTTCTTGGAAGATTTGACCTTTTTCCTGCCGCTGTACTTCCTTAGTGCTGCGGAACTGGCTCACTAATGAGGGTACTAATAAGTGGCTTTGCTTACTTCTTCTGGTGCTAAAAGCCACAGTACAGCACATCCAATACATTTCTGTCCTATCCTTGCTCTCCCTCCTATCATCACCAGTGGCTCTAAAATAATCTGTGACCCCTTAATAACCACCCAGAGAGACAATAACCAATGCTGGCAGCAGCAGGATGGGAATCCTCTCCTGTCCCACAGCAGTACTATGTGCTCCTCTCTTCCTCGCTTTTATCTGAAGCGTGGCAGGATGACATTTGCCCCATAGTTCTTTGGGACCAAGGCCAAGGCTTCCAGTGAAGAACACTACATATGAAGGAGACACCAACATCGGCACAGAGTTTTGAAAGCTTTGAATATATGAAAGCAACAGCAGCAGCAACATCACAGTACACACAGTGATCTGTAAACCCAGCCTCTGCCAAATTTAGGTCTCAGGAGTTCAGCCAATGTCTGAGCCTTGTTCAGCCAGTGTCTAAAGCCTTGTGAAATTAGAGGTAACCTTAACAGAAAGTTTTACTGCAACAGCAAGTTCAAGGTAACGCGGTCCAAATCTGAAAGTTTTCAGCCACAGCTCGAGAAACATCAGTGCTTCCCAGACTGTTTTCTGGGAAAGCTTCCACCCAGCCCTGTTTCAGCCACACTGACAAGGATCAGGGTAATGAGGTAGAAAATAAAGCAGCTACTTGGAGGACGGTACTGCTTCTGTCTCCAGGAAAAAGAACCCTAAAATGTAGAGATCCAGCTGACAGTTGTTGACCAACACTTGCAATACAATCCACGGACTAAACAGATCTAAGCGGGCTGCGCAGATGGAGCTGGGTAGTTCAGCAACGCAGCATTTCTAAGGAAACCTGGAAGAGACTCTCACCATTCTGAAAGCAAAAGCTTCTGTGCTCAAGAACAACCATTTTCCTGGGGTGAGATGCAAACTGCATTTGCGTAGAGCTGGTCATACCCAGCTGCAAGGGTTTGTGCCCTGCTGATTCTTCCTGCAGTTATGTCAATGCTAAACCCAGTGCAAACATGTCCAGCCTGTGCCAGGTAGCTTAGCACTGCACATACAGGCGTATGACAATTTGAGTCCTAGACAAAACCAATTCCATTTTTTCCCCCCAACTTCAACTGAGATGCAAGAGGCAGGTAAAAAAAAAAAAAAACAAAACAAACACCACACAAAAACAACAACAACAACAAAAACAAAACCAAAAAAACAAAAAAACCCCAAACGACTGGGGGGAAAAAAAGCCTTAGAATAACCACCTAGTATTCAGCCTTTCAGGTAAAAGAGTGACTGACCCTTTGTACCAAACAAAAACCATGCTATTCAAGCCACAGGCAAAAGATCCACTTTGTTCTTTCCTGCTAGCCCAGCTCACAGCCATAGTAAAAAAATAAAATAGAGTCAGGTAATAACTCTTCACTTACCGTAAGCGATGTGAAGGTCATGCACATCCCACCAAAGCCATTCAGAGCCAGCGCAATGAATATCAGCACAGACAGAGCTGCAACAACAAAAAAAACACCCTTAGCTTTTACTGGGGTGGAGGGGGAAAAAACACAGAGCCCTGAGCGCTTTGGTCCTGACACGTAAAAACCTCAGTGGATCAACAGCATCAGGACGTGCCACGCTGTTCCTGACCCAGTACCCATCTCCCCAGCCACACAGAGCAGGAGGACCAGGGCTCTCCTCCAAGACAGAGTTCAGGATGGGATCATCTCTTTCCAGGATGGAAGGGTTCTTTTCTCTAATGAACAGACTTGCTGATGCAGCTTGTCTGAATGGATCTTAAAAGGAAGATTTACTTGAAAGAACTGGATTTAAAGTGTCACCTCACTATCTGGTCTTGATGCGTAAGCTCCATCTATCCCTGGTGTGAAAGCTGATTACACATTGTGTGCTACTACCTATTTCCCAACCATGAAAAAGCCATGAACTTGTTTGGAATAGCTCCGTTACAGGACCTGGCCCTGCCCAAACGCAAAGCTGAGAGACCTGGCTATCTCAGACATTTGGCCCTTGCAACGCTCTCCACTTAGGGTTGTGAAACACCAGCCCTCCCCAGAGCCACTTAGCTCCCACAGGCCAGCAGACACTTGGCTTGTGTCCTCAGCAAGACCCCAGTACAGCACTGGAGGTATGACAGTCTGGAGGTGTGACAGTCAGAGCACGCAGTGCCATGCACGCTTGTCTGCTTCCCCCCAAAAAACCCCAAACCACAGCCCCAAAGCCCTCCCAGCTCAGCAGAGAAATGCCTACTTACAGTCTGGGTTACTGGCACCGTATGCGATCAGCACACAGGACACAGCAAAGCAGGCACTGAAAGGGAACCAAAACTGTGAGTTTCTTACAGATAGCCTCACATGCAGTAAATTACATATGCTTCTACCTCCTCAGCACCTTGTTAAGCAAGCGCAGTATCATTTCTGCAAGCGGGAGGGAAGCGGGCAATTTGGAAAGAAAAATCCAGGGAAATACCCAAATATTGCAGACAAACCTTGCGCAAGGGCTGAGGCAGCAACCTTTCCTCCCAGTACTGACGCAGCTCTTGCTGGACCCAAATTCCCTACCGGTTTTCCAGCACAGACCTTTGCCAGCCCTCACCTCAAGGTGACCAAAGACAGCAGCAACCTTTGTCCTGAGACCCAGCTGTGGTCACAGCACTCACAGCCTTTACCTGCTCCTCTCTGGTACGGTCTGACTCAGAGACTTCCCCTGGTTTTCCCACTCTGCCTACAGGCCAGTTTGGTTTCTGGTACGGTTCAGCGCATTAAAATTCAGCAGTGCTGGGGTCCGCTGTGCCCAACAAGTCACTAATCCCTACACGCCATGATAAAAGGAGCTAACGACCTTGCAATTTGAGGCAGAAAGCGACATACTCCACATGGCAAAGAAGGGCCCTAGAAGAGGCAGGCAGGCAGGACGTGTTTATCCCCGAGTTAACTCCCCAGCTTGCAAACGATGATGTAACATCTTGGGTTTGTGCCTCTCGGGACATAGCTCCCAGCTCAAGGAAAAAGCTACCCTCCCTGACTCAGAAATGACTCCACTCTTCCTTCAGACTCCATCTGGCCAGGGAGCACAGAACAACACTGGAGAGCTGAAGTGTGGACATGGAGTCCCAGGCCCTTCCTTTATGGAGCAATTCACTGTGCTGGCTGAAATCATCCCAGAGCTGCTCCAGTGCCCTGTGCATGGGCAGCAGCTCCCAGCACATCCCAGCCCCATTCCTCATACAGTTCCCAAGGCTGCAGGGACCCCACAACAGGCAGAGCACCCATCTGCCCCAGACAAGGTGGGAATTCGTCCCTCAGCCCACCCGGGGAGTCCAGGACACCAACCTGCCAAGCAGCCGCAGCTTGCGAGGGCCGTACTTGTCCATGACAATTCCTAGGGGCAGCGTGATCGCACTGAGCAGGAAGGACCCAATGGTAAAGGCCAAGTTCAGCATTTCATCCTGGGCATTGCAGGAAGGCCATTTGTGCTCTGGAGCTGTGCTGTTCTCGTGTTCAGGACTGCTGGTGGTGTTTTCTACACGGGATGATAGAGGATCATCATTACAGTGTGTTAGGATGAGGCTTGCAGCGTTGCAGGAAGGAGGGAAGAGAAAACCCCGCACACAGGGTGCCACAACACACTGGGAATACACCCTCCACACTCCATTTTTTATTAGAATCAGTGAGAAATGGAGAAGGGAAAGAAGAGCAGCAGAAGGACAAGGGAAACCTGATGAGCTTAGCTGGGAGCAGGAAAAGGATGCGCAGGCACCCAGGGGACAAGTATCCCAAGCAGCAGCAGGGCAACAACCCAGGGACAGAGATTCGTTACTTTATGAAAACAACTATACAGCAAGGGCCTGGCAATTACAGGGGACTAAACCCAGCAGGCCCTTAAGCACTAATACAAAAATAAGGTCCTCCTAATCTACAACTGGCATGTTCTCACAGATCTTTTCCCTAACTAAACTGGGAGCAATAACTACAGCCAAATCAGTTATTTCAGGTCCAGACACTGGGCTGACAAGGCCTGGCACAGACCAACAGCCTGCTCAGACAAAAAGCTTCCTACCCTCACTACGGGCATTGGGATGAGGAATGGCTTTGGAGTAGCCACCCTGCTTCCTGACTACCCTGGCTCTGAAAAATCCTTCCTGGATTTAACTACCCTGTTCCCAGGAACACTGGCAGCTCACCTGCCTTCTCCGTTTGTTAAAGGATTGATGTATGTTTAACTTCTGCCCCATAATTAGCATTTTCTATTCTTTCCAAGTGGGTTTTGGCCATACAGGTCAATTATATCTCCAGCTTTCTGTTCTTGCCCCTACATGAGGAACTCCGCATGCAAACTCCCACGCTGAACAGAGCCCACGTTGTGCAAGAGACACAAACAGGACAGTTTAAAAAATAAAAAAGAAGTTCCCTTTTCTTTGCAGCAGCAGTTTTATTGTCTCATGTCAACTCTGCTCCTGTTACAAGCCTGTCCCAAGGTGGCTTACAACTCCTCAAGCAAGCACGTGTGCCTTTAGACTTTCATTAACCCAGAGCTCTAGCACACTCCACCGCTCCTCCTCCCAATGCTTATCTGACTTAGAAGTAACCTTTGCTGGTATGACGCAGCACTTGCTTTTTTACTGCTGCTGCAAGCCAGTGACAAAAAATGCTCTCCTCCATATTTAATAATTGATCTGACAAAGTTCAATATTAAAGGAGGAATAGAGAAGTCACCCGCATAACCATCTGCATGAAGCAAGACTAGAGATTCCCAGTGAGCCCTGGTTAGTTAGTTAATTAGCAGGAATCCCTCACATACAAGTGACTTAACATTTACTGCTTAGTGCGGCTTGTGGAGGAGATCCCCTTGGCCGCTCTTGCCCTCCCTGCATCTCTGGAGATCACACAGCCCCGTCTTGCAACTCCTTCCCTTCTACCCAAGCCTCAGCACCATTACAGTTACTGGTTTCACCCTGGTTATCCTAGCTGGCCAAAACAACCCTCCCAGCTTTGTGTCCATTGCAAACAAATCACGCTCCAACTTCCAGACATCAGGTATTAGCAGGAATTCAGACGCTGATATCTGAGGCTTACGAGCTGCCTGCAAACCTTCCTCTGTCCCCTTGCAGCAACTCCAGGGAAGGCGCGCAGCATTGCTCTCCATTTACATTGCTCTCAGAAACATCTTTACTAAGATGGTCTTAAACCACCTGTGGGCAGTGATGACTGTTTGTTCCCTCCCTCTGCCATGTGCTCCTGATGGATAACTTAATCTGTCCCTTCTCTTGCCCTGCTAGTCATAGATAGCCAGAGCAAGCAACAGCGATATCCCCAAAAGACCACGTCCCATCAGCATCCCTTCTGCAGGGAGGACAGCACTCCAGCCTGAGGCTCCCAAGTCACATCCTTAGAAATCAGTCCCAGACAGACTTGGGAGGCTCTCTGCAGTTTTCACACTACTCCTCAATGTTTTTCATCTATCCTTCCCTCACAATCTCCTCTTGGTGTGGCCCAGGATCTTAAACAGTGACTTCTGACAGCATCTTCCATGAGGCACGCACAGGCACACAGGTTCACCCACAGCATCAAGGCTTTTTGGGCTCTCCACAAAGATACATTCATAGGAAACAGATGTAGGCCAGAGGTTAAACTCAGGAAAACAAGGCGGGGGGCGGGAAGGGAGAAGAGTGACAAAGTAGTAGTGGTTTCCCTGTGTCAGCACTCTGTAGAGATAGCTCAGCTGTGGAGTGGAAGAAGGGTGGAGGGACATGGACAGCACAGCGACCTTGTAACTTCTGGCTGCATGCGTTAAAAGAGCCTGTCCACTCTCCCCACGAAGAGATCTCAAAACAGAAGTATTGAGCATTTCAAGCCGGAATAGATGAATTACTGTTAATGTACTGATGCGTACAGTTGCAACGTGACCCCAAGGAGCTCCCACAGCATACCCCTGTCAGCAGACCCTCCGACGGCATGCACGATGAGCCACAACGCCAGGAGGCAAAGAGGACACAGCTCAGAAACAGCAAGGAAACTTGGCCCTCTCTGAAGACTTGCTGCAGCCAGGAAGGCTGGGAACAGGGCACCAAGCTTCAGTCCCTGCTTGTACCAACCACCTTGTTTACAGCTGCTCAACCCCAGCTCCAAGGAGGGGCCAGGCAACAGCGCTATGTGGAAATACAAATTGTTTGTGAAAATAGAAGCAGCCCCTGAGCAACAAGAGAAGATCCACTGAGGCGTAATGGAAATGATTCAAGCAGCTCTTGGCACCCTGACATCCTCTGATCCTTTGAGCCACCTCCATAAATAGAACGTTTCGGAGGGGCTGCAGGTGTGTGCAGCATGCACAAGGTCCAGCCGAGAGCTGTCTCATTGGGGAGCACAGATTCATGGGCCAGCAGGTCGCCAGCACAGGAGAGCGAGTGGCAGCATAGGACGTGCAGCTAGGAGGAGATTAATGGGCAGAGAACCTGCCTAACTACTCACCTACCTAATGCACCTGGTTACAGCAAACAGCAGTTTCCCTCAATCACAGCTCAGATCCTGTTCCAGATCAGTCCATGCCACACTGCTGGGGAAAGTCTCCTACGTGCCTGGCTCCATCTGCAACAGTGCTTTGGGGAAGGGCTGTCTCTGGGCTGACAGTGGTGCCCTCCCCAGATTCTCCTGCCAAGTCCACCTGCATGCAAGCATGCCAGGTCTGACACACGGGAGTGCCACCTGGGTGAGCCAGCAGCACAGGCTCTGTCCATGTATGCTCACTGCTGTCTACCGTCAAGCTAGAAGAAGCTGCAAGTCTTTATCAGCAATTACAAGAACTTACTGCTTATTTTTACAGCACTCCCCCTACAAGCAGCAGGATTTCTACTGCCCAATTAGTAGTTCAAGTTACTATTTAAAGAATGACAGCTTAGGTGAGAGGAAGGCTGCCTCAGTAATCATTTATGTCAAGCTCATCGCTGGGGTTTGTTCAGGCTGTTACTGGAACATTTAAAGTCATCCTTTCTCCCAAATTAAGTGCTGTAGGTTTCATGAGAGGGTCAATCATTAACTACTCTTTGCTGACCTCGTCAAATCCCAGGCACACACCACATTACCAGAGGAATGAGTCTGGCTTTTTCAAGAGTGACTGCCATCTGAGACGGCAGAGAGGAGGTTTCCTTTCATCTTGTTTCATGGATCAGACTGAGCCAAGCAGGCAAGACACCCCCAGCCACCCTGGCAATAGCTCTGTGGTACACAGCCTGCTCAGCCTCACTTTCCTCTTTTTTTTTTTTTTTTTTTTTTTCATAAAAAGGCAGGGGACAGGAAAAAAAGAAATCAGGGCCAAAGAGTCTGGGAGCATTGGTTAAAAAAAAAAAAAACCAACAGTGAAAGACATGTGCAAACAACTGATCTACAGTCTGCCCACATAAGAACATGTTTTCTCTTTTCAGGATGGTGTCATACTTCTGGGAACTGGGAGGAGATGTTCTTGCTTTATACCACTGCAAATGCAATTTATTCGGGTTTCCCCTCTCTGCCTGTCCATCCACTTGCACTTCCAGGACCCCCCCTCTGGGGACCCAGCTGAAAGCCTCATATAACGGAGGCACAGTCTCCAGTTAAACTCCCATTCTCTCCCCAGCTGCTCATTTTGCAGCAATTCTGCCCCGGGCCAGCACCTTCCCATGCAGCTCTCCGATACTACCAACAGCTGCTAATCAACACAGCATGTTTCCTGTAGAAATTGAACTTTTACCACATTTACTCTTTTCCTGTTTACAGGGTCACGTGTGCAGCCTTTCCACAAGCCGTCATCACATCTTACCAGCTTGGAAGGGACCTTCAGACTGCAAGTTCCCCACCACAGACCCCAAATAAATAAGAGCAAAGGGTTGTAAGGCAGCACCTTCCCCCTATGCCTGTGTTAAGGCGCATTAACCTGCCGTAAGTGAATTAGCTTATCATCCCTTTGGTTTTCTGCAGCCCTGTCTTAGAGGAAGGCCCTCTGTCCAACTGGCTCCTTATCTCTGCTCTTTGTGAACAGTTTAGCATGTTCAAGTTTGGCTTTTTTAAGCATCTTGGACCCAAGCCTCGAGCTTCCCAATCCCAGTAACATCACAGCAACACAAGACCCTGAACAGATCAAGTTCCCCAACAGCCGATAAGGCCTGAATCCTGATAAAGGCTGCAGAATCAGCACTTGCACAGAATAAAAGATGCTGCTTCAGTTGGTTAAAGGCCGAGTAGTAGTGTAGTAAAATTCAAATGGGAACAAAGTGCCACTACCAGACTCCTTGTCAGCAAATTTCAAACATACCTCTGAGGATGTGGCCAAACCTGCCACCCAGAACAGGGACAACCCCCCACTCAAACCCTGTTGCACAACTGCGTTGAAAATATTTGTTATTTTGATGTGGATTTTTTTCTAGGTGTCCATCTCCACCCTCATGCAACCGAGTTGAGTCCAGCGGACCCCACATGTTTGCACGGTGGCAGAGTAAAACCCAATACCAGAAGCCAAGGGCAAGCAGGGAAAGGGGAGGGGATTCAACAGGAAGACAAGGAGCCCCTCATTAATTGCAGTCACTTTCTGGGCAGCTGCTGCTACCTCCAGAGAAGAGCCTGCAGAAGGGACAAGGTCTAGTTTTCTCTTTCATTGGAAGGCATCACAAAGTGCAAGAGCTTTTGCTGACAAACGAAAAGCCCTGCCAAGAACCTTTGGCTCATTAGGAAAAGTCTTTTTTTTTGTAATACTTACATGCACACAGCAGCATTAGGAACAAGTGCCCAAAGGCTACAGTTATAATTTGTTTGCACCAACCTTCCAGCCAAGTACCCACTAAGGCTGCAGGATCCAATAGGTTATGCTGAGAAAGGCAACCACTGGGTCATCCTAATCCCAGCAAAGGTCAAACTCAGCTTGGTGCCGGTCATTCAGTGAGCACTGCAAGGCAGCTGCAAGGGAGTCTGCTCTCCCCACACTTGGAGCTAGGACTCTTCCCTACCAAATCACTGAGATTATTACAATGAGGACAAAAACAGAGAAAGGAAAATGAGTAAACATGGATGAACAAGGAAACCAGCATAACTGGTCCTCCATGCTCGTCACAAGCCATCACCCAGTTCAGCAGTGATGGCCAGATATTTGAGGACAATGAGAACATTTGACTACATAAATTTCTTTTCAGGGACTAAGTTCTCTTGCCTCAGGGCACAGGTTGGTCTCTGGGAGGAAGAAATTGCCCCCAGGGCAGCAATTTCACCACAGTCCAAACATCTGCAGCTTCCCTGCGGTCTGTGGCACCGGCACTCCCACGGGGAGAGCCAGAAAAACCACAGACTGGCAAACATGGGTGAGAAGCCAAGATGAATCTCGCTGATTTGGGGCAAAGGCGGATGAATTGAAAGCAATCAAAGCAAAGAATAGGAGGTGGGCCCCAAGTGAAGCCGAGCTCTTGTCAGCAGGGCACATCTCAGGAAGCAGATAGGAAAATGGCTGCTTTCAGAGACAGTCAGCATTTGCTTATCAACTCTCATGTGTTTTATCTCAGTGGCAGAAAGCCTCCACCCGATAGGTTTAATGAGATCCCTTACACAGGCCTCTGACAAAGTCAGCAAGGCTTGATGAGAACAGAGCAACCTTGAACAGAAGTCCTAAATGGTCCCCAGCCGCTGAGGACTCTCCTTCACACAGTCTGGAGCACTACCGGAGACCCAAGTGACACAGACACACTTGGAAGCATCGCACCTCAAGCAGAGCACAGGGTGGAGATTAAGCAGCCGAGCTACAGCTGGTAGAAGACGCAAACACATACACGTTTGCCAGGTGTACCAACCCAGGCTGCACAGGACTGAGGCAGCCACCCACAGGCACCCAAAGCAGAAGAAAAGACCGTAACAAGCAGCTGATGAATGAGGGGGAAAAACAAAGCATCATCACAACTATTCACAGTCACTTTTTGCTTGGACTTTGTTTCCCCCCATTTCAGAATTCCCCCACTATTCTCAGCCATTACCCACTGACGGTCCATGCACTTATTTCCAGCTCCTTTCTTCCCCTACTGCTTCCTCCTCCGTCTCCATGCTCCCCAGCCCTGAATGGGCTGATCCACCTTCTCATCTCATCCACCATCACACATCTCTGGACAGAGCCCAAACACCTAGCTCCTGCTTCTCTTCACTCTGCTATTGCCTTCTCTGAGCACGTGCAAACCTTCTGTCACTAAACCAGCTTTCCAAATCCATACCACACCTTTACCCTTAGGTTCCTTTAACCCCACCATCCACCCTACCACATTGTGGGATTCCCCAGACCAAAATCCTCTCCATCCCTAGGCTGGGGATGTATGTCCACCTACACCTTGTTTCTCCCAGGGTTATCCTTCCCACTCCACAAGATTGCCTCCTTCCCTGCAAGGCTGTGTGTGCAACATGGCCAACTGCTTCCTCTGGCTGGGCCAGAAGGTAGACCTCAAGCCCTCATAGAGACACAGCCTCGTTTGAGCACATCCTGGGTGTCTGACGAGGAAGAGGAACAAAACATCAGTAGCATTTACAATAGCATTTACAATGCAATTTGTCCTCAACAGCAGCACTGGACTCCTCTAACCTTATAGTCACCCACGCTCTTTTCTCTCCTGCCACTAAGGAAAGGCTGCCTGTAGTTTGCTCCTACAAACTCAGGACACCCTCCCCACAAATCGTCATCTTTGAGAACGCATCGGGCCTTCCCTTGCAGAGATCGGCCAGGCCACCACGCAGAGGAAAAATTCATGGCCAAGTGGAAAAGGCTGTCAAGAAAAGCTTTACCCAATCTTTAAGGCTTCTTTTCCAATCGCTCTGCAAAGCAACGGCAACTACAGGCACATTACACCACTACAAGGATGCCATCGGTTTTGGAAAGGTGTGCACATCCCTTCCTTCTACCCCAGGACTGACCTGGAGCTCAGCCCTACTCTAGCCAGTTCCACACCACCTTAAGACAGGGAACCACACCAGCAAACCTCAGCAGCAACTTATTCATGCAAGTCTCCAGAGCATCCTTACCTGACTCGTGGCACAGGTAGGAATAAAACCCTTCTGCCTTCAGCATGATGAGGAGGGACCCCCAGCCCAGCAGGACAGCAGAGAAGAGCAGGTTCTCAATGATGGCTGTGAATGCCATCCACCAGCGCCGGCGATGGGCGGTAGCAAGCGTGGGTGCCATTGCTGCGTGGGAAGATGGCCTCGTTCAGAGCGTCAACCTGCAGGGATCAGAACAACATCCAGCGAGTCCGCAGACACAGCACGTGCTGCTCAAAGAGTGCAAAAACGCATGGCTTAAGAGGAGATCTCTCTACTGGAACGCAAGCAAACCTGCCTGCTGAATGTAAGGCACTCAGGTGTAAAACTCGTTTTTACAGGTACCAGCTTGCCAAGTTACCTGGAGGGATGGGGGAGCACAGGTGCCCTTGGAACAGCCCCTCCAGCGCACACACCACGCGACAGAGGAGCGTTCAAGGACTCTGTTCCACTTCCCGAGCAACAGGTATGAAAATGCAGCAAATATCAACTGCCTGGAGCCCACTCCCCCATCACCTGTACGAGGCAGGCGGCCCACTTGTAAGACAGCGAGGAAACACGTGCCAGAACAGGGGGGCTTCAGCCAACACCCCAACCTCCTGGCTGCTCGCAGGCAGAGGCTGGGACCGGGGAAGCAGCCCCACGGCCCTAACAGTGGCTTTAGTGACCCACCAGGTCTGCTCTGCCCCACACAGGAGAAGAACAGATCTGCTCTGGAAGGTGAGCGTGGCTCCTGTATGTGCCACGGGTCCTACATCTGCAGTTTACACCACAGATGGCTCATCGAGGAGCACTTTTTGCTAGCTGCCAGAGCATCCAGCTGGGAGACGAGGTGGGCCGCATCCTGCCCCATCCTCGCCGTGCAAAGAGCCAGGTGCACCGGCCGGGACAGCCCGTGGCACACGCTGCTCCACCTCAGCACACTGGCATCCCCGGGCTGCCCCACAGATGCTGCGGCCGGATTAACTGTCTCCAGCTCTGCCTGTCCCGGTCCCTGGGGCCCACGAGAGCAAGCGGCAGATTCGGGAGCAGAGCTGGCTGGCTGAAGGGCTGCTCTGGGGAGCCCTGAGGTGCTCAGCACCGGGGCCAACCCTGGCTCATAAGGCAGGTGGCCATTTTAGACAAGCAGAGCCTTTTCCCAGCCCAGAGCACGCCCCACTCAGGCGCTATGGGGAAATCAGCTGGCTACACACCACGGCCCAAGACAGTTTCTCAGGGTTTTCCACAGGGCAGAAGCCCCAGCCCTGGGTTGGGTTTGGTTTTTTTTTTTTGGGGGGGGGGTCTGGCCCAGCTCCCTACAAGGGTGCCAGGAGGACAGGGCCACCTCTCCAGCCACAGAAGCCGGTGCAGAGACCCCTGCCCCAAGAAGCCGGCCTGCAGCCGTGCCCCTCCACGCACACCCACCCGCCGCAGCCCACGACGCGTTTCCTCCCCCACCACCTCCTCTTCCTCATCCCTGCAGGCCCCCTCCCCAGCCCCACGCGTCCTTCCTCAGCACAGAGATCCTCTCTGTGCCAAGAGGCGCAGCCCCCTCTCTCCCCTACCATTCTCCCCCAACACACCCCGCTCCCCACCCACGCCCCCCCCCACGCACGCTGCGCTCCCCTCATCGAATCCCCCACGCACCCAGCTCTCCCCAAACAGCCCCGCTGCATCCCGCTCTCTCCTTCCCCGACCGATCCCCCAGCGCACCCCGCTCCCCACCCGCGAATCACCCCCATGCACCCGGCTCCCCCCCATCACCCCCCCCCTTCCTCCAACGCACACCACTCCCACGCACGAATCCCCCCACGCACCACCCCCGACCCCCCAATACACCCCAACGCACCCCCTCCTCTCCACAACCCCCCTCCCACGAACCCCGCTACCCCCCTCCGATGCAAACCTCACCCCGCTCTCCCACCCCACGCAAACCTCACCCCGCTCTTCCCCCCCACCCCACGCAAAACCCCGCCCCCCCCAAACCCCACTCCCGCACCCCACGCAAACCCTCAGCGCGCTTCTCCCCCCCCCCCCCCAAACACCCCCTCATCCCTCAGTGCACCCCCCCACACTCACCCTCCGCCGCACCCCCCCACTCCGCGCCGCCGCGGTCCCACCCGGGGTTTTTATCCGTCCTCCGGAGCAAACAGGAGCCGCCGCTGATTGGCCGTAGCTCCAGCCAATGAGAGCGCGCCCGCCGCCGCCGCCGCTACCGGGGCATGAGCGGGGCCGCGCGCCCCCCCGGTAACACACGTACACCCCCCCCCCCCCCCCCCGGTACTTCCCCCCCCCCCCTCCCCGCTCCACCGCCCGGCCCGGCCCCGCAGGGACAGCGGGAAATTCCCCGCGGGGGTTTGATGCCGGCTGCTGCCGGTCTCCGCCGGCCCCGGGCGGGAGAACCGTACCCGCGCTCGCCACCGACCGGCTTTTGCTCGTCCAGCCCCGGCCGAGCGGACGGAGCCGTTTCGGTAACAGCACCCGCCTTAGCCCTCGTCCGCTACGGTTAGCGGTACGGGATCCGTCCCGAGAATCCCAGCTCTCCCGCCCGGGGAGGGAGCGGAGAAGCCGGTTCCCCGTTAAAAAGGCCATTTTGGGAGCAGGGCATCCAACCGACGGCCCCGGGGCTGATCGCCCTCACGGTACGGCCGGGCACGGGGGCAACGAGCCCTCGAGACACCCCGGCCCACGAGCAGAGTCAGCCGTCTCCTAAAATAAAAGTAAAACCGTTGCAAACCCCGAGAGCGGCTTTGCATCCGAGCTCAGCCGAGCTCTGCCCTCTTTTTTTTTTTTTGCATTAAATTCTTTTTCAGAGCGTTCCTCTGCGGGATTTCGAGTCCTGCCATAAAGCCGTCGCTCATCGGCGAGGTCCTGGGCCGGAGGAGGTGGCCCTATATCCCTGGAAATCGTTATAGGGGATTTTTTTTCTCGGCCAAAGGAGATGAAAATAGTGCTTAGGGCAGGTAAACGTCTCTGAGTCGCTCAGCGGAAACTGAGGGCCCGGACGGACGGACGGACGGACGTGCACCCACGGCTGCAGCCCTGAGAAAGCGGCGGGTGGGAAGAGGAAACTCCTCGGCCTTGGCTGTGGGATGAGGGTCAAACCTTGCAACAGCCGGAAAGTGGATTTAAGTGACGGCAAACAAACAAACAAACAAAAAGCCTGAAGAAAATAAGGCAGCCTGGATCGGCGGCGTGGTTTTAGCAGAGGTAGAGGAAGGCTGAGACAGCACGAGGCCCCGGGGAGACCTCAGCACCCAGACCTGGTTGTTGTGTCCAAGAAACATGAACTGTGACGGGAAAGAGCACGAGGAGGGCTCGGAGGCTGTTTGAGGACACGGGAACCCTTTGCTACAGCGAGAGCATGGGGGGAACTTGGTTTTCCTATCCTAGAAGGAGAAAAGAAGCTATCAGGTGATCCGCTGCCGTCTATAAATACACCCGGGGACTAAGTAAACGTCATGGAGAGAAAAAAAATAAAGCGAAGCTGAAGAACAGCACTGGCACAAAGACACATTTATAGAAACTGGCCAGGAATGAGTTTAGGCTGCAAGGGAGGTGACAGCTCCTGCCCCGCCACCCAGGGAGGTTCTCAGCGGGCTCGGACGGAGCCACTGGGGTAAACGACGTGGTCTTCTTCAAAGACAGAGCCCAGGCAGTTTTGGAAAGGAGATGACAAGGCTGCGGCGATGGGGGACAGACCCCTGTGGCCGTGGGGGGACAGCCTGAGCCTCTGTTTCTACCTCCACGAGACCAAGAGCTGCCCCAGCAGAGAGCACGGACGCCTCTTTGCTTACAGACGGGACCCGCACACGGGAACAGCTTCCCACCGACTGGCTTCAAACCACTGCAGCAGCGGGAGCGAGTCAGAGATCCAACGCGGGAAGACATTAACCCCTCCGTCACCCACCAGCTCTGGCTTGCGGACCTCCCGCGTCCAGAATTAAAACCACGGCAAAGCCAGACCGAAGCATCCCTAGCAAGAAGACACCGGCGCGGCCACGCACTGAAAAGCCACCGCTTGTTTTCCTTGCGCCGTCCAGACAAGGCGAAGATGCTTCATCTTCAAGCAGAGGAAACATCCCGCCTCGCAGCTCAGCCCGCGAACGTGAAAGGTCCTCGCCGGAGCAGCAGCGCTTTCTCAAAGCTGGATGCTTGTTTCAACGTCAGGGAAGGCTGTCGGGTTGCTGTCAGCTATTTACGTGCCGTACCGACGGCGAACCGGCTCACGTGACGTTCACTTCTGGCACAACGCTGCTCGGCTGACAGGCTGAAAATATCCAACCAATTAGGAAAAAATGGCTGCTTATAAATAAAATGTGGGACTGTCCCTGCCACCGTAACAAGATAGCGACAAAATAAAAACTAGCCTGGGCAGAACAGAGGTCTGACCAGGCTGCTGCTCAAGTCTTGCCAGGATGAGCATTTTTATTTGTATACCAGAATATTTGGTGTTATAATCACGGCAGTAGGTGATACCACTGCAGGAAAGGGTGCTGCATGCTGTCTGCAAAACTGGAAGCCTCACCCATGTGGGACCGTGGGGATTCAGTGCCTTGCGCTGCAGAGAAGCACATGCGAAAAGCAAAAGGGAAAAAGCAAAAACCCTCTCTCTTTTCCAAAACACCCCAAACCCTAAACCCCAACTCAGCAGTGCCAGACCACAAGAAGGATTCCCGTGGGGCTCCACACGTGACGCGTGAGATGCAGCCTGCAACGTAGGTGTTCCCACACTCACAGCCCACTCCTGTTCCCTCCATCCTCCGGTCCCCGGCACTGCTCTGGCCTCAGCTCCTTAAGTGAGAGTCCAGAATTCAACAGAACCAGAACATTAAAAAAACAACCCAAACTGAAAGCCTAAGGCTGCTGACAGTTTCCACACTTTGGAGAATATTTCTGGCCTTGTCTTTGATTCAGAGGGCGGCTGGGAAGCCCAGCTCCTGAAGGGCTTTGGTAACATTTAATTTTCATTCAGAGATTTCCATGCCATGTAAAATAACAGAAAAATATACAAGAAACTTCTACCACTTAGATACATCTAAAACCAGTTCACTCTGCAAATCTTTGGCTTCTCGACCGCCTTGCACGGGCAGCAAAGCCCTCGTGCGCGCCTCGCCTGTGCTGCCCGAGGTTCTCTGGCTGTGCTGGAGATGCTGCAGCACCTTCACCACATCTCAGCCACCCACGGTGACACGTTGCTGCAGCAGGAACGAGGTGTGGGAGACGGCAGGAGCTTGGGGCACCTGCAGAAATGCCATTTTCTGTGCAGCTTTCATCCTTATCAGGGCCAGCACAGCGCCAGGTGCACAGGTTGATGGTCACAGCCCAGCTGCCACGTTTGCTCTTGCACAATTGCGGCTTGGTATTGCGTGGAGTTTAAAAGGCCGTCGATAAACCCCGTGCTGTGCCACGAGCCTTTTCATGTGCTGTGCATGTACATAGGAACGAAGGCAGCCAGAGCCTGCCACAAAAGCCAGAGCCACACAGATAAACCCCTGCAGACCTGGATACCCTTTGAGTTAAGCAGCTGAAATTAATTTTCGCTGAAGCTGCTTGTGACAGCCCATCACCTCTCCCCAGCCCAGCTCCACAAAATAATTCCCTCCAGCGAGAAGCACCTTTAGAGCAAGAGGCTCCGAGCAGCATTTCCAGAGCTGGGACAGCAAAAGGTGAAAGCCAATGGGGTGAAACTGGTTTTTGCCTGTGCGTTTCCCAGCAGAGCTCCCAGCAGCCCCAGTCCCTTTTACGAGGAGGACGCGTGTGCCCAAGCCTGGTGCCGACACGGACCAGAAGGTGCCACCACCGCATCCAGAGCATCGCTGTCCCTCCGGGCTGCAGCAGACACAAAAAAACGGGGCACAAAGGGTGGGAGGGAGCAGAAAACAACCCTGAAGCACCGCAACCCCATGGGGCTGCCACCGCTGCCGCTCTCAGCATCACCCGTCCCACCGGCTGTGCCGGCCGGCGAGGGTCCACACCGGCAACGCGGCGCGGAGGAAAGGGGATCAATGGGAAGGCTCAAGGCTTCTCCGGTTCACAGCTCAGAGGGGGACATCTGCTCCCCCCACGCTGGGGTCGGAGGGACCTCCTGGGCTCCCGCTGCCCCAGCCCAGGCGGTGGGGGGCTCAGGTGGCCGCCGGGGCGGCCGGCAGCTCCTTGGCGGAGCCGGGGGATGAATCGGCACCGCCGCCGATCACATTTTCGTATTTCGGCTCTTCCTCCGGGGCAGCCTGTCCCTTCGCTTCGACGCTGAGGACTAACTCGGGGCTTTTGCCCCTCTCCGTGGCACCTACAGCATCGCTGGCCCCATCCTGGGTCCCGGTGCTTTTCGGCGAGGGAGATGCGAGAAGGAAGGACTGTCTCTTCCCAGGGAGATGCTGGTGCTTGCTAGAGGATGGCTCAGCGGGAGCCCCTGCGACGCTCTCCCCTCTGCTTGCAGCTATTCACCGAGTCTCTCCACTGCGCCAGGGCCCGGCGGGGTGGTTTCTGGATGGCCTCCACGCTCCTCCTCACCTTGGACTCCTCCTTTGCGGCCCACTTGCCCTTCTGCAAGCTGCCCAGCCGCTTGAGCACAGCCTGGACCGGTCCCTCGCCAACCCCCTCCGCTTTGGTGTCCTGCCCGGCCGTTCCCACCATCACGTAGATGGTGGTGACGTTGGGCTCCTTCCCCTTCGCCTCCCAGCTGCCGGATTTTGCAGCCGCTTCGAGTGCCTCCACTCTCTGAGCCACGTGCCTGGTGCCAGAGACCACCCGCCGGCGTCCCCCCGGGGTGGCCCGGGGCGATGGCCGGTGGCTTTCCTCCCCTTTGCCGAGGGGCTCGGGGCTCTCGTAGCAATCGCTGGCCGGTCGTTCAGCGGGGGGCTCGGCTGCTGCGTCCCCCGGCGGTGGGGACAGTTTGGATGGTCCCCACGTGGTCTTGGGCTTCCGCCCAGGGCTGGGGGTCTCCGCCGCCCCAAATTTCGTCCCCTCGGCAAAGGACACGGAGGGCCGCTTAGCCCTGGCGATGCTGGAGGTGCGAGGGATGGCAAAGGGCTGCGAGACATCCTCGGAGTCGAAGGCAGACGGGTCTGGGAGCACCTCGCCGGGGGGGGGACGCCCCATCCTGCAGCTCGGCCCCCCCCCAGCAGCGGGATGCCTGCGGGAGAAGGGGACAAGAGTTAGGGCTGCTGGAGATACCCGCCCTTGTCCAGGGACACGCTTGGGGACACTGGGACAGGGGCTGATGCAACAGGATTGTCCCCGAGAGCGTTTCCCCGGGGAAAAGGTTGTGAAACGGGACTGCCCACACCGGGCACGTCCCTTCACACGAGGCCAAGCGCAGCCCCGGTGTGTCCTTGCAGACAGAAAACGAGGGTATGAAAATAAACGCTGCCTTTGCCCAGCACCCATCCCTGGGATGCCCAAGGTTGCTAACGGGGCAGGATTGACCCCAGGCAGCCCAGAAGGGCTGCGGGTGTCTGGGGAAGGGAGGAGCAGCCACGGACGTCACCTTCTCTGGGAGGGACGGAGTATTCGGGTCCCTCGTTGTCGGTGTCGAAAGAGGAAGAGAAGGAGCTGTCTGAAACCCACGCAGCTGATGGCGACTCGATAAAGCTGGGGTTGAAGGGGATTTCTGCGTCGTGGTGGGAAACTGGGGAGGAAAAGACACCCAGCTGAGCTCGGGCACCCTGGGGTGCTTGGAGCAGGAGAGCAACGCCTGCCCCGAGCCATGCAGTGGGGCAAGGGGGGATGCAGGCTCCCCCCAAACAGCAACAGAAAAGAGAGCACGGGATGGGGGTAACACACTGGAAGGGCTGTCAGTTGCTCTGCTTTTTCACCTGTGACTTTGGGAAGTTTGTAGCCGCCCAGGGAAAAGCAAGGCATCATAGCGCTGAGGTTCGCCAGCACCCCCCGCACGTGGTGCTTCATCCTGGCCACCACGTCATCATCCGGCACGGCCGCCCTGCGCAGGGGAGACGGGTGTGAAGGCACGTGGGAGACGGGGGTTTGCATCGAAGGTTGCAAAATATAAAAAAATACCTGTCTCTTGCATCTGCTGGGCTGGCTCCACAGCAACAGCAGGCGATGCAGAGCAGCAGCAGCAGGAGAGGGACGAGGATGGCGGCTGCAAGGGCCCCGTGGTCCTTAAAACCTGCGGGAAGAAGATGGGTTGAGTCCGGCATGTCCTGCGGCCGCCAAGCCCGTAGAGCTGCCCCAGACAAAAAACGCAGGAGCTGGCAACTCGTGGTGGGACCAGGAGGCACCAGGTAGGACCGGGCTGCATCGCAGCCTCCCGGCACCTTCCCCAGCAAGGATGTTACAGTCCCTTGCCCAGTGCTAAGGAGTAAATTTGAGGTTGCTCTTACTCAACACGCAGTCACCCCGCACAGGGTGGCAGGTCCCCCGGGAGCACTGGCAGGGCGAGGAACAGTTCACGCCATAATATCCTTCCGGGCAGGTGTCGTTGCAGCTGGAAGAGAGAGGAAAGGAGGGAAATGCCCCCCCGGGAAGAGTGGGACCCCAGCCCTGCCCCGCTCCTGGCATTACCTGGCTCCCCAGTAGCCTGCCTGGCAGATACAAACTCCTGACACGGGATCGCAGCTCCCCGCAACACACTCGGGGCAGAGGAGCTGGCATCCATCGCCGAAAGTGCCTGCGGGGCAGGAGCTGTTGCAGCTACCGAGACAGAGAGCGAAGCATCAGCCCGCTGCGCCCCAGAGCAGGGACACCCCGCGAGGACCGGTGGCCCGATCCTGGGTGTACCTGGGTCCCATCCAGCCAGGCTCACAGTGCGGGCAGGACCCCGTCTCCGGGTCGCAGACCTCCCCACGCCGGCAGCGGGGACACAGCTGGAGGCAGCCCTCGCCGTGGAAGCCGGGCGCGCAGGGTTCCTTGCAGAGGGTCCCATTCCAGCCGGGCTGGCAGGCCAGGCAGAAGCCGTCCACGGGCGAGCAGGGCTGGCTGCGCTTGCAGCTCCCGCAGCTGCACGGGCAGAAGGGCAGTGAGGCCTCGACACCCACCCCCAGCCCTGCCAAAACACAGGTTTCACCCCCGCACCGGCGTTCGGCATCAGTTTGGACCACGGGGAAATACCCTATAACGCTTAATGCTCTGTAATGGCAACAGGGCAGGAGGCAAGCAGGGAGAGATGCCGCTTTATTGCCGTGGGGAGCGGTATCGAGGATGACCAGATTTTAGGGCGACACCAGCACTTTCTGCTGGCATTAGCGGGACATTTCTTTTGGGGCAACACTGATGCTGCATCCAACCAGGGATGCTCAAACCCCCCGGGATAGGTCTCCCTGCCCAGCGAAAGGGACAGAGATAACCATGATGACTTTGCCCCCCAAGGTCTGGCTGTAGCCCCTGGGTACCCGCTGGATCCCCCCCTGCTGCCCCCAGCTCACCTGTGGACACATTGAAACCCGTATTTCCCTGCCGGACAGGGGTCCCGGCAGCTCCTGCCCTGGTAGCCGGGATTGCAGCTGCAGTGCCCGCTGAGGGGGCTGCAGGAACCGTGCAAGCAATCACAGCGTCGCTGGCATGCCGGCCCCCAAAACCCAGCCTTGCATTCGCACTTGCCCGTCTCCTGGGCGCAGGGCGAAAGGTTGCAGGAGCATTTGAAGCTGCACCTCCTGCCCCACCAGCCCAGCAGGCAGCGGCAGTGGCCGGTGAGCGGGTCGCAGTGGGAGCCGGCGGGGTTGCACTGACATTGCTTCTTGCAGGTGGGTGCCCACCAGCCCGGCTCGCAACGGCAGGCGCCGGTGAGGGGGTCGCAGCGGCCGTGGGGACCGCACTGGCAGGGGAACTGGCAGAGCCCTCCCCAATGGTTGGGGTCGCAGGTGCAGTGCCCGCTCGCCGGGGTCGCAGCGCCCGTTGGGGTGGCACGGGCAGCTCCGCTTGCAGTCGGGACCCCAGTACCGCTCGGGGCAGGCTGCGAAGGGAAGGAGATGGCGAGGATGAGGAGTGACGGGGAAGGCCGGCAGCCCCCCCCCCGCCCCGAAGCATCCAGGCTGGCAAAGGGGACGGCGAGGGCTGAGCCCTGGGGAAATACTTACGGGAACTACAGTCTGCTCCGAAGAAGCCTGGTTTGCACAGGCAAACTCCGGGTCTCACGCAGACTTCGTCCGCCCCGCAGGCGTCCTCCCCCTCGCACAGCGCTGTCGGCGGCAGGGCACGCACGTCAGCGCACGATGGCCCCCCCCCCACCCTCCCCGGCCTCACACCCCTCTGCCAGACCACCGGCCACCTCCCGCCAAGGCGACATTCCTGGGGAAACCATCATCCCGCTTCCCGCTCCATCCCTCTGGCCAAGCCGCAGCCCTATTAGCAGCTTCCTCGGTGGGCGTTTGGGGGTCCCCGCGGTGCAGCACCCCGCCGCCGCTCAGGGAGAGCTGTAGGGTTCTCCCCACCTCCCCAAAACCCAGCGCCGCGGAGGAGCCATCCGGCCAAGTCCAGGGACCGAGCTTTGGGCTTCGTCACCATCCGTCACTCACCGGCCGCGCACTCCCGCCCTTCCTGCTTCCAGCCGGGGCAGCACACCGGGCCGGCGGGGAGCCTGCGGGAGAGACCCCGGGGGCCGTCAACCGGGGCGAGGGGTACCGGGACCGGCGTGGGTTGGCACGCGGCTTCGGCTAAGGCGAAGCGAATGCGGGCGCTTGCCGCGGGCGGGGAGACGGCGCGGCCCCGGGGGCATTGCTCCGGAAGGAAACCAGCAAAATAGAAGGAAATTTAAGAGGCTGAAGCCCGAGCGGGCGGCGGGGCTGGGCGGTGGGGCAGCTCTGCCCGGCTCTGCCGCTACAGAGCCCGTGCCGGGTCCCTGACGCTCTGGGACCGGCTCAAAGCTTCGCCAGTGACCCAGAGCAAAGGCGCCGAAAGGCGCTGCCGTTGATGGCGAGACCAACGGGATGGGCGATGGCGGCAGCAAAGCGGAGGGGATGCCAAAAGCCCTTTGGGTTTTGCCACACGTATGTTTCCCACCCGGTGCACGACTAAAGTTTTGCCAATGCTCCCGCTTCCCCCCCCCGTTGCCCTGCGTGCGGGGGGGGGGGGTGCATGAGAAATAACCCTTGGAGAAGGGATTTGGTGCCCCAAACGCCCAACCATACTCCCCAGCATCGCCCCAGTCTCCGCGCCCATACGATGCCGGGCTGCAGGTCTCCGTCCACGGAAGGACGGACGGACGATGACCCCCTGGTGCTGCCGAGAGGCCCCAGGAGACGGAGGGCACGAGCGGGGACCCCCGTGGCACCTACCTGCAGACGTTCCTGCCGTCAGGGTCGAGCTCCTGGGCAGAGCTCTGCACCCACAGCCACAGCTGGAGGCACAGAACGGGCCGGGCGCTCCCCATCCCGGCGGGGCACGAGGGCCCGAGTCCCGGCGGCTCCCCAGCCCCACGCTGGCGTCCGTCTGTCCCGTCCCTCCTGCGGTGCGGCCTCTTCCTCCCGCCAGCCTTGGGTTTCTTCCTGAGGAAACGCGGGAGGAGGCGCCCCGATCCAGACGTCAGGGGTGCGGCGGGGAGGGGGAGGCAGGGAATGCCACCGCACGGGCTATTTTTGGCCCTTGCTGCCAGCCTAGCAGCAGAAACGGGCGTCCAGGGGCTCGGCGCAGCCACGCACGGGCTGGTGCCTGCCTGAACATCTCACCTGCGGTCGTCTCGCTCCCCTGTGCCACCCTCCATTGCTCCCAAAGCTGTTTTAGCCAACGTCCCCCCCCAACCCACACGAGGCGTCCGCTGCCTGCCCCCTGCCCAGACCCCCGTGAGCCGCCCCACGGCGCTGCCGACCCCTGGCAGGGGCCGAGAAGCGGGATCCCCACATCCCCCACGGGGACACGGCATGCCCCACGCTGGCCTTCGAGCTGCTGGCTGCTCTCCCACCTCGCCATCTCCCCAGGAGCTTTGTGTCAGCAGATGCACAGGAAACACCTTTTTCCTACCCAAGGCCGGCGGGGCTGGAAGCGCGCCGTTCCCCCCACCACGCGGGACTTAACTCCATCGCGCCCAGCACTGCAGCCCCCGTAGCCTTGCTCCCCATCGTAGCCGACCCCCGAAAAGGGCTCCGGGGTCTGGCACAGCGCAGCCGGCCACAGCCCTTTGCATCGGCACGCAAAAAGCGACGGCTACAGCGCAGGACCACAGCTGAAACCCGGCAGCATCACCCGGTACTTCCCAAGCAAGGAGAGAGCGGAGGCTGCAGCGGGTACCTCGGAGAAGAAATGAGACGCTGATTTATTTCCGACTCCACTTCTAGAGCTAGAAAGTACCTAACCCAAGAGGACCGACTCGCCCCTGTGAACACAAGGATTGTTCCAGTCTTCCAGTTCCCAGTAGTAGCAGGAAGAGGTCCCAGTACAAAACCGATTCACCCCATGCCTCAAAAGTGCAGGAGTGGCACTGGCGGTGCTGATCCCGACTGCTCGCAGACACGGGAGCACCCGGACACCCGGTGCAGCGTGCTCAGCCCCTCCCAGCCGTGCGGCGACGCCGGGACAGCGCCCAGCCGGCCGGCCCGGGCACCCCAACTCGACCTTCACATTGCAGGGATGAAGGGAGGTATGAACAGAAAGGGGCGAAGTGAAATACCCCCACAGGGCAGGATTGGGCAATGGGATCCTGGGCCGCGAGCGGAGGCGTTTGGTGGAAAGAGCCACCAGCACATTTCAAGAGCCCTTTTGGGGTGCGGCAGTGGGAAGAGGGTGCAGACCCCCACCGTGCTGAGCTGCAAGCGTGGAGAAGCGGGGAGCAGGGACACGGCTGAGCGGGATCCCGTAGTTAAGCCGTGGGCACAACGAAAGGGTGGCCGACGGGCAGAGATCCCCGGAGGTGCCGAGCTGCCCCGTGCCAGGCTGGCACCCCACGGCCGAGCGTCCTGGCGGGTTTGCAGGAGGGCTGCCCACGCTGCGGCTTCGCCGTCACCGCGGCACGGGGAAGCAGGCAGGGCTGCCGTGCCGCTCTCGAAGACGCCAGAAAAAAAGAAGAGCCGGGAAGCGCTGCTGCAAGGCCAGATCCGGCCCCCGTTCAGGTGGGGTCAGAGGGGCTGCACGGCTCTGTCGGGGGAGCCGGCCGCCGGCTCGCTCTCTCCCTCCAGCTCCAGCTGCGCGTCCAGCGAGTCGATGATTTCCCAGGCTCCGGAGCAGCTGGATGCGGAGGGGTCTTTGCTGCTGCCCTGATACCACAGCCCAAAACTGCAGAGAGAGCAGATAATGGCCGTGGGGGAGAAGAGCCTTCCCAGGGAAGCAGCCAGATCCCAACCTCCCTCTGTGTTTAGCGGTGGCGGCGGCAGGACGCAGCCCGGCTGCGAGTACCTGGGAGCGTGCGGCACCCCAGGGGCAGCAGCAAGGCTTGCCCTGCCCCGGCCAAGGCAGATCCCCCCCCCAAACCAAGCGACTCCCCCTTTGGCAGCATCCCTGCCAGCCCCGCGGCAGGCAGCCCGGCTCTGTCCCCGTCATACCCTGCAGGGCAGGCACCAAGCTCAGCAGGCGCTGGGTCCACAGCCGAACCCCAAACCTCCTCTCTGCCGGCAGAGCCGCCTGTCCCCACCGGCACCCGAGCACGGGAGCGAACTTACAAGCTCCTAATTTTGGAATCAGGAGGCTGAGCATCCACACAGTCCGTGCCACGGGCTGGGAACCAGGAGCCCTCATCTTCATCACTGCAGCACAAAGTCGGGGGGGGGGAAACCTGCGCTGAGTCACAGGCTCACCGCAGCAGCGAGTGCCGGAGTCACCCCGCGGCTCCTGCCCGAGCTGAGGGGTGTCACCTGCAGAGCCACACGTGCGGAGGTGGCCACAGAGCCAAGGGCACGTGGACTGGAGCCACCGTGCCGCAAAGCACCGGCGGGCTGTGACCTGCCGCGAAGCCACAGCGATGCTCGTGTCCCAGATACAGCCGCGTTTCATGGCAAGCCCAGCCCCTCCCGGCTCGGTGATCTCAAGCCACAAAGCTTTTCAGACACCAGCTTCGAACCCCTGGTGCCTGGTCAGCAGACGGCGTGTCCCCGGTTGCCACAACAAAAGCCACAACGTGCTGTAAAGTCTTTAGGCATCTCGCCCCACGTGGCAAGCGCATGCTTTTCTGGGGGAACAGCCTGACAATCGGCACCACCGGCTGCAGCTCGGGGCCGGGGCGGGTGGCATCCTGGCACCAAGGCGGGTGACAGCCAGGCCTCGTAGGGAAGCGGGGATCGCGAGATGACCGCGGGGCAGCGTTCATACAGCAGCGGCTATCCTCACTGGGCAGGGAGGCGAGCAGGCAGGACTCGACACCTCCAGACCCCGCTGCTGCCAGCAGAGACCCCAACACAAAGCAAGCAGCAGGTTTCAGTAGCACAGAAGAGCTCAGCCCCCTTCAGACCTTTATTAAAGCCCCTAAAAGCCAGTGAGATCCAGCTCCCCCCACGTCATACAGCAGCTTTAGCGCAGGCTTTGCCCCCCACCACCGGCAGATGTGCAGAGCTGGGGCTGGTGCCCGGCACGATCCTCCCCTCCCCATCATAAGAAGTCTGTTGGAACCAACGCTCCCCACAAACGTCTCGCAGAGCCTCCGGGGAACGTCTCTACTGTCATCTTCAACCATACAGTGCAGGGACCAGCCTGCCTTGTGCAGTGGTTCCAGTACCACCACCTCGCCTCTCTTTTGCCACATCCATGCAGCGACAAGCGCCATTCGGCCAGGCCATGCGTGAGTGGTGACAGGGACGTGCGAGTTGCAGCAAAGAGCCCAGCCCCTGCGGTGCTCCCAGGGCTAAGCCAGAGCAAGACATCAACTGCAGACGTGAAACCTTTGATCTCTGGAGGGAGGCAGGGAGGAGGCAGCTCTTGGCCTGGGGGAGTTCCCTTCCAGGGCGTCACACCACACGGCAACACCGGAGCCTGCCAGCCGGCATCCACCCTGCACGGGAGGCTCCCTGTTCGCCGCGGCCAGCCGGACTCACCTGCTTGCCGACTCCTCCGTCGTTCCCAGCATTTTGGCTCTGATTTTTTTTCTCTGTCTTTTGATAGTCGACTTCATTGCATCCAAGAAGAAGCCGGGAACTCTCTCTTCATTCAGCAGCTCCCTGGCAAAAAGCAGCCAGCTGGTTAACCGAGAGCTCGGCGAAGAAATCTCCCCCCACTGCGCCAGGAGCAACCTCTGATGGGCCACGGGTGGCTGCAGGGACGGGAGGGACCCAGCTTGCTGCCCCACGCCGCCGCGGCAGGACTCACCGCTGGTAATAGGCCAGCTCCTCCTGCACCAGGAACAGGTTGGTCTTGAGCTCGTTCCGCTCTTGCAGGATCTGCTGCAGCTCTTCCTTGGAGAAGCAGCAGTGAGCAGGGCTCCTGCCCGCATCCTGGTGCTGCGGCTCCTCCGCGGGCGACGGTGCTCCTTCCTGAGGGGACGGAAAAAGAGTCAGCAGGCGAGCAGAGACGCCGAAGCCCCCACCCAAAGGCTGGGTGCCACGTGCAGGCAGAGACGGAAAAGTGTCGGGAATGAGTTTGCTAATCTGGAGCTGCTACAGCCCTCCACGGACCACAGCGGCTCCCCGGCTCAGCCAGCATCTGCCGCCCATCGCCACACGTGGCAAACCCTCCTCATCCTCCGAGTCCCACTCGGCTTTTCCTCCCATCACCTCGCCTCACTCGCTCCTGCCTCCACCCCCGCCAATTTTTAAGGACAAGGTAGATGCCACACTGTTCAATTTTCAGCAGCGGGGCTTAATTGAGCGGCTGTGTCCTGCTGGCAGCTGGTGGGTCCGGGTGTGCCAGAAGCCCCCCACAGGGCCAGGAAGGTTGGGTCGGCGTTAGCGATGCCCCGTAGCAGCAGGGCCACGGGCTCCGACTCACCAGGCTGGGCTTTGGCCGCTGGATCTCACTGGTCCTGCTCCTCCTGCTCGTTTCCCTCTGGGCTTGCAGCATCGCGGCCTCCAGGTCCGACTTCTTCTCCAGCGCGCTCTTGAGCTGAGCCTGCACCACGGCCACCTTGTGACGCAGGTCCTCGTTCATGGCCATGAAGCGATGCAGTTGCTCCTGCAGCTGGAGGGCCCGGGGGGGGGGGGAGCAGAGAGTGAGGCACAGCAGCGGCTCTGGGCCCCCATCCAGGGCCACGGGAAAATCATCCGCCCCAGCAGGCTCACCGGCCGCGACGACAGCCCCAGGGGGAGGTGACATGAAAGCAGGTCCCCGGGCCCTTCGCACACCACACCCGCGAGCTCCCACACGCTCACCGCCTCCGTGTCTCGGCTCTTGCAGACGATCTCGTGGGCCTGGGCACGAAGCTCATCCCTCTGCTTGTCCACCACCTCCTTCAGCCGCAGCATCACCTCCCGCTCCTTCCGCGCCGTGCTGTCTGAGCCCAGACACGGGGGGAACAGGCGTGAGAGACCCCCCCCAAGACCCAAGCACTCCCCTGACCCCACAACCCTACGGGGTTTTTCTTGATGCTTCTGCAAAGCTTCTGGAAAGAGGGGAGCCGAGGGCTTTAGGCTGCGCCCAACTCATCCTTGTGCTGGCAAAGGCGGTCCGCACCCTGTGTCTGCCCCCACAACCCTCCTGGGGGGTTGGGGGGTGCTCTGGGGGTTTTGGGTCCCTGCGACTCCCCAGTAGGACAGGTCTCCAAGGCTGGGCAGCACGGAAAGTAGGTTCAGACCTGCACCCAGCCCACCATCCCCCATGGGAACATCCCATGGTGGCAGGGGACCCCGAATCCGCCGGGACACTCACCTTCCTGGGACTGGCTCTCCGCAAGCTGTCCCAGGAGCTGCCGGTTCTGCTCCTCCAGGCGGGCCAGGCGGCTGTGCAGGGCTCGCTCCCGGTGCTCGGCCTCCCACAGCCTCTGCTCCGGGTTCTGGGGGATGGGGACAGCGGGGTGAGAGCCGTCCCAGAGGATGGGGACAGCCGGGTCAAAGCCACCCCAGGGGGGACGGGGACCGCCAGGTCAGAGCCATCCCCACGGGGACTCCTGCGAGGACAAGTGCGGGTCGGTGGCACTCCGTAGGGAACCCCCGAGGCAAGAGGGATCGGACGAGCCCCCCGCCCCCCCCCCTCGCCACCCCGCTCACCTCCGCGTCCTGCCGCCCGCCCGGCTGTGCCGGCGCCTCCCCCTCGGCTCCCACCGGGGCCACCAGCGCCTCCAGCAGCTCCAGCAGCCGCACGACTGGCGGCACCAACCCGGCCACGGCCTCGGGCCCGAAGCGGCCGGAAAGTCGGCGCAGCTCGGCCCCCAACGCCCCCGCCATGCGGTAAACGTGCGGCGGGGCCAAGCGCTCCGGCGGCGTCCGCCACAGCGGCTCCGCTCCCCGCCACGGCTCCGCCATCCGCCGCCGCCGGCCGAGGCCCCGCACACGCTCCGCCCGGCCCCGCTTCAACGTCCCGCCCCGTCCGGGGCCGCCCCCTCCACCTCCGAGGCGGGATCTCACCGGCAGCGTTCCCGTCGGTAAAAAAATTTATTGAGTTACTGGATAGGGTACAACAACCCGAGACATCGCGCAGGGGGCACGGCGGGGGGGGGGGGGGCTACGTGGGCGTGAGTGGGAGGCGAGGAGCGGCGGGGGGGGGCAGAAGGACAGACAGACGCTGTTGAATATCAACAGTACTAAGAGCGGGGAGGGAGACGAGGGCAGGACTAGGCGTAGAGGTCCTCCCGGTCGGCGGAGTAAACCTCTCCCTCCTGCAGCAGGGCGAAGTTGAGGAAGTGAGAAGGGCGATGGACCTCGTGGTAAAACTCCTTGGGGTTGGCGAGCTGCAGCTCGTACTTCATGTTGGGGTCGTGGCGAACACCTGCAAGAGAGAGTCCGTCACCCACCTGAAAGCCCCTTCTGCCTCCACCATTGATCAGGAGCTTAGGGAAGCCCTCTACCCTCACAAGGCCATTTTTAAGCAAACCTTGCAGAGGAAGAGACAAAATCATCACCCTTTGGGTTCCTCCCCCTAGAGATTTACAGAGCAATGCCCCCATAGTCGTCTTCTGCTAGTCAAGTGGTTTGTCTGCCACTCTCCTCCTTTCCTGACCCCTTCTGCAGCTGGCTGTGGTTCAGCATGCCAGGACCTCCTGTTACTCCCCTGGCAAGATGTCTATTTCTCCCCTCTATCAGAGTTTGCTCTCTTGCCACCGAAAAATCATTGAGAACTGACACCCCAGTGCTGGTACCAAGGAACCGTCAGACCACAATGCTGGTATCCCTGCCAGCTGCTCCGAGGAAGGTCAAGCTTCGGAACTGGTAAGGAACGCTTCCCTGAGGAACTATTTCCTTCTCCTCCCCAGGCTAATCGCATTGCCTCCCTTCCTGTCCCTTTCCCGGGACAGCTCACCCATGAAGTTGTAGTTCCAGGACCCTTGCGCTGGGACCATGAAGAAGCCGAGGAAGCGATCCGACAGCAGCATCTGCACCCTCTCGTAATGGGATGGCAGGTAGCCCTTGGGGTTGTTCCCTTTGTCCGTGTTCTGCCTGCCCCACTCGTAGCCGCTCGGGGTCAGTTTGTAGGCTGTCAGTGTGCACGAGCCTGGCGTAAAACTGAAGGAAAGGAGAGATGGAGCGAGTCAGACTGATCTGGGGTGGAGGAGGGAAACCAGGTATGAGCAAAGACTCCCCTTCTGCCAAATTTTTAGTCTGAGACTTCAACGTGTTCCCAAGCACTGCACCCACAGGGCCCCCTCAGCAGAGGGGGCACACAGAAGCCTCCCTGGAGGTGTTCCCTCACCTGCAGGTGATGATGATAGTCTTCTCCCCATCCCAGGAGGGGTTGTCAGCCATGACCTTGGCATGGGTGGTGACATCCTGCGGCGAGAGCTGAGGGGACTCATTTGGTTGGGTGTGAATCCACCCCAGAGGTTCCATTTCCTGACAAAAAGACAGTGTTTTAGAGAGAAATGACAGACTTGTAAAACAAGACCCCTTCAAACATGGCAGAAAGCACACAGGGACCAAAGGCTTCCCTTTCACCTGATCCCAGATCAGGCTGGCTTCAGGCCGAGCCCTTTAAGTCCCACATCTACAACAGACCAAGGGAAGCTGCCCCACCACCTCAGGTCCCCGTTACTGGAGATGGTGATCTTCTACCCACACCCGGAGGAGAAGCTCAACTCACCTTGAGATATTCATGCTGCGGCAGCTGCCCTGGGAGATGCACGGTCTGGTGTGTTCCCCACTGGGGCACCATCACAATGCACCGGATCTCCTTCACTTGGGGGTTATCGGGAGGGCTCACTCCATACAGGTAACCCGCAATCTAGGAACACAAACATCCGCCTCAGAAGCCCACAAGAGACCTCCCTGTAACTGTGTGAGCGTGGGTGGATCCTGCCCTTAGTTCCTGAGGACAGCATCTCTTGACCGGCAGGTTCTCAGTAGAGGAGAACATCGCAGTTTTGTTCAGTGCTGTTCCCCCCGCAAGTCTGGGCCACAAGGAGCCACCAGGACCCGGCTAGAACTTGTGTGCTCAGCTGTATTGCCAGCGTCTGTCTCAAGCACAGAGGGATTCACACGGACAGCAGCAAGTTCCCAGCCCTTTGCCACTAGTTCCTGCCCGCCCAGGACTGGTGTGTGCCCCGGCAGCGTGGAGCACAACTGTAACAGACTCGTTACACGCTCACCTGGGCCCGCAGATCTGAGATGCAGATGAACTTCTTCAACACGTTCTTGGGAAGAATGTACGTATAGCCCGTTTCCTTTATATCGTCTGATGAAACATAAATGTGGTTCGTTCGCAGGTGGAGGTTGGCAGCAGAAATCGCTCTGTGAAGAGGAGACGATTATTAGAGGGTGCACCAATCCCTTCCTGAGCACTCTGATCTCTTCCACCGCACAACAGCCCTGCCTGCTTTCCTACCTGACTCGCCACTCAGTCTTGGAGGAGAAGGTCTGAGTTTCGTAGTTGCTGGTTGTAGAGGTGATGATTTCATCCCCGTGTTTGTTAACAGTGCGGGTCTGCGTGGCCGTCAGTTGTGACTGCTCCTTGGTTTGCTTCTCAATTTCTGCAATCTGCTGTCTCTGCTGAGAGGGGGCAGAGATCTCCATGCCCAGGATAATGTCTCGGATCTCTGACTGTGTCAGGGATGCAACGTTCACACTGAAAGAGAAAATCCACCCAAGTCAGGCATTTCAAAATACGTTCTGGATCCCTCTCACCAAGGCACAAGCTCAGAACATCCACTCAGGGTGCTATGAAAAATGAAACCGCAACTTTTCAGACAAACGGAAGGATCGAATCACATGATGTGCAGATCAGAGAAGTTCTGGTGCAGATGTTTTTATCTGCCTTACTAGAAAGCAATTAATAATAATAACCAGTTTCCCTACAAAGCTGACAGTTCATTGCCAAAGGCCCTTGAAAGTCTTCTGCTCTCCACAAGGAACACTCTGGCCACAGAGTCTTCAGAGCAAGAAGGAAAGGCTGACAGGATTATTGCAGCTGGACAGTGGCTTACTTGTTCTTCTTGCCATAGTCAGCAAGGATGAGATCCTTCAGCTGCACCTCCACCTTGATCCACTCCTCATCTGTCAGGGTTGGCCAGATGTGGTGAGGCTCTGTTATGGTTGTCTTGTCTGGTTTCAGAATAACTTTGGCTCGATCGTTATTCACATGTAGTGCCCGGAGAATCAGAATCAGACGAGAGAATGCCTTGGAGAAGAAAAAAAGATGCAGTTAGTCAGAAGGAAGGAAACCAAACATACAAGGCCCTAGTACAGCACTCCTCTGTTTGGGCACACCGACGCTGCATGGGAAGCGCCAGTGAAATCTATTTGAAGGAAAATCCGGGCAGACTCAGAGCCAAGTGCTCCCAAGCAACAAACTGGGAGGGATTTCTGAAGCCTTGGCTCCTGCCTCATTTATCAGCGGCAAAGCAAAATGCAGACTAGGCATGCTGTGCTTACCGTGTAGGAAGAGATGGTTTTCAGCCAGTCATCATAGAGATTGAAGAGAACCATCTGGGGTTCAGTAGCCTTCAGGATGAGATCACCAAACTTTTCCACTTTCAGACAGGCCTGGAAGGGCAGCTGCAACTCTGAGCCTTTGATCACAATATTGGGGAAATCCAGCAAGTGCACCTGTAGTTTATCGAGAAGAGGAATTAGCTCACAACTACTGCAGAATGTTGGTCCAGATAAAGTCCTTCACGGGAACACAGGACTGTTCTGCAATCTCCCAAAGATTTTATAACGTCCCCACAGAGCAGTAACTGCATTGTTACCTCAAGTGGGTCCAACATGCCCTTCCGAGTCACTATGATCTGCTTAGGCTGCTCCTCCACAGGAAGTGATCGAATCAAGGCAGCCACTTCTTCAGCAGTCTTCCACTTGGCCAGCTACAGAAGGACAGCAGGGTTAGAGAAATATCTCCCTGCTAACAGCAGTCTCCATGCCTTTGGGAATTGCAGAGACTCAAATCAAATTCTAAAAATACAGCTGGAATTTATGGCTTGCTCCAGATCAGTGACAAGGCTCAGCATTTCCTTCTTACTGATCACAGAGGGCAGTTCCCATTCCTGGAGTTCAGTTACTCCTGACTGGCTCAGGAAAAATAACTGGCTACACCGCCTCCCTGTCTTTGCCACCTGAGAGTCTTCCCACTGTACTGGATGTACGGCCAAGTGCAACGTGATTTGCTGTAACAGTAAGCACAGCACTGTTTCTCAAGCCCTGCTTGAAGACGTAAGCTCTTTACACATCAGAGCTGCAAGAACCTTGCAACATCAATGCCTGCATTCTTTTACTTTTACATCCCATCCTAATGCTTGCCTGAGCATAGGTTACACACTGGAAACTGGAGCTCCAAACTTGTTAAGAGGCAGGAACATGAAGACCCTCATGATATCTTCTGCTCAAGTGAGTGCCCCAAGCAGTTGGAGCCCATGCCCAGCTCACAGCCCAAAGCACAGCAGGCAGCCAGGCCCTACCTGTCCTAGACGCTTCTGTCCTGCCCACACAGACGTATGGATGATCTTCAGGAATAGCTGTCCAGTTCTGGGATTGAAGATGAAAATGGCTCCATTGATGGGTTTTGTGGTCAAATTCCCTTCAAAAGTCTGAGAAAACAAGCAGAAGTGAAAAGTACAGGGAGATGAATGTAGCCTATCCACACACTTGGGCAACAGCCGACTCGCTGTGTGCTTTTGAGCAGGAACTGTACCAGAACTGTAAGAGCTGCTCTGTGCACACTGCAAAAATTTGGGTCCATGTCGATTCCTAGTTTTCCATCACGCACGCCTCCACAACCACCCTGAGCACAGGACATTTACAGTCCCTGTCCCTTCCCCCGGCAGATACACCTCTGGCCTCACCTTGTGAATGGTCACTCTGTACACATTCGTGTCATCCACAAACCAGATGATCTGGTTGGAGAAGAGCTCTCCATAGTTCTGGGAGGAAAGGTATGGTTCTGTGGGCTCAGACGAGTACAGCTGCAACCCCTTGCGGATTCGTTCCCTCAACACATACAGTGCAGGATTTGCTTTCATAATTTTGGCCATAGCCTGCTGGATCAGAGGTTTGCTCCCAGGGAACCAGTTCCCATAAGCACTGAAAAAGACAAAAACCAGAAGATGTATTTGTTGCCATCAGCTCTGAGATGAAGAGACAACAGCCATGCACAAGTCTTTCCATGCAGCAGCCCGGCACCTTTCTGCTTGCTGAATACTGCTGTATAACTTCTCTTGCAACATTCCTGGGAGCTGTTCACCTATGGCTTTTCCCTACATCTCCTCACAGTGGGAAGCCACAGCACGCACATGCTGCACTCCCAGAAAAGCTGCATCTTCTCTAATAACCACACTGGAGCAGAGGTCTGCTTTCTGGGATTTCCCCCCAAGTTCTCCAGTGAAGAACAGTTGTCCTCACTTGTAGGGGGCCTTTAAACAAAGCCTGTCCCTTAGCTCCAAGAAGACTCTGACAGAAATCTCCTAAGAAAACAAATTACTAGTGAGCTGGGAGAACTGAACCATTATTATTGAACGAGCACATATTGGGCAACCTGAAAGAACTGCCTAGATACATTATCCCATTCACTGCATACTGCCGGCTTCTGCCTTCTCCCCTCATCCTCCTGCCTAGAATACAACCCAGTTTGGAGATGCACTAGGACACAGCCATGAACTACAATTACAGTTAAAATACAGAAGGTGCAGATCTCACCTGTGCAAGTTATAGGCCAGATCAATGGCAATGAGCACACCAGTAGGAGACGGATATATACTCATGTTGTCTGTAGTGTAGTCCAGGAACTTGGCTCTTGCATAGCGCTCGATATCATGGGAATCGTAATCTCCCCAGCGCAGCTGGATATCTATCCAGTACTTCTGTGTGGTGGTGCTGTCCATCACATCTCTGAGGAGAAAGTACGCCAGAACAATTTAATCTTGCACAAAACTCTCCTGCAGTTGCTGCATGTCTTTGACAGAGAGTAACTGCCACCAAGCATGAACACTCAAGCCAGCTACTATCTGCATACCATCCTGAAAAGGGACTCTACTGCTCTCTTCATACAGCAGCTGAATGCAAAAGCTGTTAACAGAAGCCCTCAGCCAATGCGGTTCAGATACAGGTTTAAATAAAGCAGCACAGTTACTCCTCTACTGTATAGTCATGAGGAGTCATCTCCCCCGCAGAATGTCCCGTGAGGATTCAGTTGAACTAAACACAGCACAAGTGCAGATAGTGTCCAATTCACTCCAGATTCTGGCCCTAAGACAGCACAGATTTGTGGGGTTTCCTGAAGAACCCTTTCGAGCTCCTGAGCTCTGGCTCAGGGGAAGGATCAACTGGAGGAGAGAACAGGAACAAAGACAGTCTTCATGTTTTGCAGAAGGCAGTGCTAGGAGTTGCAGCAACCATCCACCCAAACTAGCTCTGCACTTTGCCAGGCATGATTGCGTCCTCCTGTGTCCCCAGAGAAAACCAACCCTAGGTGCCCAAGAAATCGGGGCTTTGGCTCAGGATGACAGGATCAGCAGTTCTGCTCTGCAGCAAGATCAAGGAGAGGGAAAAGGGAAACACTCACTTGGAATCTGCAAGCAATGATGGACGTGACACATTCCACTTATAGGAAGCAAAGAGAAGGATATCTGCACATGAGGAATTCATCTTGTATGACTTCCTGGGATGGATGGTCTCCTTCTGCACTGTCTCAATCTCCAGAGCATCCAGCTCTTGATCAAACACCTGGGAAAAGGCAGTCAAAGATGAGTTGTGTTCAAGCAACCTAGCTAAAGAATCTATCCTCAACAGAGAGCTAAAAGAGGCACCCAGGAAAATCCCATTTTCTCCCCTTCTCTGTCAAATTGCTGAAGACAGGCTAGCCCTGCTAAAATCCCCGGGACAATCTCTGTTGGTACATAAGGAGCATACACGCATTGCACAGAAACAAAGCAAGTTAACATACTGCTCACCTGACACAAATCCATTACAATGCTCTCATGGATCTTTTGCCACAAGTGAGCTCGGAAAATCTGAATGAGAGAAATCTTCAGTGTGGGTATCTTGCCATGCATAAAGATGCCTGTCAAATCCAGCTGCACCTGAAACCCAACATATACCTGCAAAGGAAAAGCAGCTGTGAGAACATGCAACAGCACAACTGATGAAGTTCAGAAAACAGAACAACTACTGTTAAGAAGGTTTAGTTCATCTGTAAGAGATATTCTGAAGAATTAGTTAGATTGATTAACTGCTATCATTTCAGTGGAAGTTCCTACAGGAACAAACTCCAGGTACTTACATTGGCTCTGTTGATGGTAGGAGACCACCACAGGGTGAATCTTCTGTTTGGAATTTGGTTCAAACCCGATCTCTGGGCATTCGTCAGCTTCTTCCACTTCATGGACTCCTCAAAGCCACTGGCCTTCTCCCTAGAAAGGGCAGACAATCAATTGCATAATATGTCCCTCATCTCCACTGACTGCCATGTGCCACATATAATAGAGGTAGGGAACACACACACTGGGAGCTGGGAAGATTGTTTCATGCAAAGAAATTTCCATGGATTTGCATGCTGAAGCTCAGCTATAGCCCAATCTCAGGTGCCCTCACAACTGAACTATGCAGTGTGCTCAAGTGATGACTGAAAAACAGAAAAGTCTCAACAGAATCAGTACGGCTTGAGCCAAGGACTCCTCCTGGTGCACCACTGAGCTCCACTTTGCAAGACAAGGCCACATCAAAGTTTCTCTTACCAGAATAGACCCTCCCATGTGGGGAAGTAAGTACCCTTGAAGAGAGTGTGCTCCAGGATTCCTTCCACTCCACCAAGTGCCTGGATCATATCTGTGCGGTAGTTGTTCAGGTTCCAGAGTTTGCCATCATGGCGCTGATGCGTCCACCAGAACGGGTTCTGTTTCAGGACCTGGAGACAACAGCACACTAGTGAGCAGCTTTGTATTCAGATCATCTAACCTGGATGCACTAATTGTAAGAACCAAGATGATGATGATGATGTCACCGAACAAGTAAAAAGCCTCATGCTCTCAGTCCTGGAGGACACAGCTCATCTACAACATGAGTTCAGGCAGTACTACTATGCAATTCAGACTAGGTAGAATCTAAGATGATGTTTTTATCTTTCAGGGACTGGCCCTCTATAGAGCTACCATTAGAGGCTTTAAATAGTAAATTTTTCCACTGTTATTAACACTTAACATTTTGGATGTTTGTTTTGGGGCCTTTTCTCCCTTTCCAGAAGTGTTTTCTTAATACTTGGTTGTGATAAGCGTGACGTTCCTCAAGACACTGCAATCTACTGAAATGCTTCAAAAGCGGCTAGCTACAGATTTTGGAGCATTTGGTTCTGAACAGCCTCTACCAGTCCCAACACATGGCTCTAAGTCCTTTCTGCAGCAGACAGACAAGGAAGTGCACCTGCAATAATGCAAGGTGAAGGGACATTGTATGGAACAGGTAACTGAACCTCACACTCAGCCAGAGAAATTTCCAGTCAATACCTGATACTGTTTGAAGTCAGTCCTGACTCTCCATCCTTTATCATAAGCTAGGGTATGCCGGTCCTTCTGGAAAAGGGTGTTAATACGAGGAATTCCCCTGTCCCATGAGTCCTCCAGATCCTCTAGTGTCAGACGCCTGAAGAAAAAAATTCCCACACTTTGTTAGCTCTCAGTTTTACAGCAATGCATTAATGAGTATTTCAGGTGATGAGATCAGAGAAATAATACAGACCTCAGGGCTCTGGCAGGAGACGTTCTAAAATGGCAAGCACTCACAGGCTCAGCAAAGTGTCTATAGCCATCGCTATGAACACACTGACATCAAACAGCCAAAAGAAAAATCCTGCCCTTGTAAGTGCGCAGAACTAACTGCAAATGGGTCTGATGTCAGCTTTTCCTGGCACCACTTGCCATACCATTTCCCTTAAACTGTGTCACGGGTGCACTTGCTGCTTGCAGAGTCCGTACCTCCTCCAGAGGTAAGACAGCAGCTTTGCAGGCAGCCTGTAGCATGTATCACAGGGCGAGCAAGGTCTCCAGAACTCTGAGACAGTGCAAGACTTCACACCGCTGCCTGTCCTCACACACACACAGATCTGATTGCACGCGGAAACACACCTGTTCTGGGCTATAGCCTCTTGTCGCTTAAGGGCATACTCTGCCCATACTCTCTGAGAGTCAATGAATTCACTTTCCCATGGCTGGATGTACCGATACAAGTTTGGGATAAGCTGGTCCTCCTCGTGGCTCATTCCTGAGCGGAAGTGAGTGATGCCAACATCTGTCTGCTTGGACCACCTGGAACAAAGAGGCACAAGAGCGAGTTAGGAGCAATAGGACTTCACAGGCCACGCTACCATGACCTACTGTAAAGGCAACATCTCTCTATAACATGGCACGGTTTAGCATTCTCAGATATTTTTACGGGAAAGAGCATCTACCAACACTCAACCCATGCAGGCGTTAGAGCAGCACAACTCACCTCAGGTCAGACTGCGGGATGAGAACGTGGCCCATGGAGAGCATGCCCAGCCCCCCCCAGCTCTTTAGGGGTGTAAAACACCACCGGCGGAAAACGGCTTGGCATTTTAGAATTCAGACCAATTTTGATTCGAGTCTGGATTTTATTCTCACATTTCACCAGCAAATCAAGCAGCTCCTGAGTATTTACAACAGCTTCCCGGAAATATGTCATCAAGCCAATCAGAGCTGTATTCCATTTGTTGACAATCTAGAAAGGAAAGCAAAGGATCAGTTCTCAGTCCGTTCTCCAAGCATCTCCAGAAAGCTCTGTCGTACATCTTCCTCCCACCTTACCTTAGTGAAAGTTGTGGAGCCAGATGCCATGAGGATCTGCCTCACTCTGTTGTGAAATCTCTGCATAGACTCATCATCCACACGCAGGAAGCACTGAGCTGTGCGCTCCTTGGTGACCTACAAGAGCACAGGGACATCAGTTCCCTCCTGGGAGCCCTCTCTCCAATACAGACAGTAAGGTGAGCACTTGCCAGCAGGCAATTACGAAACATGAGGAGAGAAGGGGCTGAACAGCACCTCTACAGTTTCAGGTCCCTGCTCATCCCCAGCCAAGGATTTCCCAACCCTGTCAGGAAGGAAAGTTTATACCCAGTTCATTTTAACTCCATCTGCCAGTGGCCCCAGTTACACAGCTGGCAAACTCATGCTCTTAGGCACCCCCCCCGCCAGCAGGTGTAAACCCTGCTTTGATGCCAGGTACGGGCCAAGCAGGGACTGCTCTCCCACCCTGTCAAACCCTCACCCTACCTCATTCTGCAAGTTCCAGACACCATCTTTGTGGGTGAACTCCTCATAGCTGGTGCGGCACTTGGGCAAGATGCGGCACTCAAACCCGCACATGTTAAACAGCAAATTGGGGTTATCCTTGCTGTAAACGGATACGAAGCTATTCTCCCACTGCACTGTGGTGACTGATCGAGGCAAACGGTTCTTGATATCCCAGAATACAGCACGACCACTGAAAAACAAGATGTGCACAGTGACAGGCTGTCTGGTACTGAAGCAAAATGGAAACTAGGTAAGCTCTCAGTGCTTTCCTAGCACTATAGTCTCTTATACCAATCACTCACTGTCAGATTTACAGCACAGACCCCTCACCTCTTCTGACTTTTCTTCCTGAGCACCTGCCTATCAGTCTCCAACAGTTATTTATTACAATTAATTTTCCCACCCCCCACCACTAGTTTTTTTCCAGGTTGCAGCACTTACAGGTTCACATCATGTTTCATGAGGCGCATCCGAGCATCCCGGGGCCAACACTTCTTGTTGTTGTAGCCTACAATGTTCTCGTTGTTGGGATCTGGATGCTCTGTCAGGTACCGCTGAATCAAGTCTCTTGCCTCATCTGCTGTAAACCTGAAAACACACAGAAGAGGATCTGGAGTTACATGACCAACTTCTCAGAACACCTTCTCAGAGAGATAAGGACTTGCTTATGGATAGCTGATTGCCATAGCACGTTTGAAGGTAACTATCCAATTTCTGTATCCTCCCACTGAAGGGGGCTTCAGTTTCATTAGCATAGAGCGAACCATGACTGTTTGGGTTATCTTTCCATGAACAGACATAAAATTTTATGTCCACTAGCTGGGAAGCCAGAAGAGGCTTATTTTACCAGTGGAAAATCTGTAACAATTGAACTTTTGGCATTGTTGCTTTTCTACTGGTCCAGAGAAGCTGTAGAAAAGCAAACTGAGAAAGCAAGAGGAGGCATGTGGACACCCAGTTCTGGGAATGTCTATCAATTCAAATATTCCTGATCTTTCTTAGCAAAGGGAACAAAAGCCTGGAGTAGGAGCAACTAATTCCCACTTTCACAGCATCTGCTGCAAGATGCCAGAACAAAAGTTCACCCGAGGAAAGCAGCGCCCCAGAGGTCTCACCTGAAGAAGATGTGAATACGGTCAATGTATCTGCAGAAGAGGCGAATGGGATGGGCCACCTCAGTGGCAATGTCTTGGAAGCTGAGGAAGTCATTTGGCATCTGGGGAGGCCCAGCCATTTCACTGGCACGGTGCAGACCCAGCACCAGCAGGTCCATCACAAGCCCATAATACTGGACAATGAAGGAAGCAAACTGCAGCCCACGAATAATCCCATAGGAGTTTGTGTGATTCATGTCCTGAGGAAATGAAGGGGAATTGTGAAAACCTGTCACAATACATCAGAGACCTTTTACCTGAGCTGTTGCTCTTTAGCAGGACCCAGAAAGGTTTTCTTACTCCCTCATCACTTCATTCTCTGCCAAGTCTTGTGTCCCCTCCTCCCCCATGGGTCCAAAACCTCTTAATTTTACAGTCCACGTACGCCCTTTCCTGAATAGCAATCATCACCTTGTAGTTGATCACTACGTTGTTCTTGGCTGTCATGTAGTCAGCAATGTTGTGATCAACAATAAGACGCAACAGCCTGTTGAGCAATGTCAGGTCAATCTTCTCATACATCTTCTCAAATCGAGATTCCAGCATGACATTGCATTCACCTTCACTTGTTTCCCAAACATCTTGCAGATTATTAATGCCTGAGGAGACAAACAAGTTTGTCATGTTATCTGACACATCAGAGCGCAAGAAGCACCCTTCTGGGCACAGGAAGTCAACATATTTCCTGTAAAGCCTGACTTTTCAGCCTCTGGTCCTTCCAGTCTATCCAGAAATGGGAACAGACATATGTAATCAACCACAAATGCTATGGAAGTTCTCCTCCTCCAGTGTATACATGTATATCTATTAACCTACAAAATATAGTCTCTGATTGTAATGACTATTGACTGCAAGTTGCAAATACGAAAAGTCAGCTCCCAAGGCGACTTGCAGGAAGCAAGCTCCCATTAAGAAAACTCATTTTTGCGTAGAATACAAGACCCCGCTAACCTTGGCACCACTTGTACACCAACAGTGGAGGAGGTTCAGTGTCAGCAGGTTTGATCCATGGAGGAAAGAGTCTTCGCTTATCAGCCTCATACCACAAGTACTGATCCAGATAAGCATCTGTGATTTTCTCCAAGGGCTCAACATCATAAACAGGAACTAAGTGGCTGTAGAGATCCATGAACTCAATACCCACCTAAAAAAGAAGAGGAAAAACTGAGGCTTATAGTTGACAGAGAACACAAAGTCTTAGCGTTATTTAGGTCCTCTATGCAGCGTAACTTTTAGTATGGTCTGGCTTTCACCAGGACACTTACCTCCTTGAAGGCTCTCTGAGTCAAAAGGTGTCGTTTGATTCTGGACAGAGCTTCATGAGGATTATCATAAGCCTGTTCAATCAAGCCCAACTCCTCTCTCTGCGACTGATTCAGACGGGATTTCACACTGAAAGCGAGAAAGAACAGCTCAGGCACATAAGCTTGAACAAACTAATGGCCACTGCATTAAACTGACAAAAGACACTGTTCGACCAAACCTATCAAGACTAAGATCTGTAACTCTTCACAATCCACATCCCCAAGCTCAGAAGCACGGCATTGGTTTTGCCCCAAGTGGCAGAGTCCCTGAAGAACCCCCAGCCAACCTTGGCAGTGCCACAACCTACAGCCTTTTTGAGTCCATCAGGGTAAATTTTACAACGAACTCAATTCCAGGAATAACAGATAACAAAATAGCTTCAGAAGCCTTTCCCAGTGCAGACGTCTGCCCCTGCAGAACACAACCACTTCCCCACTGCTCACCTGTAAGCTTCCTTCAGCCTCTCCAGAGCTAATATGAGCAACTTGGTGTCATGCTTGTAGGACAGCGGGGGGAAGGGAATGGGTGAGAACCTCCTGCTTTCCAGCCAGTGCACTGTGGTTGTGTACACAGCAACAGCCTCCTCCGCAGTGATGTAAGGCCCATCCTGCAGAACCACACCACCAGCGTTAGTCAGTGAAAGCTTCCCTATGAAAATAGCACCAACTTGGGCAACCTCAGGCAGGGCAGAAGTACCTTCAAGTAATTATGCTGCCGCTCCTGCTCAGCTTTTAAGTAGAGTCTGGTCAGCCGGCCCAGATTCTTCTTACAGACAGTTTTGTCTACAGTGGCACCCCGACGGATTCGCTCCCTGTTGTAGTGAGCTGTATTTGTCCACCAGTCAGCTTTTGCCTTCACATACCTCAAGATCATGTTCTCAATAGGAGTTGGCAGTCCTGGCACCTGGGGAGGGACAGTAGCTTGAGGGAAGCAGGAGTGGGAACCTTCACAAGAGCAGTTCCACCTGGGAGATGTTAAAATGAACCAAAACACCAAGCCAGAGACCTACCTTCCAGGGGATATTGGCCTTCCAGCACCGCCAAGCCTCGCTCAGATGCTGCAGGATGGTTCTGGCCTTGTTCTGTTTGATTCCCTCTGGCATCATGTCCAGAATGTCATGCATAACGGCTGCCCTCAGCTCCAGGTCAAAGTGAGACTCCACACGCTGCTTCGTGACAGTCTTTGCTACACCCTTTGAGTGACGGCCTGGAGAAAAAGCAAAGTACTTCAGCAGTTCTGACGTTATTGGGCAGTGCTCCTCTTCTTCCTAATACAGGAGCACACAGAGGTGCAGGATGTCTGAAGAAATTACACTGCCACAACACCACTGATGAGTTTGGAGTGGACGATTAGGAAGCTATGGACCCCACGGTGCTATGCAGCAGGGAATCCCACTTCCATTTGGAATCTGTTCTGGGGGCACTGGTCTCTGAAGTGCTCTAAACCGGTCAATAGCTCTTGGGATTGACATGGAGCATGGATACAGACCACCACGTGGAACAGAAAACTGGAGTTTGAGCTGGCAAGTAAACAATATTAATCTTTACCACACACTCTTCCCACATCCAAGATTTACAGTGTGCTGACCTTCAAACTGCCTGGCCAGCAGATTCCCCAGCCAGCGTTCCAGCAGTGGCGTGATGCCCCTCATGAAGAACAGCCATACTCTCCAGCCTGGAGCCCAGAAGCCACAGCCAGGACCTTTGCCCACAGGCCCCTGGGAGAACAGAGACATGGTAAGAGCAGGTCACTTACTGACACTCCAGAATCCCTCCCTTGTTGCTGAGTTTACGTGGGGTCACCATCATGTGGAAAGGTGGAACTTACTGTGTTAAACCTGTAGTAGATTAGATGTTTCAGGTCCTTGCACATACGAATCTGCCTCATCAGTTTGTACTTGTATCGGTACATTCCTGTCAGCTGACCCACATGGGCAAAGATGTACTGCAAGCCATCTGCCAACTGAAACACAGGCAGCACAGTCAGAGATAACAATAAACAATACATACATTGCCTCGAGAAGCAGGTTTATTTTACAGCCAGGAGCAGAGTGTATTAGGCCATACAAAGCTCCTAACACTGACTCGTACAATGATCAATTCTTATCAACTAGGGTAAAAGCAGAATTTCATGCAATGCTGCATGCTTTCATTGTTCCCCCTCTTCTCCGTAACACTGGAACATTCAGTCATTTTGTGCATCCTATATAAGCCCGACCAGATATTCCGCTCCTCCTCTCAACTTCCCCACCTCACCTTTAAAAAAAAAAAAAAACCAAAACAAAAAAAATGAGCCTACCTGAAATGCATCCACATTTCCAAGTCTGTATTGGACGTGGCTGTCCACCACCAACTTAGTCAGCCGCAGAACCTCTCGACACAGATGGAAAGCATTACCAAAACGAGATTTTTTCCTTTCCTGGAAGAGACAAAAATCCAGGATTTATGTAACAATGTTTATATAAGAGTGAAAGGGCTCTGATTTGGTTGGTCTGTACAATAACTGAACAGCTGAGGCACTGTGGCCTGTCTTACCACACTAGCTACTTAACAATCTTCAGGTTTACACTTGAGTAAAATAGCACATGGACCAATACCTTAGTGGTGAGGGTCTTCACGGGCTTCAAGTTGAAGTTGTAATCCAAGTGAAGGTAGTTCAGGTTCTTTCTGTGAATCAGCAGGTTCAGCATATTGTAGCCCTGGCGACACACCTGCAGGCCTACTTCCACCCAGTCCAGCTTTGTTGACTGGAAAAACTTTGTAGCCTTGAAGGAGCGGAATAGGTACCTGGAGAGAGCAGAGACTGTTATCAGCCGAGTCCCCTACACAGACCAGCAGTTCCCCACTGAACAGACCCCACTTACCTCTTCTTCTGGGCCTTGGGAGGTCTGTGCTTGAGCGCATTCAGAACATAGTATTTCAGTAGCTTCTGATAGGAAACTCGCACCTTCACTGGCTGGCCTGCTGGGCAGTGCTCACGATACCTAGGGATAAACCATATTTCAATTTTTCAGGTAACTCACATGCCTTAGAGAACAAAGAGTTTCCAGAAACTCTCCTAAAATCTCTAGAAACTCATCACCGCAGAATGTCTGTCTGTATTTCATTTTCATTGTAACAAGATAAGAATGTCACAAATGCTAGAACATCCCTTCTCCCAGGAAAGAACTCACCAGTTCTTGACCAGTGGGATATCAAGAGCTCTGCGAGTCCTCCCAGACCTCAAGTTGAAGGGCCGTGGGGCCCACAGCAGGGCAATGCCGTTGGCTGTGTTATCTGTGTAGAGGGGGGTATCCTTCAGGAAAGGTTCCACAAACTCTGGCAACTCAAACTCTTCATCATCATCAGGCAACGGTTCCTGACTCTGAAATGCAGAAACACCACACACCATCTGTTTCCTGGTTGCTTCAGCTCAGTTTTCAGAGTTAACCAAGTAAAAACTATTTCTTTGCTCTCGTGACAGACGTGTGACAGTGTTGAGTATCAGAGAAGCAAAAACCACTCTACAAGGCCCCAGTGGGCCTGAGAACTAACTCTGGCTACCAGACCCTGAGCTAGGTGTTATGGAGGTAACTCAAGGGAGATGTCAGCTCCATGAATACACCAAGGGCAAGCAAAAAGATAAATAACCCATCAGAAGACTCTAAAATAACACTTTTAATTATGCATTGGGCTTTACCCTACAGAGACCAAAGGAGACAGCTCTGTGCAACTCCAGAAGTAGAAAAAGACTACAAATGACAACTGTGGGGGTTTTTGTGAAAGGAAGGGCTATTGATTTCTCCTGAAATATCTATGTGTGGGTGCCACTATCAGAAGCAAGTTTACGAACAAAATGCTAAAGCCCCATCACCTCCACACGTAGGGTTTATCCCAGGCTCTCTTGGACAGCGACTCACCTTGACAGAATGTCTGTGTGAAATGGGGTTGATCAGCGGATCGAAGTAAAAAGCTGGAAGATCGGGATCTTCTGTTTTAATGAAAACGACGTTTGGAGTATGATACCTACAACACACAGTATGTATTAGAGCATCCTGACAGCTTTCGCCTCCTCTCCCTGCTCTTGAGACTGCTACACTTACCAGGTCAGGTGGACATGGTGTGGCAGGTTATTGTACAGGTATGGGAACGCGATTTTGTACTCTGTCCTGATCGGCTGCCTGATGATAATTTTGTTGATGTCATTAAATTCATTCCAGTCTTCATCCCTCAAATGAGACAAAAATAAATTGTTATATGAGCATTCAGGGGGACAGAAGGGCAAACGTTTTTGACTGAAGACATGATATGAGTGCTTTTCCTTTAGACTTCTCTTCATACTAAGAACCATTCAGTGTCCAAAGCAGCAAGCACATCACAGGCTTAATGCTAAAGAGAGCGAACGCCCAGGAATAGCTCACCCAAGACAAGACACCCGGTAACACATTAACCTTCCCAGCCCTATTCCCAGATAACCACTTATCTTTCCTCCTAAACCTAACACTTACTGAAGATTGATGTCTCTAACAAGAGGCTCGAACTTGGGACCTCCAGGAATAGCCATGTTCAGTGCCTTGGAGGTAAAGAATGCTTTCAGGTCAAACAAATAGAAATAGTTGTCATCCACAAGGTCAGTGAGCAGCTGATTAGCCAGCCGGTACAGCGTGGACATCATCGGGAGAGTGAACTGCCAACGCTGGTACGTTGAACCGTTTACATACCTGCAAAAGAACAAAGCGCGGACACTCAGTACACAGCCAGAAGACAACTGGGCCTTTACCAAAGGACCAGAAATAACCAAACACCTCTCATCGCCCATCATTTGCAGAAAATATCAAGGACAGCCAACAAACGGGCCCCTCAGACAGAAAGAAAGGCTGCAGGACTGCGAAAGACCGCTACAGACTACATCTGCCCAGAAAATACCAACTGCTCCAGTTCCTCTCCCCCCATATCCAAAATGATACACAACATCTGTGCACTCTTAGCAAGTAGCAATTCAAATTCCAACTAGACAATCCAGGTTGCCATCTTCATGGCACAGTAATAAACATCAGAGTTGTAGCGGTCACTGGGCAGCAGCCCTCCTGGATTGAGAGGCCTTGTTTGCCCTCACTGGATGCTGAAGACAAGAGGCATAGCTTTACAACAATCAGGTTCTCCCTCCCACCCTTGAGGGAAGGTTTTTCTCTCCCCACCAACATCACATGTAGCCCAGCATAACACAACCAAAGGTTATATACTGCTATGTATAGGTAATTTATGTAGCGTGTTTGCTTTTCTCCTCTCCCAGTGAATTGTGCTACCAGAGAGGCACGTACTTCCTATTGTCTTTCAGTGGCTGGTGGTCATAGAACCAGTCCAGCACAGGAGCATCCTCCTCTGGATCCAGCTCAAGCTGAATCGCTTCCAGGGGCTCCACATCCAGGATGTTATCAGCATAATCCAGAGGGGGTTCTTCATCATCAAACGGGGGGAATCTCATCCTCTTGAAGTGACGCCTATCCCTCTTCTCTCGCCTCATCATAATCCACATCGACCTGGCAGAAACGCAGAGACCGTTAAACGTTGTTTTTATTGTGGATGCACGCGTGTTTGCTCACAAGCTCCCACCAGGGTGAAGGAAGAAGGCACTTACCCCCACTGAGCAATGTACACCGGCTCTATGACCCAGGGAATCTCATTCACAAAAGAGATGGCGCCTGTGATATGGTACAAGACCGGAACATCTCTGATTTGCTCCCAGGGCATGGGCATGTTCTCCAAGAGCTTCAGAACAGCATGAGGCATGTACTTCAGAGCACTACAATTAGAAATCAAGGAAAATCAGGGCTGGAAGGGATCTCAAGAGAATAGCCATCCATCTGCCACAAGCCCAATTACGTCTACATCTTTCACTCCTGAAAACTGCTCATTTAACCTGTTCATAAAGGCGTCCAGTGACAAATCCACGACATTCCTATTCTATCCTTGCGCTTTATGCATCTCACTACCAAAAAGTTTTCTACTGGTTTGGCTTCTGAGAGACTGTCGCACATTAAGAATATTACAAATGAAAAAAAGAAAAGTTTCAAATGAGTTTCTGGAGTTTTTATGGGTAATGGTAAGTTAGTGCAATGGATCATGAGTGGTGTGAGACAGCTCTCTGAACCCAAACAGCAAAGAAGCAGTCATGGTGCTTCATAATCATGCAAAAAAACGTATGCTGACTACTTCATACTCTCCCCCAACTTAAGGTAAAGTGCTACCCAGGGTAATGTTTTTCTCAAAAATTCAAAGCAACAATTTCCTTCACATATCCTCTTCTGCAATGCTACCCTAGTCCAACTGATTATCCCATCCTCCTCGAGCTACTATGCTGCTTTCTATGCACAACTGACAAGGAACTGACAAGCTCTCCCTTTAACGATCAACGAGGAGCTTTGACAAGGCAGCAGAGGAGGACTCAGCTCGCCTCCCCCTGCATCACATAGCGGTGGGGGGCCCTCCCCTTACCCCAGGTATACGCGCTTGTCGTGACGGAATTTCCTGTTGGTCATGTCGCCGTGGTCGCGGATGATCTTCCGGACGTGCTCGGGGGGCATGTCCTCCTTCTGCGCGTCCACGAAGCCGAATTTTCTCTTCTCCGCATAGCGCTTGGCCTGCAGCTGCTGCCACTTGCGGGCTGCGGGGACAGAGAGGCAGCGGGGTCAGGCCCCGTCCCACTCGGGAGGATGGGGGTGCAGGGACCGGCCCTACCCACCTTTTTCCTGCAACTTCTCCTCAGACATGTAGTCGGGCAGCGGCGCCAGCGGGCTGGGCACCGGGGCGCAGCCGCCGCGGTACGGGAAGACGGCGGCCATGGCGACGCACCTGCGGGCGTGGAGAAGAGCTCAGGGCGGGGACGGGGCCAGCCCCGGCCTCTCCCCCGCCATCCCCACCAGCATCCCCCGCCCACCCCGGGCCCCCATCGCCCCCCACCCGCCCTCACCGGCTGCCGCGACGCCCCGCGGTTCCCCACCACAATGGCGGCCCAGCGCCGTCGCCACCGCGCCTCAGAGTCCCGGATGTGGGCGGGGCGCGCAGCCAGGAAGGCTGCCCAATCAGCTTTCGGGTAGCCTCGGCGACAGCTGGCGTGGCCCATCAGAACGCGGAGAAGTGGCAGGAGGCGGGACCAAGGGCGGCAGGGGAAAGGAAGTTGTGCCTGGAGTACACTTCCGGTGGAATGCCCGGCTTTCTCCGGTCCCGCCCTTCACTGCTTTCGATTGGCGGAGAGAGGCAACGGTGACAGCTCGCCTCCGGCTCTGATTGGACAACGCGTGGCGCAGATCCGCCCGTGCTACCTGTAGGGGGCGCTGTGGGGCAGGCGGCGCCGCGGGGCGGGGCGGGGCTGTGTGGGGCCGGGCCCTTCCCCCGTGGGGCCTTGTGGGGGCATCCCCCGTGGGGCGGCGGGGGCCTGAAGTGCCCCCTCAGTGGGGACAGTGCCCACCTCGGCCACCCCACGTCTTCCTCCCCCTCCCCAGGGACTGTGCTCCCCCCTTCCCCGGGCCTGGGCCCACCCCACAGCCCCAGGCAGGGCAGGAGGACATCGCACCCCAGAGCCCCCGGGGGTGGGACGCCTACATCCCCCCCCCAGCACTGCCTCCACGGCCATACTATGGCCCTTAATGCCTCAGAAAATATCCACTCCCTGCCTTGGTGCCCCCTTCCCAGCCCCCCCTGGGGAGCAGAGATGCTCCCCACCCCTGTGTGCTTGCCCAGCAAAACACAAGGTCCGCCTCGCTTTAGGCAGATGACCGGGCTCGATGTGTTGCCATGGGCCACCCTGCTGCCGGGCGGTCGCTCGTCTGAGGGCTTCAGCAGGGTGGGGGGTCCCCATGGGGCGAGGGGTCTGTGCTGGAGGGGATTTTGGCTCTTGGGATGTGGGATGGGGCTGAAGGGGGTGCAGGTGGGTGGCAGGCTGGGGTGTGGCTCCCCGGTGACTAATTCCCTGATGGAGATGCTCCCTCTAGTCCCGTGAACCCCTGTATGGGGGGATTAGAGGGGCAGGTCCCTTCCCAAAGCCCTTCAAGCCAAGGCTGTGGCATTTTCCATCAGGGTGCCCCCGCATCCGGCCACAGTGAGCTGCAAAGCTGCCACTTATCCCACCGTAACCCTGTGGGAAAATCACGTCTGATTAAAGGCTCCCAGAACAGGCTTCCCGGGCCCTCAACCCCACGTGCCCGGGGTACACGACATCCACGTGATGGCAGGAATGTGGTAACACAATCCAGGCCTTGAGAAACGTCCCTGGTGTGGGCAGAGGCTGGAGGACAGAGCCAGCGTTGCTGAGCGGGTGCGGAGGCTGTGTTAAGGGCAGGGATCAGCAGAGCCGCTCCTGAAAAACTGGGCATAAACGGGTCAAACCAAAGAGAAAGCCCTGGCTGCCAGCTCCGCTCCAGCTAGGAGCTGTGAGTGGCACACAGGCACGTAAACACCGCTTGAGGTGACAAATCCAAACACGGAGTAGGTACCTCCAGCACCTGCAAGCTTTTCTGCACTCTCTACAAATAGAAATGTAAGCAGCTTTGGCCACGAGTCATCTCCAGCCTCCCACTGCCCACACATATTGCTTGTCTTTCCCTGCCCAGGCAGAAATGTGTCTGCTCCCTTATTTTCCTCCTCGAAACAAGTGCCACCCACTCTGAGCAACATATTGTTTCAGCCTGTCCCCCGGCTTTCCAAACCAAATGAGAGATTTTGAGTTAAAGGTTATTTGCCACACAGAAAGCATGACAGATCCAGTGGATTTCTCAAAACTGGTACACGTAACCCTGAGTGGGATGATCTTGCTTTTATACATGGTGCTGGGCTCCTGGGGAACAATTCAGTGTGTGGGAATCGGTGGGGAAAAGGAAATGTGGAGTAAAAAAGAAATAAAAATTCTGATTCCTTGTCCAAGGAAGCCTTCAGGGACAGGCAGAGCGAACCACAAGGATCCTAGCATTGCTGCAAGCTGGTGTCCAGCATCGGGAATGAGAGCAGCGAAGCCACGTGCTGGGTGCTCTGCCTGCAGCCTGCCCTGTTTCACAGCCAGCACTTTCCTAACCCTGCAGGTCTCAAGCGGCTCAGTGCAGCAGGGCTAAAGGCAGAGACACGGCGGGAGCTGGCACCCGTCCTGCTGCCATTTAGCCTCCCTGTTGCCAGCCCCAAGAGAAGTGCAGCCTCCCCTTGCCTAGGAGGGCAGGAGAGCGTCAGCAGGAACAGGAGAAACCTTCGTCTTCCTCCATAGAAAGGAGAGGGGGGGGAAAACCCCAAGAGAGGTAGACTGTGCCAGTGTACAGTGTATTTTTACTCTGTGGTGGGGAGACATAGGATAAGAAGCACTGTACTTCCAGTGACACCCCTGGAGCAGGCTGGGATGCCGAGTCCCTTTTTCCCTCTAAGCCCCTTCCCCTCAAGCCACTTCATTTGCAGCCATTTATTAAAAGCTCGTGTTAGTAAGAGCTCTTGCTGCTGGGTAAAAGCGTTACACTGGGCTCTGTAGCAGAACTTTTCATTCCTAATAGATGCCTAAATCCCAATAGATGCCTATGCCTGAAAACTTCACATCTGTGGGAAGTGTCCATCCCAGAGCATCATCCCGGCCAGCAACTCACACTCTCCCATGCCCATTTATGGGCATTTAACATATCTGGGAACAAAACAACACGAAAAAAGCTCCAGTTGTCAGGAGAAGTTGGCCGGTTGGCCCTGAGCACAGTGCCACAGCACCTGCTGCCCAGTGCTCTGCCTCCGACCGGGACCCCAGAGCAGGTAGCATCCCACCCAGACAGGTCTCAGCCTCTCCCTCCATCACCCACCTGGGACAGTCTCCTTGGGGAGGACTCATGAGTGCAGGATTTGGCTTCTACGGGCCCTGGCCTCGAGGGTGAAGCCTTGGAGCCTTTCTTGCCTGGTGGTGCTCCCATGGGAAGTGCCACAGAGAACGCAGGGCTGAGCGCAGTGTCCCCTGGCTGATGGGACGCTGCGGGATGCAGCACCAAAGGGGTTAGAAACACACTGTGGTGTTTGGATGTCCAGAAGAGCAGTGGGGAAATGGTGCTCTTCTGCTCCCTTCTCATCTCAGCGGTGCCTCAAGGAGCTGTTGAGGCTTCTCTGAGCAGCTCCCAGTCATCCAACCGCGTCATCCAAAGATGCGGGGGGAGCAGAGCCCCAGTGCCTGGTCTGTGAGCACCTTCTCTTGCAGGGCCCAGGATCTGCAGCCACAAGAAAAGCCTGGATGCTCTGTTAGTGTGGACCCTCCACGCAAGGTGCTGAAACAGCCACGTTCGTGCTCTACTGCGCTTTGCTGTCCTCCTCCATGGGCTTGGGGCTGCTTATGCCCCAGACCCTGCGGGGAAGGAGGCTATTGCTCCTTCTCCCTCTGCATATCCCGGCAGGACTTGAAGAAGTCACTACGCAGCAGGCGGTAGAAGAGGATGATGTTCATGGGTGTCATGATTGCCATGCCCACCGTGCCTACAGCGTACGTTGCCGGGGGCACGTTCTCCCGATTGAGGAAGAGCCAGCGAGTCATCCAGGCCAGCGTGGCGATGCGGAACACCACGTAGGTGCCCAGGTTGATGATGCTGTTGAGGCGGTAGCAGGTGGTGTGCACCAGGTTGGCCATGAGCAGGATCTGCCGCAGGTGGAGGAAGATGGAGTTAATCTCCACCAGTAAAGCCACGAGGGCAAACCCAACGTACTGATGGAGCAGCACTGCAATACCAAAGCAGACAATCACCTGGGAAGGAGAAAGAAGACAGGCTGAGCCCAGGAGCTGGTTGCTCTCAGCTGCTGCAAACCGGAGCCCTCCATGCTTGGGCGCAGCGTGGAGCAAAGGTGGAAACAGTTATCACGCCAGTGCCAAACTGCTGGTCATCACCCCACACATAGGTTTGCAGCATTGCAGCCTCCAGCCAGCGCTGCAGCCTCGGGCATGAGATAAAGCCTCCCCAATGTTGCATGAAACCTGAGCAGGTTTCTTTTTTCCTGTGGGAGGAGAGGGAAACACTTCTATAAACTCCGGGTTGTCAGAGGAGACAGAGCAGCCAGACCTAACCCTGCTTTTGTGGCCTGGGGAATGCAGTTAGTTGTGGCCCAGCAGGTTTTTCCGCACACAGTGAAGGGCTGAACCGGGCAGGAAGGGAGACGTGTAGCCCAGGGCTACTACGGTTGCTGCTGGCTCAGGGATTCTCCCCAGAACAGGCACGCTGCAGGGATTAAGCAGCTTTGGTGCATCAAAGAGTCCCATGGGATGCCCCGAGCCTGGCCTGAAGCACCCTGGGGCTGCTGGATGCTGCAGCAGAGGACAGGGCTGTTAGGGGCAGAGCGGGCCTGATTCCTGCCCCGCACCCTCCCTGCCAGGCGGGGGGACAGGCTCTGCCTGCCCGCACTTCAGCACACTCAGTCCTTTCTTCAGTTTATACTATTAATGCTGTTCTCTGTATTGGCTCTTTAATGAGATTATCTGCTCCCTGCTCGATAAGTCACTGTCTTGGCCTGAATTAGCTCTCTTGTGGAGATGACCTTTTGACTTGCGAGCAGCGGCTGGCAGAGCCACAGGGCTCGCTGGGGTCTGCGAGACAGCAAGTCTGACCATCGCCTCCCCTGTTTCATCCCAGGTAGGTCCTGGTACTGTCCCCGTCACCCATCCGTAGGCTGTGCAGACCCCTGTGCCTCCCCTGTAACCCACAGCGTCTCCGCTGCTCAGCTCCAGGCTGTGCTACCCCCCCTGCCCTGCAGCATCCGCAATGCTCCAGCATCCGGACATCGGAAGCGATCAAGGAGAAACCCACGCTGGGCACAGCCAGCAGCAAAGCAGGCAGAGGGCCCCACTGGTGTGGGGCTTCTGCACCACGGCTGCTCCAGCCACCCCAGCCCCGTGGCCACAGCTCTGACCCAAATGAGAGGAAAACACCCCGGGGACCGGGAAGTGGAAGGTGGGATGTGCAGCCCTTCCAGGCAGGTGCTCCAAGTGGCCGAGAGCTGGCAGGAGCTGAGCTGCTTGCCTGTGCCGGTGGGGACACCTGGGTCACTGACGGTCCATTACAGTGTTATGGATCAGCCCCCCCAGCCCAGCCCCTTCCCCCCCTACTCTGTGCACACATGGGGGCTTTTTCCTACCCCATCTTTGGGTGCCTTTCTGCAGACCCTTGAAGAGTACATGAGTCCTGCAGGACCAAGAGGAGCTCCAAGCCCTGCTGTCTGGGCTTCTCTCCCCAGGCAGAAAAATCAGACAGATTTTGTAACAGGCAGCAATACCCACACTAGCAACAGCACGAGCCCTGCTCGTGTTCCCCAGCCCCAGCCTCCCTGCTGGTACAAGTGCCAGGGTCTGTCCCTCAGAGAGCGGCCGCTGGACTCACCACAGAGTGATGGAAGAGCAGCTCCCAGGACTGGTGAAGTTTCTGATTGCACAACATGTCCACGAAGTCTTCAAGGAAATAACCTGGGATCAGAGAGGCCATGAGCAAAGAAGGGGGCCAGGAAGGACTGTGCCAAGTGACCCCCCCCTGCCCCAGCAGGCTCTGCGCCTGACTGGGCTGGGCAGCCCCTCTGGGGAAGTGATGGCCACAGCTCAGCCCAAACCTTTTGTGGGTGGAAAGTCATGCATAGAGCAGGATCACACACAGCAGGAGAAGGAAATTAGTGTGTTTTGGGTCCCTCCTGCAATCACTCTGTAGGATGTGCTCCTAGGGAGAGGCACTAACTGATCACTTGGATCTGTTCCTGGAGAAGGGTGACAGCGAAGGCAGCATGCAGACCCTCACCCTTGTTACTGTCCCAGAACTGGATCTCTTTCAGCCTGGAGCACTTAACACCTGCAGGATTTGCTGCCACCAAACCAACCCCATGTTGGCATTTTAGATACGTCAGACCTCCTTGCTGAGCTGTAGCCACGCTGGAAAGCCTGTTAGCACTGACCACAGGTCTGGTAACAGATCTGCAAGAAGGTGACAAAGTGGTGGTGGGGAGGCTTCACACAGCCAGGGGACTCAAAGCTCCTGGCCTCCACACTGGCAGATTTAGCTCGAGGCTTTGGGGCGACCTGCATCAACCCCATATCATGGGCATTTCTGGGATGCTCCAAGCCCTGGCTGCCCCATGAGGATGGTGGCGGGCAGCCTGGTGCCCAGTACCTCCTGGCTGCGGGTTCCGTGGGACAGAAAGGAGCCACTGTCCTTTGCCAAGAATAGGGCGATTGTCTGGGGTGCCTGAGACATCGCTGCCCGTGACATGGCTCCAGGGGATGGTGTCAGGCACTGATGAGCCCCTGGGGACCCCCCGGGGGGGCAGAACAGGGGGCAGCCCGCTCCCCCCCACCTCACCTACAGATACGGCGACGAGGCTGTGTGCCCCGGGTGGGTGCGTGCCCACCAGGTCCTCGGACAGCCCGGGGTGGAGGCAGAACCTGCGGGGAGAGGAATTGTGAGTGCCGGGCAGCGCCAGTGGTTCCCCAAGTCCCTGCTGCCCACCTGGTGCTGCTGACCACCCCGGAGCCCTCCCATCCCCCCGGTCCCCCCACGGTCACCCCTGTCCTCCTGTTTCCCCCGTCCCCGAGTCTCCCTATCCCCTGCTGCCTATCCCTCGCTCCCCCTGTGCTCCTCCATCTCTCCGTGCCCCCCCCCAGTTTCCAAGCCTACACCCTCCTCAATGCTCCTCAGGGTCCCCCCACCTCTGGTAAAGCTCAATCTCCCTCCGTGCCCCTTCCGTCGGGGTCTCTCGATGCCCCCATTCCCCTCTAGTACCCCCAGTCGTCGTCGTCCCCCCCCCCTTCCCCAGGTACCCTCCGGTGTTCCGCCGTGCCCGGGCCGCTCACCCCGCCAGCGCCCCGCCGCCGCTAAGCACGCTGTGCGCTAACGACGTCCAGATGTTCCGCCACTTCCAGCGGTTACGCCGGGCCGAGGGCGGCGGCGGCACCAGCCGTTCCAATCCCCGGTTCAGCAAACGGAAAGCAGCGAAAGAACCGGCCACCACCAACAATCCCGGGCTAAAAGCCATGGGCATCCCACCGGCCCTCAGGGTTTCCCATATAGGCACCGATCGGGCTGCTCGACGGCTCCGCCTCGATCGGCTTCGGGACCCGCCCCGGGCACCGGCACCGCCCTGCCCCGGTCGGGATGCGCGGCCCCGGGGCGAGGAGCGGGGGGGGGTTGTGGGGGGAATAACGAGCGTCGTCCCCGCAGGGAAGGGCCGGGTGGGCTGGCTGGCACTGGTATTTCCCGCATCCCCTCCCACGCGTGTGACTCAGGGACGGGGAAACGAGCACCCCGGGGTGTGCATCAGCCTTCCCCGGGGCATCGCAGGGCAGGAACGATGGTCAGCCCAAAAGCCGGCTGTAAGCGTGGCACAGAGCGGCGGCCTGGGTGTCCCGTCAGTGTGCTAGAGCTGGGGACGCCTTCCTCGTTCCCCTGAGGTTCCTCCTCCGCTTGGCTGGCACCGGGTGGCTGAAGAACTCACCCGTGACGTGCTGCGGCCGGTGGTCTTTCGCCCCAAAGCGTCCCTGGCATGTGATGCCGGTGAGGATCTTGCACCGTTGTTCTGTGCTGGAGAGCTGTCCCCCACCCTGGGTAAGGACCCCCCTCAGATACATGGCACCGGCTCTGATTGCACATCGAGCGAGCAAAAAGCTCTGAATGCCCCGCCAAAAAACAATGCTCTGCCCACGGCACTGTTGTCCTTCATCCCCCTGTCCCATGTCTGGTCCCGAAAGGAGCTCCCCGATGTCTGGGATACCCCAGCTCTGCTGTCCAGGGTTTGTGGGAATTCAGGATCCCATACCCAGAATTTCTTTAGTTCCATCCTACAACTATGCTGCTTGTCCAGCTTCCCGTAATTTGATCGCTCCCTTGTTGCTTTTTGATGTCTCCACCAGAAGCGTGGCTGCTGCACAGACCTCGCTTCTCTTCTGCAGACAGGATGAGTCACCATGTACACACTGATTAATGTCAAACTCTGCCTTTCCTTTGAGGTATTAATTTCGGATGAATTCTTCTACTTTCTCTTTGCTGAAACAGAAACGTGTGGAGCCTCAGCTCTCAGCTGCTGCCCTGATTGGGGTGATGGACACTAAAACATCAACAAGTAATACGCTGATGGAAGGGACACTGAGGAGGGGAGCAATTAAATCAGATTCTAAGGAGAGGAGTGACATAGTCCCAACCTATAGAAACGCACCTGTTCCTGCTGCAAAAATTTGCTTAAAAACTGGACAAGACAATGTAATTTCATAGCAGTTAAGTGGCAGGGAGGCGCTGCCTGAAGTAATCGGCAGACCTGGCTGCTCAGGGGATTATAAAGAATCTTGCGTATTAGGGCTTGAAGGATCACATACGCTAATCTGTTACTGAGAAGGCCAAATGCAAAGACATTTCTGTTTAGTATAAGATATGCCGAGGAAAGGGAGACATGCCAGGCTGCTCAGGGCACCGAGGAGAAAAATAATTTAACAATTAATTGCAGTATAAAATTGCAGAGAGATGATTCCTAATGAGGACTCGTCTGCAGTGTTTTAGCCTCAGAAATCTCGGCTGCTCCTTTCTGCAGTGACAACCTTGCCCTTCACCTGCCTGCAGGTAAGTCCCAGACCATGAAACGCCTGCAAGCCTGGCCCCGTTTGTCCCAGGGGCTCCTCCATTCACGGTGTTATTCTTCTAAAGAGGAACATTTGGCCAGGCTCGGGTCGGGGACAGGAATAGTTAAAATGTTTCTGGGCAGTGGAGAGCTTTTACCTGCCACTTCTGCAAGGGAGGAATTTAAGCCGTGATTAACTGAGGCTCTGGTTCAGGGGCTTTGATCCCACTGCTAGAGCACTAGCAACAGCTACATACATAGTACTTTTTGGATACTTTCAGCCCAGATTTTACTTTAATTTTACCAGGACTTGCCGTCAGACAGTGGTTTCTTACAAGCTCTTTTTCCAGCCTTTTCTCCTTTTCTCCCTTCCTCTGCAGCAATGGCATTAAGCGGGAATGGTTTTAGAGCTGGAGACTTCCAAGCCCAGTTCCAAACAGGTCCCTTGACACCAGATTAAGCCAAATATTCAGCCACGTCCCAGAGGCTCGGAGGCCAGCCTTGTCCCAAAAGAAGCCGTACAGAAGAGCAGGGACAGGAGCTCTCGGGCACAGCTGCCACCAGAGGTCCCTGCACGCTCGCTGGAGAGCTGGGAAGAGCGGCCCGATCTGATGGGACTCTTCATTCACACCTTATTTGGAGATATTGCCTTTTTCACCTAAATTTCGAGAAGTTTTCCAACAGTCCCCGAACGACCTCATTTTTTGCAGGGAGGCAGCTCAGCCTGGCGATGGGTCGCTGCCGGTGCCTGCTCCCAGCGGGGCAGGGGACTCCTTCCAGATGTCAGCAAGGACGTGCCTACATCCATCCCGTAACGCCGTGGGGACCACAGCTAATTCCACAGCAGGGGTGTAAATGGAGTGTGCAGCAGTTTTTTCAATAGCTGGACAGGTTTTTTTCTCCCTCTCACAGGTTGGAGTTTCTCTGCAGCAGAGAGAACCCATTCTCTCTGGGTGGGAGAACCCATTTTCCACAATAAAGAGCTGGCAGTTTATTGATAATCCCCCATATGAATTCTGCCAGATAAACTGTGTCTTCCCTCAGATGCTCCCCACTACTCCTGGATGGGGGTTTGGGTGTACTTTTGCAGCTCTGCCATCCCTTGCACAAGGAGGAGCCCGCTCTGCTCCTGAGCACAGGCGGGGCCTCGCCATAGCCAACACATGTGGGAGCTTCTGACACAGCAAAGTCCTTCTGGCAAAAGTCACGGTCTTGTTTTTGGAAAGCCTTGCTCCCTTAATCTGCCGCTCTCCAGCCAGGGAGGCATAAAGCCCATCTGCTCATCTAATGCCAGACCTGGATCACACCTAAAATAATTTGAGGAGTCCAAGATCTCAAACAAATCAAGCAGCTTCCTTTCCAAACTTTAATTAGCTGTTGTCTTCATCCTTCTCTAAAGTGTGTCACTACTCTATCTGCTATGTCATAAAAAGTCAGACGATATAGGAATGCTTTACTCTATATATGCACATTTTCATTCAGAAAGTCTATAACTCCAGAGTTATGAAAGGATCTACTGTGCAAAATGCACGCTGGGTATGGCAAAGCACGCCCAGGCATTGCAGAGGTAGCTGTGAAGAGAGCTGAAATCAATGCAAACAAGAGCGTCCACCCCTTCCAGCCAGAAACACCTTCCTGATGTGGAAGCTGGATATTCTCCAGGTGGACCTGGGGATATACTCGCCATAGCCACAGGACAAAGGCACATTAGTCATTGCAAGCATGGTGAGCAGGAGAAGGGTTTCTGCTGGCACCGACAGCACAGAGAGTTTTTACTACCTTTTTCCCCAGCCCTTAGCTCCATTTCACACACACGCACCCCCCTCCAGGATTTAATGCAAGAAATGCCAAAGTGTGCATCACTTAACCACTGACCTCAGGACTTGATCTTATCTGGCAGAGGAAATCATCTGGCTTTGCGCTGCAGCCCATCCATTCACCCTGCTCAAACGTGTGAGCTCGACCTCCCGAGGGGAAGACTCTTCCCTTCCCTCCCCCAAGTGTTTTGACCAGCCCTGCAGGTGTTCTGCTGTCCAGGTTGGTCATCCTTCCTGAGATCATTCCTTGAATAATACACCGTCTCCTGGGAGTTTCACAGCACCGGGATGCTCTGGTACCAGCTACTGGCCGCTGCCTGGCCAGGCACAGCACGCTGCCTTCTGCAGCCTGGCGTGCAGGAATGCCCCCCCTTACCCGAGAGCCAGAGCCACCCAGGCAGAGCCTGCTTTGCCCACGTAATAAACAACCCCATGGCAGATTGCTCTGGATGCTCTTGCTTTTGGCCTTCTTCCTTTTTGCCAGGACTGGAAGTCTTTTTTTCTCAGGTTTTGGCACAAGGGACCTGTAGGAGAAACCTGTGACAACAGTACAGCGTCCCTAAGGATGCTGCAGGCTCAGTTGTCTCTCAGGGGCTTGGGCTGGACCAGCTGCCATGATCTGGTTGCACAAAGGATGTGCTCTCTCCTTCTCACACCAGTTGCACAGGTATGCTGTAGGATTAAAAAAAAAAATTCCATGGGCAGACACATTGACTGGCAAAACCCCTTCAAGCACAGCAGCATGGGCAGTTCCTTATATTTCTCCTCTGCTTTCAGTAGCTGAAATGCCCCAAATTTGTCTACTTTCTGAATTGTTTATCTGCTGCTATTAGTAAGTTCCTAATTAGTTATTCAAGTTCATTCTTTCCTTGTGGTGAACAGTGAAATGTGGGGCCAGGTGTCTGCCCAGCCTGTATCCCATCTCTCACCACCACCAGACGTGCATGCTTAGGAAGAAAATGTGAAACAGCACATATAATTATTCTTACCCTATAAGCAAATTCATTCCCACTAAAAATTTCCTTTTCCATGTCTTCCTCCCTTGTGGGATAAACATTTTTTTTCCTGTATAGTTCACCATTCTCAAGCTTAAGTAATTTTTTATGGATATCTGTCTGCTTTCTGGTTACATCATGATGTATTTATGACCACGTGCTTTTTTTTGCAATTCAGACAGGTTCAGAATGAGCCCTGCAAGGTAGAAGCACGTCTCAGCCCCTACACCCACTCCGTGCAGCACCACACGTTGCTGAGCCCACCTGATTCCTCCTGCATTAGGAATATAAGCACAGGAGCTTCCTAACTACATCTCCTGCTGCTGCCGGCTCCGCAACTTGGAACAGGTTAGGTTCCCTCCTGAATTCTCTCGTTATTAATATCACAAACCAAGCTGTTCTGAGAGCGGTGTCCCATTAATCATTTTAGCTCTGCTGCAGTTTTCACCTCGCTTCCTCTTCCTGTGCCTGAACGGTCTTCAATAACATTCAGCTCTGTGGGTAGCGCTCGGTTAAAATCGGCAGGTCTGCTAGAGCAGGGAAGGACCCTGACCTGACCAAGCTGGGGCCAAGCAAAGGTGGGACAAGGATGCATCCACACAGCCACAGCTGCATTACGGCATGAAAAAATGTGCTACACCAGCTGACAGCAGCAGGGACTTGAAGGGAGGAGAGCTACCCGCCTTAAATCTTCGCCTCTAAACTTGAATTTTCTGGTGTGCTGACAACACTGGAGAGACACAGCAAAAGTGAAGATACCTAATAAAATATGAGGTCAGCTCAGCAGCTCTTGTGAGCCAGCACCAATGCAGGCAGCAGGTCTGGTCAGAGATTTCCGATGCCTACCTGGGCTCTGCTCGCGTTTGAGGGCACTGCTTCCTTTTGCTCTCTTCCTTCCTATGTTTAATCCTGCTGTGTGTTACGAGCAAAGGTCTTAGCCACACTGAGCATCTATCTCTGGGTTACCTAACAAAGGGCCAAAAGATGCTTACAGGTCATCTTTCCAAAAATCTGCCTCCAATACCATCACATTGCCCGAATCCCTCGAGGCCATACTGTGTGTTCCTAGGTGCTGGCTCTCAGAGATGCAGTAACGCAGCACCCCTGCAGCTAACCTGAACCTTTCCTCTTACATCCAGTGCCTTTTTCAACTTTCTACCCTTTGCCATCATCTTTGGCCCTATCAGAAATGGGCATTTTGTTTTGTCTTTATCCCTTTGCATTTTATAAAAGCCCTTCCCCGGCTGCTCGGCTGCATCCAGCAGCATCCAGCAGCTGAATTAGCTGCTGAGCCTCGCAGTGTGGATGCCAGTGCACAGGACCGAGCTCCATCTGGCTCGTCCCGAAGCCTCCCACAGCTGCACATCTTTGTACCTGCCACTTTGCCGGCGCGCTGCAGCTTTCATCCATAAGCAAACAATGTTTTTCAGGGATTTCTGCTGAGTCAGAGAGTGTCTCTGCGAGGGCTGCTGCTTCTCCACGTGGGAATGCACTTCTGGGGAATAATTACAGAGAGTTTAAACAGGGACGTTCGGCAGCCAAGTTGCTTCATATTCAGGCTCCTGGCCAGGAAGGCAGAGCCCAAAAGCTGCTCATTGGCACTGTGAGAAAATACCTCACACCTGCGCCCATCATGGGCGTGCATTGCCCATGGGCTAAGATCACTCCTTACACGGCAGCACCACGGCACCTGGCACTAAAAGAAAGTATGCTCATGGCTTGGAGGGTCCCACAAAGCGAGCTGCTTCGCAAATCAGCCAGCTTGCACTTACCGAGCATCCCTGTGCATCTCTCTTCTCTGGGCCATGCCCACCAAAGGATTTTTATCCTCCCCTCCCCACACTGGATTTGGGAACGTGCAGCGTGGCAGAAAGCCCGTCAATGCAAAGCTCTGGTTCTGCAAGGGAGATGATGGAAGCACACTGACAGTAACTTTTCCACCCCTAAATTGTGAGGCATTATTTCAAGGTTGTGAAATATATTGACTGTGAAACAGAGACGAGAACTGGAGTAGACGCAAACAGCGTAGGCGTTACTCCCAGTTTTTTGCAGCTCCCACTCTGTTCCAAAAATAGTACAGCAAGGAGCACGCTGCTTGGTGACATCTGTCAGGGACCAAATGACGATGAGACCATGTGCCTGGACATCAGCAGAATGAACCAGAAGCAGAGCTGGGATGTAATGCACGTGCAGAGGTGCTGACCGCTTCATGTTCCTTAAAATCAATGGAGAGAGATCTTAGCAAAAGATCAAATTAAATAGTTTTAAATGTTATTGAAATGTATAAAAAATAGTAATATCATTCCAGAGCACCGCAAAAATACGTTGCACTGAGGTAGAGCGCTTTCCATCAAGAAAAGGGGCAATGGGAAGCCACAGCAGAATACCACTGCATCCACTCAAGTTTCTGTTCACACTGCACACAATGCACCTGGTCTTTAGACCACACCTGCGCCATAATTCCTAAGTGCTCTTAATTCTTTTGCAATTCTAAACCTGAGCAAAATACACTTAATTAGGCACAGACCAGTTGGAGAAATCAGATAAGACTCGCTGGCAGGCAGCTGCTTCCAGGAGACGCATCTGCTGAAGGATGGAGACGTTGTGCAAGTCGGGGAGAGCATCACCCAGCCGTGGGCTGGCGGCAGGGAGAGCACTTGCAGTGAGACGCGAGGGTGTCACCTCTGCGGAGGAGAAACTCTCGCAGACGGCAGCGGTGGCGGCTTCCCGACTCCGGGGACGGGTGCCTGAGCCCCCCACGCCGGGATCGGGTGAGTACCTGCTGATGTTTCTCCTAAGGGACCCGGGAACGGGGCAGCGGCGCGGTGGGGATTTGCAGGAGCAAGTCACCACCCTGCATGGAAACCTGCCTCGAATGACATTCCTCTGCTCCATTTCTTGCTTTCTTCCTCGAAAAAGGGAGGGAGATTTCTAATCAGCCTCTCAGCTGATTGCTAAGTCAGGGACAGCGCTAACGACCAAGATTTTTGGCTCTTTTCTAGCCCAGGAGGTGTTTTGGGCATGGATTACTGCTTTCGTGGCAATTAGCGTGAATAACATCTCTGCACAAATGTTGGAGAGAGTTCGGAGAGGCTGAAGCAGCTCTTCAGACCCTGATTTGGGGGAGCCATGGGATATGGCAGCAGCACCTTGCCATGAATAATTGTATTTATTTACAATGGTCATTGGTTGTATTTGCTCACTCACCCTGCACTGCAGTTGAGTTTAATGGGACACGGGGCTGAAACCAAAAAGCGGGTTAAGTTGGAGGAGAAAAGGGCAGAGGAATAGGCTTTAGGTTTGGACACAAAAAAGAGGGGAAATGTGTGTTTTCCACCAGCTGAGTTTTTTTTCCTGCTGCACTGGGAGTTTGGGACCCCTTGGCGCTGCCCTGCTCCCAGCTGGGGCGGCGGTGGCCCTGCATTTTGGGATGGGATTTTGCAGCGATGGCACGAGGGTGCACGGGGAGGATTGTCTGCCGAGGGGCGAAAGACAATGCCTACAGGCGACAGCACCCATGGCAGCCGACCCTTCCCTCTGCTTGCCCGCAGCCACCGGCATGGACGGCGACGACACCATCACCGCCGAGGTCTGCAAAGAGGCAGATGTTGGGGACGGAGAGTGAGTACCCGATCCCGGCCTGCTGCCGTGAGGCCTGCAGGCAGCAGGGGTGGCGCCGCCATGGCAACAGCCGCCATGTTGGCGGCCGCCATGTTGTTGGCTGAGGGAGCGGCGAGGGGCTGAGCCTCGGCTCCCCAGTGTGCCCACCTCTCCACCATTCCCGCAGGCTCTGGGAGGTGATGGTGGCTGGCTACCCGGTGCTGCTGGTGAGGAACAAGAAGGAGTTCAGAGCCCTGGGCAGCAAGTGCCCCCACCACGGTGCCCCGCTCAGCAAAGGTAACCCTGGCTCTGGGCAAGGGGGAGAAGCCGTATCAGGGAGGTCAGCTCTCGCCACCCAGTTGTGGGGGGGCTTTTCTATTGCAGGAGTCTTGAAAAGGGAGAGGCTGCGCTGTCCCTGGCATGGTGCCTGCTTTAACATCAAAACTGGAGACATCGAGGAATACCCTTCTCTGGACTGTATTCCCAGCTTTAAGGTGACTTCTTGTCTCTTCCTCCTCCCAGCTTGGGCCATGTCCTCCATACCACTCGCATTCAATCACTCTCACAAGCTCCATGTCCCTGACACCAACTGAAAGCACCCTGCCCTGGCCACAGCTCTGTGGTCCAGGTCACGCAGAGCTACAACACATGGGATGGTTTCTTGGGATCATGTAACTCCCCATCCTAAAACTCCATTCAGTCAAAGGTGATGCCATACATCCTGCTATCCCTCATAGCCAGCACAGCTCTTTTGGAAAGAAAAAAGGATTTACACCTCTTCCTGAGTGCTCTTGGGATGAGGAGAAAAGCTCATGAGCTCCTCAGCATCATTTGACATCCAAGATCCCTACAAGTCACTCTTGGTGTATCCAAGACAGATGGCCCACTGGACCAGAACCTCCCAGGAAAGCTCCTACCACAACCTCATGAATGCAGCACTTAAATGTACTCTCCTTTCACCTCTTCAGGTAACAGTGGAAGACGGAAAGGTGTTTGTTACAGCAAAAAAGAAGGTACTGACCTTACCTGCTGTGACTAAGCACAAGCAGCACCTTGGGCTACGTATGATTTCAACATTTCTCATTTTCTTCTAGGATCTTGAAAGCAGCCTGAGGGTGAAGGACACAAGCAAGCGATGCCTTCTCAACCGGGAGACGATGCTGCTTCTGGGGGGAGGTCAGTGAAGTGGTCTGTGCTGTCCCTTCCCCACATATGCTGTGAGCTGCTACTCTCTTCTCCGGGGAGGACTTGCCACCTTCCTCCTACTCCACAGTGACGTGTAAGAGGGCTGAGATGAGCATCTCTTGTAGGTGTGGCTGCCCTGGTGTGTGCAGAGACACTTCGCCAAGAGGGCTTTACTGGCAGGATCATCATGGTCACCAAAGAGAAACATGTTCCGTATGACAAGTCCAAACTGAGCAAGGTTCGTACGTGAGAAGGGCAGGACTGTGCCTGGGTACCACGTGTGTATTAGGGACATGGCCCACACTCAGGACCAGACTGAGCAATTGAGTGAGATGTTCTGGCAAAGCAGGAGTGCTGATAGGGTATAATTTCCAGCTAACATCTCACTTCTTCCTCCCAGAAAGTCTTTGATCAGAGTCCACCATAAGCTAATGGTTTTATCTCCTTTCACTGAGTTCTTCCAACTAGAGTTTGAGTTGATGGGTCTTTCTGAGGGGGTACAAGAAGATGATGGAGATGGGGCAGTGTGGGGAGCTGTGATTTACTAATGCAAAATTTACCTCTTGTGCAAACTTACTTCCCGGCAAACACTGCAAGAGTATTGCTGTCTGTAAGAAGTGCTTTATTTCATATTTCTGTTTTGTTTCCAGGAAATGAACTTGAAAGCTGAGGACATCTACCTGAGGAAACCTGAATTCCTTGATGCTCACGGCATAGAGTTCTGGATGGAAAAAGAGGTACAAAAGCAGCTGAGCTCAGTCCTCAGTGGGCGGTCCTGTTCCTGCCGTGGGGAGGGGATGCCCACACCTGCAGGCACAGCACTACATTTGTAGAAATTAGGGCTCTGCCTAAGTACACACATTATCCTCTGGGACAGCATTCCAAGGCCAGTGCTAGGGATGGTGTGCCTGCCTTGGCTGTAACACTGATCTGGGCTCCCCATGGACAGATGTGCTCATCACATGCGAAGAGGGTGGCCCTTGAAACTAGCCTTCTGCACACCCTTTAGAGGAACCTAGATTTCGTGCTGCCATACTTAGTGCTCCTAAAGCCTAAGACCTGTAGGAGGTGAGAGAGAGGACCCCAGCATTCCTCATCTCACGTGAGTGTCCAGGAATAGGGCACACAGTTGCAGGCAAGCAGAACGGATTGATGTGGCAGGACACCAGTGGACCCGAGGTACCTGCCTGATCTTTGCCTCTTTTCTCCTGCAGGCAGTGTCGGTGGATTTCCAGAAGCAGAAGGTCTGCTTCATGGACGGGTCCTCTCAGAAGTACAATCGGCTGCTCATTGCAACAGGCAGCCAGTGAGTGCACAAAGCATTTACCACACACAAAATTTTAGACAGGACAAGATGGGTCAACATTGGGGTGTGGAGGTCTTCTAGAGGCGTGTGAGAGGGAGGCAGTAGGAGATGAGCTGAAAGGACAGGATGGGATGACACAGCCAAGAGATTGCATGGGTTTGTGCTTCCCTCTCATTCTTTCTGTTTCATTTCTCATCATGAGACATATCTGGATTCTCTCTCTTTCAGCTCCAGCTTCCTCAAAGTCCCAGGTGCAGACCTGCAGAATGTGTGCATTCTCCAAACCCCTGAAGACTCTAGCAAGATCTTAGAGCTGGCAACCGGGAAGAATCTGGTGATCGTAGGAGCTTCATTCATAGGTACCAGGCTGGAGTGGGTATCAAGTCATCAGTGATAGCCTTGAAACCCACTTCTGCTGCGTCTGCAGATTAGCTAGAGGCCCTAGGGGAAGGGATGTTCATTCACTACCTGGCTGGGTTCCTTCCCAGAGCCCTGTAGCTGGTGGGGATATGTGTTACACAGCACGCACTCACTCTTTCCTCTGATAGCCAGAAATTTTGAGAGCTATAAACAGTTTCTGGACATGGACAGAGGGAAATGTGCCTTATGAAAAGGTCACTGTCCTTCAGAGGAGCTGGATTCCCCAGAAGCATTGGGAAAGTGAGGGGGTAAAGGCAGAGAAAGGGAGTTATTTTGTACACAACCAGGAGCTGTTCTTTGCATTTCCTAATATCCAGGTCCGTAGTGCATAAGAGCAAAGAAGGGGGGGCGGGGGGCTAAATACCTCAGCCCAGAAATGCATAGAAGAGCAGTTAAGCACTGGCAATACATCAGATTTGTTCTCCCCACCTGGAAGGGGAAAAGATTTCCAAGGAGCAGGGTGCAGGTTCATGCTTGCAGCAGGCTTACCTTGGGCATGCCTTTCCCCTGCAGGAATGGAGATAGCTGCCTTCCTCTCAGACAAGGCTGGTGCCATCTCAGTGGTGGAAAAAAAGGAGTTCCCTCTCCAGAATGCACTGGGTCCACAGGTTGGAGGTGTCGCCATGAAGGTTAGGAAAACCTGGTGCTAATTTCTAGGACGGAGAACGCATGCTAGCCAAGCAGCCCTGTGACCTGCAACAGCCCAGGAAATCCAGCCCCCGCGCTGAGTCATAACCCTGCGTGCCCAGCCACCTTCCTCACACACAGTTCACTGAAGGAGCTCTGCACACATAGCTGGTCCCAACCTCCATCACACATGCGTCACGCTTCCCAGCTCAGCTTCGTCTCCAAGGCCTCCTGCTTCATCCTAGACCCACCTCACACATCAGGCCTGACCAGGACAGCAGAGCAAAGCCAGGCTTCCAGGCACCTTGCACCAGCCAGGGACACAAATGAAACCTCTCTGCAGCCTGGAGCAGCAGCTAAGCTGCCTGCCTGGGTTTTGGCTGGGTATGGCTGTTTTTACAGCAGTACAGCCTGGAATTTCCTAGTGAATACTCAAACCAGCTTCCTCTTCCTTTTCAGATGCTGCAAAATAGGGGGGTGAAGTTTTACATGAAAACAGAACTCTCTGAGCTGAAAGGAAAGGATGGAAAGGTCAGTCATGCCATTGTGATCCCCGAACTGCTAATTTTAGGGGGAAAAAACCCAAACTGAGGTATAACACAGTGCCTACATCTAGGCTTTCCTCTCCCACATCTAGACCCTCACATTTATTTTCATTGAGCACAACTCTGGGCTCAGATGGCACCAATATGTGTTCGTATCCCTGGGACAACAGTGTGATTTTCTCTTACATTCCTGGCAACAAGCATTAGTTGAACAAGGTGATCTGAACCTGGGGAAGAAAAAAGACAGCAAAGAATGAGGCAGCAGGGAGGCTGCAGGAATTAGGACAGAGTTTTTAACTCTCTGTTAACGATTCCTGCCTGCTTCCTAGGTCGCAGAGGCTGTTCTTGCCAGTGGAGAGAAACTACCCGCAGATGTGGTCGTGGTGGGAATAGGTAAGAGACCCTAGTTGGGAGAGGGAGGCAGCTCTGCGAATGGGGAAAACAGCCAGCAAGCCCAGAACATCACAGTTCATTCCCAGGACGCAGTTCCCTGCAGTCTCTTTCCCGCTCTGTTATCATCCAGCCCGTCCTCTTGGCCCCAAACACCTGGAGAAAGGCAGCAGCCCATGAGCAAACACTTGGCAGGAGGAAAGGAGCTACTTACGCTGTCAGTGTAACTTTGGCACACTTCCTGAGCTCCGTAGGTCACTGCTGCATTTTCAGAGCATGCCTTGTTCTGGGCCCTGGTTTTATTGCCCCTGGATTAGCTCAGAACCAGCCCAAGCACTTGTCACTGCCACGAGCTGCTCTGCTCCAAGCAGGCTGAACAGGCACCATGGGCATGTGGTTGCTGTAGGGCCGAGGCCAAGTTTCCTCCCTGCCTTTGCAGAGCTTTGTCCTTGCTCCTCTCCCTGCAGGGGTGTTCCCCAACTCAGCATTTCTGAAGGGCACCTCCATCGCCAGAGATGACAGCGGTTCCATCCTGGTGGATCTGGTAAGTGCCAACTGAGTATCCCTGGTCCACACCCAATCCCTTCTCTCTCTTCGTTGCACTAATTGCTTTTTGTCCCATTAGCGCATGCAAACCAACATCCTAAATGTTTTCGCTGCGGGAGATGTGGTCTCCTTTCCTGTAGCGCTGCTCAACGGGGACCGGTCCAGCATCCATCACCAACAGGTGGCCGAGGCCCATGGTGAGACAGTGCAGCTGCCTCGCGTTCCAGCTTCCCTCAGAGATGGGCATGGAGGGAATGGGGCAGAAGGGACAGCAGGATAACAAGAGGCAGGGAGCACTTCTTCGAGGACCTACAAGAAAAATATTTCCTCTGCTGGTTCATCACAGGTCACACTGCTGCCTTAAACATGCTGAAGAAAGACAAGGAGTTGCACACTGTTCCCTTCTTCTGGACCACAATGGTTGGGAAAACCATCCGCTATGCAGGTAGGAGGGGGCAGAGAGATGGGAACAGTTGAACTACTTTCTAGCCCATTTGCTCATCCACCAGCTGGGTGGATGTAACAAGACAGCAGTTGTAGAGTTTACCTGAAGCATCTCAGGTTTTGGACTGGCTGCCATGGCAAATTTGTGAACCCTGTTTCTGAGCTGTGGGCCTGAAGGTTACCCAGAGCTCTCGTTCTTCGATGATCTCCCGTGGCTTAGAAGTCACGAAGGAGGAAGAATTTCCCCCTCCAAGCCAAGGAGAAGCTTGGGATCATGATGCAGCCTTGCACCTCTGGGTCAGTTCTGCTTGTCCAGGGCCTTCATGCCTGCTCCCCAGCTCTGTGGCAGCTAGTCACTGTCCCCTCTGCTCCTACCTGTGATGGCACTGAGGTGGGATGGGTGGCAGCTGCTGTACCAGGGCTCCCCGAGCAGGCTGCGACGCTCTCTCTCGCAGGCTGCGGGAAGGGATACACGGACACTGTTGTGAAGGGCAGCCTGGAACAACAGAAGTTCCTGATCTTTTACATCAGGTGAGTGAATCTGTGGCCAGTCTGTGCCCTGACGTGGCAGCACCCTGGGAACAGGGCATGGTCTCCTCTCCCTTACAGCCTGCAGAGCTCCCGCAGAGGCTCCACATCACCTCCCACGGCTGCGCACCACAGGCAACTGCTGGCCGTTGAACCAGTAGTGAGCTGGTTTCAGAGAAAACCAAAGCAGGGCAGGGAAGGAGAAGAGAACGAGCTTCCATGAAGACACCAGCTGGGCAGGGAGCCTGGGACACGTCTCCTCTCCCTCTGCCCCACTGCTCCCAGGCTCGGTGCCCAGCTCCCAGCAGCGTCAGGCGATCTGCCACAAGTTCCTGCGCACCCTGCAGTACCAGCCACCCTGCCCTGAGCCCTCCGAAATACAGCTGGCCTCCAGCCAGGGTGCCACGGGGATGCTACCGTGCTGAGTTATGTACACTGAAGAGATCTACATTCTTCCGCTTTCCCTTTCAGGGATGGCTTCGTGACTGCAGCTGCCAGCCTGAACTGTGACCCCATGGTGTCTCTGATTGCAGAAGTTTTATACTCAGGGAAACAAATCTCTAAAGAAGAAGCAGAGTAAGTGACAACCTGACCGAGCAACTCCGTGCTGCATTCCCCATGCCAGCAGAGTCCACTAAGAGATGTGAAGTCAAGATGAGTTACTGCAAATCCCCAAAGTACCTCTCATTTGCAGGGCGTGGGACATCTGCAACATACCCTCGCTGGTAGAAACCCAAGCTCAGTAGGTGCCCTGCTGTGAGGGGCACAGAGTCAACCAAGTGTTAACAGCTCCACATCTTCCCATCCTGGCACAAGAGAAATAAAATCATGAGCAAAGCTGAACCCAGCGCCTGCATTTTGTGCTTGCAGACAGCCCTTGGCTGCTCGCTTGCATGCCGGGGCAAAGCAAAGCAGCGCTTTTCCCTCTCTTCTGCATGGGGATCTGCTGGGCAGGGTACGAGGAGGATGCCCGTGTGCTGGATGGAGCTCAGCTGAGGGTCTGAGCAGGCAGAAGCAGCCAGACATTCACAGAGCCACTAACCCCTCCTGCTCTTCTCACTGGCTGTTGACAGGGAGCTTTCATTCAGCACACCGGTCATGCTGACCTTCCACTTTGCAAAAGCACATTTTCCCAGCAAGGGGAGCTGTGACCGAGGCGAGCTGCTCTCCCAGCTGGGAACTAGATATAGTCTGTGTGCAGGAACTCGCACGAAATACCCTACCCCTAAGGACAGAGGGCTGCCATCTGACCTCTGAGCGAGCAGCACCTGCTGGCATTGCTACAGCTGTCTTGAATATTGCATTAGCTGCTGCAGCGAGCACTTCCCACCCCCTGACAGCAGCCAGCCTCCAGCAGAGAAATCCCAGCCCCGGTCAGCATCCCCTCTCCTGCCATGTCCCTCCACGCTGGCTGCTTCGAGGAGGTGGCTAGATGCTGCAGGAACCACAGCCTCGATGCTAGGGGAAAGAGTTACTAGATTTTTGCAAGGCAACAGCGAGCAGAGCTCTGCTTTCTACAGGAAACACTGCACTTACTCACCGGTCACATGGGGTTTTGCAGGAGGAAGGGTAAGCCCCGAGAGCCGGGCAAGTTCCCGCAGGGACGCTTACTTTATCAGCCTAAACCCCTTCTGCTTTTACATTAAATGCAGGCTAGACAGAGCCCGAGCCTGTTTGCTCAGCAGGTGAGATACTGCAATGCTGGTTTTGTGTTAAAAGCACAAACTTGCACTCTGGCACCTTCTCACGTATGAATTTGACCTGAAATATGGCATTTTACATTTCCTCACCCCAAGGGCTTGGTGCTGCTGCTCAGGGCAACTCTCTGCCCTGAAATAGCCACATCTTACTGGGGAAAAGAGCTGGTTTCCAGCAGAGCAGGTCAGTCCTTTGCAACGATAGGAGGAAGCAGCAAATCTAAGCGTTACCCCTTACGCCGAGGCACGCAAGGGCAGAGATGCTGGTGGCTGGAGCACGCAGCTCCCCTCCGTATCAAGATTCGACAGCACTGTGCTGTGTGAGACGGGGAGCACTGCCCAGGAGCTGCTCCTCCTTGCCCTCGGGCATCCTGCACACACGCACCCCTGCAACTTTTTGCCCCCTTGGTGCACTCCAGGACTTTTTGAGCAGTGAGCAGGTGCCAGCTATTTTGTATGGACTTGCAGCAGGGCAGCTGCGGTGGAAGAGACTGGCTCTGCCTCAAGCTGGAGGTGTTCATCCGTGGTCCTTTCTGCTCAGAGAGCGATCCGAGGGGGTTCAGCAGCCCCACTCTCTCCAGGTGACCACCACCCCAAAGAAACTCAGCTTCTTGTAGCCATCAGCAAGCACACACCAAGCAGAGCAGCTTTATATAAGAAGGACAGACCCCAGGACAACAGATCTGCTCCACTTCCACCACTTAATGCCACTTTCTGCACATCGCTTGGTGCCAAAATTTGGCACCAGCCCTGCCTTGGGTGGCTGGAGCCGGGACAGGCAGATTTAGTTGAGACTGTGCAGACTTATTTCGGCACAGGGCCCTTCTTCCCTGCCCGCCCTCGGAGCTGGGATGAGCCACGCTCTTCCTGGCAGGCCCTGAGCAGCAGCGCCCAGACACTCCTCTGCTTCCCAGCCACCAAGGCAGACTGGGAGGCAGTGGTCCCGGCATTCCCATGGGAGAGGCATCTCCAGGAGCCCTGGCTGGGTCCAAACGGAGACATTTCACACTGCACTGAGCTGTAGGAGGGCTGGATATACAGCTCCCCTCTCGCCCAGTGCAAAGCAGGGGGGTCTCCATCCTTGGAGAGCAGCTTTTAAGTCCCCTTTGGGGCAGTCTTCTGCTTCTGTCCACCAGCAAGGCAGAGCCTGGACCACGGAGGAACCCAGCAAGGATCACCTGGGTCCCTCTCAGCGCTGCCAGCTCCAAATACCTGGAATCCCAGCTCTGCCCCAAGGTTGGCCGCAGATGGGGCTGCCCAGCCTTGCAGGACAGTGGTTCCCGGAACAGACGTCTGGGGCCACGCGTGACTCGGCCCTGAGTCACCCACTCCCTGTGGCCCAGCCCCACCGCACCCGGCCCCAACCCGCACCAGGGCGGTGTGGGTGTGGAGCCAGCCCTCTCCTCTGGCTCCATCCCACTGCCTGGCATGTTGCAGGACTAATCCTGCTCCTGAGCTCAGCAGCAGGTCAGTCCAGCAAGCTACACCCAGCGTCGGGTCACCTCTTTTGCTCGGGACAAACCAAGGGGACCTGAACAACCAACCCTCCACCCACAGACTCCAACGTGGCATCAGACAGGGACTGAATTTGGGCGCTATGGCCACACTCGCAACACCCCGCAGGGTCCGCAGCCCCCACCGCCCTCCTGCCAGGCAGTTCTGGGCACCCCACAGGCAACAAACTTCCTAAAACTGCACTATCGAGCAAAACAGAAAGTTTAATGCCTCTTTTGGTCTTCTCTAGTCATCTCTCAGCTCAGTGCCACCCCACCGGTGTGGGGGACTCCACTTGACAGCCCCGCTGGCAGGGCTGCCCGGCAATCCCCCAGCCAAGGCTCCGTCTGGAGGCTGCGAGGAGACTTCTTCATCCCGGTCGGGCTCATCCTCAGCCCTCAAATCCACAGGACGCTGCGGACCGGCTCATCCCAGTCGCTCGGGGCACAGGTCCAGCTGACAGCCAGGGTCCCGGTGATGAGACGAGAGTGGCTACATTCAACAGTTCTTCAACTGGCAGCTTTAGCTACTAGAGAAGGACATAAAGCTTGCCACTGAAGAACTGGTGCTGGTTAGCCAGGAGCGAGGCAGTGGCGCAGCACCTGGGAAGGGAACACACGGATCAGAGCCAGGATTCAACCACGCCGAGCTGAGACGTCACCCACAGCAGCCACCCCAGGCGGCAGAGCTGCTCCTCTCCTCCACCCCAGCACCAAGTCCTGATCCACCACCTTGTCCTTCCCACCAGGAAGCTCCTCAGGGCTGAGATCCCGCAGGATCCCCCCCCTCTGTCCCAGGGGATCCAGAGGCAGCTCCGACCTCAACTCTTCCCATCCCTCACCCAAAGCAGGCGGTGCATCGGCTCCGGCACCTGCAGCCGGCCTTAAAACGCAAGTGATGGGCAGGGAAATCAAGGCCATTTCTGCCGGAAAATAAGAGATAAGGCAACCTGCTCCAGGAGGGACCGGTGGCCACGGCAGGGAGGCTACCGCAGGTAGGGGTTAAGGCATTCCCCGGCTGCTCACCTCGGGCATCCGTGCTGGCAGGGTCCCACCTGGCCGGGGGCCAGCCACCGCCTGCCGGGGAAGACACTTTGGCAGGCGGCTGCTGCCAAGCCACCGCCAGGGAATTTTGGGGAGCGCAGCCTTTTTTCCGTGTCATTTTGTCAGAGAACAAGGACGCCAACCCCGGGGCCGGTGTAGGACCCCGCTGCTTCCCCCTCCGCCTGGGAAAACCCCCCTTTCCCACACCGCCCAGCGTTTCAGCTGTGTGGATTGAGTTCTGGGAAACCCCCAGGCCTCTGGCCCTGCTGGGGGGGGGGACAGACAGCCCCGGTGTGGGGACAGACAGCCTCAAGAATCCCACCCTGGTCAGCCACCGCAGTGGCTGCCCCACATCATCCTCCCGCCAGCGTCACCCCAAAGGCACTCGGGATCCCGGCTGGCCCCAGGCCTTGGCAGGCGGCGGGGCAAGGCCGGAGTCCCGGTGGGTGTCGCGGCGGGGGGCTGCGGGGAGGCTCACGGTGCGGGGCCGGTGGCGGCGGCCGGGACGCAGCGGCGGTGGCGGCGGGGCCTGGCGGGGATGCCGAGCATTCCTGGCGTGCCGGGTACATCTGGTCCGGATTCCAGCGAGCGGGTCCCGGCCCTGCTCCACCCCCGCCGGCCCGTGAATCAGCACCCGCCGCTGAGCCACCGGCCCCGCCAAGCACCGGGGCCCTGGCGGCACCGGGGGCTGACGAGGGGGGGGGGAACCTGCCGGTAACAGGGCTCTCCCCCCATCCCTTCTCGGCACCGACAGACCCCACCGGCACCAGGAAGGGCCCCGGTGGGAGGTCGCCCCGCTAATAAAAACCCGCTGTGCTCTCAGCTAGTGTCCCTCTCCCGGTTTAACCGGGTCACCCCCCCCCCCCCCGCAACGTCTCCCCTCTCGATAAAACCGATTCCCCCTCCCCCACTAACGGAGACATCTCCCCCCCGCGTCGCTTCACGGGAAAGCCGGTCCCTTCGCTCCCCGTCCCCCCCGCGGGACACCCCGCCGACCTCCCGCCCCCTCCGCTGCCCGGGATGCTCCGGTCCGTGCCCACGGCGGGGAGCGGCCTCGGGTCAAAGTCTGGCCAGCCCGGTCCCGGAGTGAAGGTCACCCCCGGGGCGGCCACCGCCCGGCGCGGGGCGGCCCCGCCCGCGGCCCCGCCCGCCCCACCGGGACCCCCCGGAGAGGGGACCGCACCCCGGTCCCAACCCCCCCCCCCCGCTCCCCCTACCCCGCCCCGCCGCCACCGGGGACGAGGCCGCCCGGCCCAGACGTCGCCCGCAGATCCCCGGGAGGGTCGCATCGAGCCGAGCCGCCGCCCCCACCCTGCCCTACCGCCGCCCTGCCCCGGGGAAAGGTGACCTTCCCCGGCGGGACTACGGGGCGCGGACGGAGCTGCCGGGCCCCTCGACCCCCGGCACACCGGCGACCCCACGCGGGGTTCGGCTGCCTTTAACCCTCGCTCCAGCACAGCACGGCCCCGCCGGACCCACCTGCCCGGCGCGGCCCGGCCCGGTGCCACCGCCCCGCTGCGGCCCGGCCCGGCCCGGCCCGGCCCGACCCGGTGCCGCCGCCGCCTCCCCCCCCGCCGCCGCGCGCGCCGGCTCCCGTCTCGGATCAGCTGGCGGAGTCATGACGCAGCCACCCACCGGCCCCACCCCTGACCAATCACCTCCCGGCACGGCCGGCGTTCGCCCCCCCCCCCCCCCCCCCCCCCCCGCCGCGATTGCTACTCTCATCCGCCAATAGCGACCCAGGACGGCACGCCGTTTAGCCAATGGGAAGGCAAAGCCGACGTTCTGCCCCGCCCACCCCGATGGGGGAGCGGTGGGCTCGCCGCCGGACAACCGGCGGTTGCCTAGGAAACGGCTGGGCCCGCCCTACCGCGGGGCATGCCGGGAGGTGTAGTGCGGCGCGGCGCTCCCGGCATGCCCCGCGTGCTGTGAGTTGGCATTTTCAAGAGGGTGAAGGAGGCGGCGGGAGGGCGGCTCTTAAAGGGCCCGGCCCTCCCGGCGGGCCCCTGACGGGGCGCGGCGCTGTCGCGGGGCCGCCCCGGCCGCCCCCTCCCGCCTTCGGGGTGGGTGCCGCCCGCGCCTTGCAGAGCTGGGGCCGGTGACACAGCCCCGATTCCGAGAAGTTGCTCTAAGTCGGCGGCCAATCAGAAGTGAGCGCTCTCCCCGCGCACCAATCGGCGGGCGCGGGAGGCGGGGCCGAGGGAACTCGACTGACCCCGATGACTTGGCAGCGCCGCGCGATGACTGGACAACTTCTTTAAAAGGGCCGCGCCCTCCGCGCCGCCCGCGGGGCGCGGATGGGGGAGCGGAGCGCTGGGGCGGCCCGGTCCGGCAAGAGGGACCCACCCGCTGGCCCGCGGTCAGCCACGGCGCTCCCGGCCGGGCTGGCTGCTGCGGGCCGAGCCGGTGAGGGGGGGGAGCGGGGAGGAGGCGCGGGGGGCGTTGTCGGTGGCTGCGGCGCCCGCGGCGCCCCTTTAAGGACGTTTCCTGCCCTTCGCCCCAGTAACAGCTGATTGCAGCGGGCAGGGGGCGGGGGGGCCAATGGGCTGCCTCCACGTCCCACCCACGTGACTCCCACGCGCCGCCGCCGCGCCATGCGGCGCTGCCCGGCGGGAGCCCCCTGCGTCCTTAAAGGGGCCGCGCGGGCTCCGGCCGCAGGAGGGTGCCCGGGCAGCCTCCCCCGCGGGCAGCGGTGCACCCGGCGGCCCCCCCCCGCGCCGGCCCCGTCCCGCTGGGGCGGGAGAGCCCAGGCGTCGTCCGGTCGCTGGCTGCAGGACCTGGCTCGGTTCACAGGGACCGGAGCCGGGCAGTGCTCGGCTGGCAGCCCGCGGGAACTGCGCTGAGCCCCGCGGAGAGGAGAGCGGGAGGGCTCCGGGGCGGAGGGAGGGAAGGGTGGCGGGGGGGGCCTGGACCCGCTTCCCCTGCACCGGCTTCCCCCGCCCCGGCACTCACCTGCTGCCGGTGGGGTCCACAGCCGCCGCCCGCCGCGGGGACCCCTTTAAGGCCGGCTGCCTCGTCAGCGCGGCTCGCCCGATTCCAGCTGACAGCCCGGAGCGCCTTTGACGTCACGGTGACCTCAACCAGCCGCCGCGGCGCTGCCGCGTCATGCCCCACCGCCTGCCCATGTATAGGCACCGCGCCCCGGCCCTTGCGCAACAACCCCCCCCCCCGGCCCGTTCCCCCCCCCCCCCCTTCCCCGGCCTCGGGCGGCCGCTGGAGGGAGCCCGGCCCCGTGTCCCGAGCGGGGCCCCGGGCCCCCGCTGCGGCAGCCCCCGGGGGTACCGGGACTCGGGGGGGGGGTTTGCCCCGTTCCCCCCCCCCCCCCGGGCACATGGCGGCGCGGCGGCCGCATGTGACCGCCGTCACCTGACCAACATGGCCGGGGCCCCCGCCGCCGCCCGCCGCGGCTGAGCCCGCTGCCGCCGCCGCCGCCGTCAGGTAACGCGGGGCCGCGGGGGTCCCGGGGCGGTGAGGGACCCCCCCTCCCCACACATACACACACCCCCCCCCGGGATGAGTTCGTGGGCCTGTGGGGCTCAAACCGGCTCTGCCCCCCCCCCCTCCCTCCCTCCCACTCCGGCCCCGGTAGCGAGGGCCCTGTGGGGCCCGGGGCTCGGGCACCGTGCTGGGGGTTGCCTCTCCGGCTGTGTCCCCCCCCCCCCCCGGCTCGGTGCTAGGGATGTGCTTCTTGCTGATGGGTGTCCTCTAGTGTCACTTCCCGGGGGCTCTGGAGGTGCCATCGTGTCCCCCCCCCCCTCCCTGGCCCTGGGATTGTAGAGGTCCCATCGTGTCACCTCCTCCAGCACCGAGGCTGGGGAGGTCCCATCGTGTCCCCCCCGCACCAGCCCTGGGGCTGCAGATGTCCCACCGTGTCCCCCTCCCTGGTCCTGGGGCTGTGGAGGTCCCGTTGTGTGTCCCCCGCCGGCCCTGGGGCTGGCGTAGGTGCCATCGTGTCCCCCCTCCTCAGCCCCGGTGCTGCAGAGGTCCCGTTGTGTCCCCCCACCACCTGCAGATGTCCCATCTTGTTCCCCCTCCCTGGCCCTGGAGCTGTGGAAGCCCCATCGTGTCCCCCCACCACCTGCAGAGGTGCCATCATGTCCCCCCTCCCTGGCTGTGGAGGTGCCATTGCATCTCTCCCACCGGCCCTGGGGCTGCAGATATCCCATCGTGTCCCTTTTCCCAGCACTCGGGCTTTGCAGGTCCCATCATGTCCCCCCAGTGGTCCCATCACATCCCCCTCCCTGGCCCTGGGGCTGCGGAGGTCCCACTGTGTCCCCCTCCCTGCCTGTGGAGATCCCATCTTGTCCCCACCAGCCAGGGCCGATCCCTTCTCAACCCCTCCCCAGTGCAACTCCTTTTGACCAAGCTCCTAAAACCAGCTTTTTGTTCACCTGAGCGGCAACGGGGAAGTGAGACTTGCTGCATGGCGCCTGCTCGGCGGGGGAGCCGGGGCTCCGGTGGGGAGGGCAGGGACGGCGCCACGCTCGTCCGCTCGCTCACAGCCTCTCTGGGCCACCTTTCTTCCAGCAGAAGCCAATATGGACGGCTTCCTCCAGAGCGTGGAGAAGGACCTGAACATCGACCGCCGGCAGCTGGCCGCCGCTGCCGAGAGGACCCACGTTACCGCCTTCGTCCCGGTGAAATGGCTGGCGAGCCTCAAAGAGCGCCGGGTGCTGCCCGGCTTGTGCCCGCGGCCGGAGGGGCTGAGCGACGTGGAGGTGAGGACGTTCCTGCAGCACTCCGTGCAGAAGTTGCCTGCGGGCTGGACCCGGGTGGAAATCCACGGGCTGCGGAAGGAGCGGCTGGCCTACCCGCTGCGGGTGCAGCCCCCCACCTCCGACCAGCGTAACGGCGGCCCGGAGAACCTGCACGGCTTCATGCAGAGCGTCGCCTCTCAGAATTACCGAAACCTGTGGCGCCGGGCTCACTGCCTCTACGTGCGGCCGTACCGGCACGCTGACGCGCCGCCCACCATGCCGGCCCTGGATGTGCTACGGGCCGCCCTGCAGAAGGCTTACGGCTGCCCCGTCCTTCAGGTGGGCAAGAGCGCGTCCGGTGCTTCCCCCGCCAAGGAGAGCGTGGCGGCCGCCAAGGGGGTGCCCTCCTGCCCCAACGTGCTGCAGGCAGAAGCTCTGCTGGAGTCGGCCAACATGCTGTACGTCATCTACCCTTACGTGCAGTACTGTTTGCATGACATCGTGACTTTCAGCCCGGCCAAGCTCACCAACAGCCACGCCAAAATCCTCTTCCTCCTCTTCCACGTGCTGCAGGCCATGAGGGCTTGTCACCAGGCGGGTCTGGCTTGCGGCGCCTTTTCCCTTCGGGACGTGGCTGTGGATGAGAAGCTGTGCAGCCGGCTCCGTGTGAACTTCAGAGAGTACGAGGGACCGAAGAAGGAGGAAGCGAATCTGGAGGCTGGTCTGGAACGAATGAGCGAGCGAAGCGGCGCTGGCGTGCGAGGGCAGGAGGCGAGGTGCACCGCCTGCCAGAAGGACCTCCGAGACCTGGTGTTACAGTGGGTACACGGGCAGGTCAGCAACTTTGACTACCTTATGCGACTAAACAGTTTGGCTGGGAGGAGAATGGGAGACCCCAATTATCACCCGGTTCTTCCGTGGGTGGTGGACTTCACTACCAAAAACGGCAAGTTCAGGGACCTAAGGAAATCCAAGTTCCGACTCAACAAGGGAGACAAGCAGCTGGACTTCACCTATGAGATGACCAAGCAGGCATTTGTTGCTGGTGGATCAAGTGGGGAGCAGCTCCATGTCCCCCATCACATCTCCGACGTCCTTTCGGATATCACCTACTACGTGTACACGGCTCGGAGGACACCCAAGGCAGTGCTGTGCTGCCACGTGAGGTCCCAGTGGGAGCCCAATGAGTATCCAGCCAGCATGGAGCGCATGCAGAGCTGGACCCCAGATGAGTGCATCCCGGAGTTTTATACGGACCCCTCCATCTTCCGATCCATCCATCCGGACATGCCTGACCTGGACGTGCCATCTTGGTGTAGCTCCTACGAGGAATTCATTGAAGTCCACCGCATGCTGCTTGAGAGCCGGGAAGTTTCTCAGGACCTCCACCACTGGATCGATCTCACTTTTGGGTACAAGCTGCTTGGGAAGGATGCTGTCAAGGAAAAGAACGTCTGCCTCCATCTAGTAGACAACCACACGCATCTGACGACTTACGGGGTTGTGCAGCTCTTTGACCAGCCGCATCCCAGGCGCATGGTGGGACCTGCCTACACACCTGCTGAAGCTCCAGCCATTGCCCGGCCTCTTCTCCAGAACATCAGGGAGACTGTGTTTTTGGAGGATATCCAAGGCCAGGTGACGGATGCAGTTAATGGGCTGGTCCTGGAGGCTACTCCTAGTGAAACCACCTGGTCTGGGGAGAAACCCGTCGCTGGTGAGGATGATCTGGAGCAAGGCACGGAAGCCCTGGATTCGATTTCTGCTACTAGTAGAACTGCTGATCAGCCCTGCGCCGCTGTGCCTTCAGCACAGCCCTCCACCCTCCCTGCTTATGCTGCCGAAGGCAAAACCTCAGGTGTCCGACCTCTCCGTCGGAGCAAGGCAGGTGCTGTGGATCAGGTTGACATGAAGATCACCCTTCCTGAAGGCTTCAATCCGCTCCAGGCCCTGGAAGAACTGGAGAAACTGGACAATTTCTTGGCTAAAGGCTTAAGCAGTGAGATGCAGCTAATGGAGCAGCCGTGGGAAGAGCTGCCCCTGGGTCTCTCGGACCTCTTCCAGAGGGACATGCAAGCTTTGGGCATTCTGGTAGCTGAGATTATATTTGCACCAAGGATTCGTCCTTCAAAGCCTGACGCATCCCTGTTGGAGCGGTTCCTGATGGTGCGTAATCTGTGTCGCTACCATCCCAAGGAGATCCCGGCCCCGCTCCAGCATGTGCTGCACGTCCTGCTGCAGCTGAGCGTGCCAGTGGAGAAGCTTCTGAAGACCAGGCTGGGCAAGGGCGCAGTGCAGCTGTTTGAATACAAACCCATCTCCCAGGGCCTCCCCCCACCCTGTCCCACGCAGCTCCTCAGTCCCTTCAGCTCTATTGTCCCCTTCCCCACATACTTCCCAGCCCTGCACAAATTTATTTTCACCTATCAGGCAAAGAAGATAGAAGATGAAGGTCAGGGCCGGGAACTTGTTTTCCAGCTGTGGCAGCAGCTGGAGGGGATCCTTTCTGAAATCACTCCTGAAGGCTTGGAGATTCTTCTGCCCTTCATATTATCTCTGATGTCCGAGGAGAATACCGCTGTCTACGCAGCGTGGTATCTCTTTGAACCTATAGCTAAATCCCTAGGTCCGAAGAATGCCAATAAATACTTGCTCAAGCCATTGATCGGAGCATATGAGACCCCCTGCTACCGTCACGGCAGGTTCTACCTCTACACAGACTGCTTTGTCGCCCAGCTGATAGTGCGCCTGGGGCTGCAGTCCTTCCTCCTGAACCTGCTGCCGCACATCCTGCAGATACTCGTTGGCATCGAGAGCTCACGGGAGGAGAGCAAATCCCTCCTTGGCACGGCTGAAGATGATGAAAGCGGAGGAGAAAGCCCGGTGTCGTGCGTGTTTGGGGAGGAGATCAAAATGGATGTGGAGCACAGCTCCGCTGCCCTCGACCTCCTCGACTACACCTCTGGTGTCAGCTTCCATGACCAAGCCTACCTGCCCGAGAGCGAGGACTTCCAGAGCGGCCTCTATGTCGGGGAGTCCCTGCAGCCTCAGGAGCAGGAATCGCTCAGCCTTGGGCGGCTGAGTGACAAGAGCAGTGCCAGCGAGGTGTCCCTGGGAGAGGACAGACCTGCAGACGGAGATTCCCAGAAGGACAAGAGCAGCTTGAAGTCGATGGACAGCAGCCAGGACCTGAAACAGAGCGAGGACTCTGAGGAGGAGGAAGAGGGGCACGATGAAGAGGAGCATGATGACGCCACGGTTGATGCGGAGCTGACGGTGGCCGTGGATGCTGGTGCCTCTGTGGATGTCACCCTGGCTGATGACAGCAGCGAGCCAGAGGACGGAGAGGGAGAGGAGCTCCCGGATCACTCTGATGACAAAGAGCAGACAATACTCCTGGGTAAGACCCTGCTAGCCTTGAGCCTTTCTGCCGAGCATGGCAAACACCCAGTAAAGCAGTGAGTGGGAGAAGGGGAGAGCATGGGAAGAAGTGGGTCCAGATTTGGGGGCTGTCTGTGGTCCCAGCTTGGGGACAGCGATGAAACCAGTGTAAAAGGCCAGGTCTCCACGGAAGCGTGCGGATCTGAGACCCGGGAAGCTGCCTGCAGGGCAGGCAGGGTCTGGGCAGCAGCCGGGTGATAGCTAATCTGCACTGTGCTGGGCTCTGTCCTTGCAACTGTTTTTGTTTTGCAGACACAGCCTGTAAGATGGTGAGGTGGCTCTCAGCCAAGCTGGGTCCTACTGTCACGTCCCGCTTCATTGCCAGGAACCTGCTCCGTCTGCTCACGTCCTGCTACGTCGGTAATGTCTGCTCCTCGGACCCCAGGGTCCCGGGGTGGGCTGTGCCCCAAAACAGTCTGCTGGGTGCCTGGTGGCTTGGGTGTAGCCTGCTGCTTCAGCTCATGATGTTGTCTCTGGGCAGGCCCTACCAGGCAGCAGTTTGTACCAAGCAACGAGGAGAACAGTCCCCTGAGTACAGGAAATATCTACCAAAAACGGCCAGTGCTGGGAGATCAGGTGTCCAAGCCAGTGCTGGCCTGTCTTGTGCATGTGGCGTACCTGTACGGAGAGCCTGTCCTCACCTACCAGTACCTGCCCTACATCAGCTACCTGGTTAGTATTGCCTTTTCTCCTCTTCTTACGTGTGTTGGGGTGAGAGCTGTGTCCGGGCACAAAAGGAGGATGCACAGAAAATAGTCCAGCCTCACCAGGAGTCTCCTGCATAAAAATTTGCGCTTGGTTGAGCTCCATCTCAGCCAGTGTGGGCTGAGCAGCTCTGGCTGCGTTGGCCGAGAAGGGCTGTGCTGATGCAGCCAGAAGAGGCACTTTTACCCTCTGCCATAAGCTCCGGACCGCTTCCAGCGAAGCACGCGGCTGCGTACGTGAGCTTTGCTCTTTAGCAAGCCTCGGCCACCGTGGACCTGCATTGGGCTGCTGCAGCCCCTCCTTCCCCATTTCAGCCGGGGGCTTTCCCTGTCAGACCCATTGCTGGCACGTGTGAAGCCAGAGAAAAAGGTTTTCTTTTGCTTTGCTGGGCGATTGTGCGAAAACGGAGCTGGCACAAGGGTGGGGTTGTGATAATGGGCAGGCGGAGCAGCTTGGGCTGCTGCGGGATTGCTGGAGCAAGTGGTTTTAGAGGTCTGTATGGGTAGATAGGGGATGAGCTGGGGAGAGGCTAAGGGAGGTTTTTCAACTGTATAAAAAATACTGGCAAGACTTACAAACTTTTCAGCTTGAAATTCATAGCTGAATAGCAAGAAGAAAATGTGTGTAATGCAGCTGGTTGAAAAACCAATTTTTCATCAAAAAGAATGCCCTTGAATGTTTTAAACAGGCTTATTTTTCATATTGCTCCCTTCTTAGTGGTTATAAACACTTCGGTTATGGATTCTTGTTTAAATGGAAAACTTCAATAGCTTTTTGATAATTTAAACGTAGAGGAAAAGAGGCCACAGCTGTTCATTTAAAGAAAACAAAAAGGCATTGTCAGTTTTTCCAGTGTTGAAGGGGAGATTTTTCAGGGGAGAAAATCCCATTTTTCAGCAAAATCATTCTCCACCCAGTTGCAATCATAGCTCCAGCTGTTCTGCTTTGCCTTACTAAACTTAATGCTTGGGGTGCTGGGGGGATTAATACCCCCGTGAACAGCGTTTGGCAACCTGATATTAAAGCGATGAAGCTTGCGGGTCACAAATAGGATAAAGTCAATCCTTCTTGCAGGATTTGGCAGAGTGGATATTTTGTGAGAGGAAGAGCTTCTGTGATGAGCTGGAAGATGGCAGGTGTACAAGAAATATAGCGGAAACTGGGAATTGTTTGTGGTTTTTCTTATTGGCTCTCTTTTCTTGGGTGTTTGATTTGTCTAGGAGTTAGGACAGTCTAGAAAGAAATCTTTTAGTGTTGCTGCTGATGTCGTTAGCTCTTTGGCATTGCAGTAACCAGCATTGGTACGTTGTCAGCAAAAAAGGATGTGCTCTTCTGCCTCATGAAATTATTAGCAGCTGGATTTCTAGAAGTCAGCAGCAGGTTTGCCCAGAATCTGTGCTTGGATATTTCATGCAAGGACTGTTCCTCTGCAGTCTGTGCATCCGGGCTCAACATGGCATGGGATGAAGACACTGATTCTTGCTTTAAGTTGCGAGTATGTAATCGGTTTCTCCTCCTCCTGTGCTGGCAAACGATGCTCTGGGGTGTCCAAGCTGGTGATGGTCTGGGCCAGTCTGGGGTTGTCCCTCTCCCCTCCGAGTTTCCCAGCTGTCGGAGCATCCTGCAGGGAGATGCCCTCCAGAGGATGCGTGCAAGCTTGGGAATGTCACGCCCCATTCTCTCCAGGCTCATCTGTTGTGCTGACATCTGTCCGTCAGTTTTCAGGCTTATCCCTTGAGTGCAAGACATGAGTTGCTGTTGAGACTCAGTGCTCAGGTTCTTCTTCCAGGGACTGTGACCAGCACTACCGTGCCGGGTTTTGAGGCTGAGCTCGGGTGATCCTGGGGTCACCCTTGATGTGTCCTGCTGGGGAGATGGTGGCCCTGGCACTGAAGGGACTCCTTTTGCAGGTTGCACCCAGTGGTGGGTCCGGTGGTGGCCGGCTGAACAGTCGGAAGGAGGCAGGGCTCCTGGCTGCTGTGACGCTGACTCAGAAGATTGTCGTGTGTCTCTCAGACACCACGCTGATGGACATTCTCCCCAAGATCAACCAGGAGGTGCTGCTCCCGGTGCTGGGCTTCCTCACTTCGCTGGCCGTTGGGTAAGCGCTGCAGTCTGCCGTGCCTTCAGCCGGGATCGGCACAACTCAAAATCGGGGATTTAGAAATGGTTCTGTGAGGGCCTTAACGCTCCTGGGGTTGTGGGGCTGCTCCTGCCCTGATGTGCACCTCCTTGCACTGGTACACAGCGTGCACGTAGAGCTTGTGCTGCTCAAGACCTTCTGATAACACAGACAAGGCAGGAAGCACGAGGAGGGGAAAAAGGGATATGTGAAGGGCAAGCTGGTAATGGATGTCCTCTTCAGTTTCCCCAGTGGTGCCCAGGCCCGTATTGTCCTGTGTGTTAAGACAATCAGCCTAATTGCCTTGATCTGCCTGCGGATTGGGCAGGAGATGGTGCAGCAGCATTTGAGTGACACAGTGAGAAACTTCTTTGGGGCATTCTCACTGCTGCAGGAGCTGCAAGACCAGGTCAGTGATGTTGGAGACGTCTTCCTGCTGTCCCCCAGTACCCAGCTGCAGGAATGTGATGGGCATACCTGTATACACCAGTACTGGTGTCAGCAGCGTCCAGCCCAGGCTGTGTTTGTGTAATTAACTATGTGGTGAGAGCATCTGATCTTGGGTATCTTCCTGTTTTCTCTTGTCCAGGGGTTGACGGCAGAGTCACTGAGCAGCTGTGAGGTGCCGGTGATGGAGGTGCCCCTTTCGGATGGGAAGCTGCTGGCCCTGGATCCAACTGTGCTGATGGAGTTACAGAAGGTGTTTAACCCTGAGATGGCCTACATCACCTACATCCCCTTCTCTTGCTTGCTAGGTATGGCTTGGCCACCATTTCCTAGGATTTGTGAGAGAGCTCTGTGCTCTGCGCACGCGTGCTGGACCTGAACTCAGGAGAAGTCAGAGGGCGTAGGGCTGCTGGAGGAAACTCACAGCTTCTACGCTGTGGCTTGGTCTGCTGGTTGGGTTGGGAGCCCACTGGGCTTCAGGCTGCTTTGGCTGGGAGCAGCACGTGGCTGGCTTGTGGGGTACGTGTTCACAGCCCTGTGCCGACCCTTGTTTTGTTGCGGGGACAGCGATGATGGGAAAATTCTTTCCCTTGAAGCCATGTTCTCTCTCTTCAGGTGACGTTATCCGGATGGTTGTGCCCAACCACTCGCTGGTTGAGAAGCTGGCCAGCCTCTACCTGGAGAATGTGAACCCCAAGAGCCTGCAGGTCGTTGGCCTGGAACAAACACCGAGTGTGGTGGGCTCAGACCAAGATACGCGAGGGACTGAGCCCTTCGCTAGCCACCATGAGGACAGTCACTCTGGTACTTTTGGGAGCGTGTTGGTAGGGAACCGCATCCAGGTCCCTGTGGACACACAGCGCGAGGGTCTTGGCTTACTTCGCCTCAGTGCTGGCACTGATGGCTTTATTCCCAGCTCATCCAGCGAGGAGAATGCCCTGAAGCATGACCTTCCTCGCAGCACCCACATGCTGTGTGGGAACTGGCTGGCCTACTGGCAGTATGAGATTGGGGTGAGCCAACACGACCCCCGCTTCCATTTCCACCAGATCAAGCTGCAGAGTTTCTCAGGGCATTCAGGGGCCATCAAGTGCGTGGCACCGCTTAGCAGCGAGGACTTCTTCCTTAGTGGCAGCAAGGACAAAACTGTCCGCCTTTGGCCATTATACAACTACGGGGATGGCACCAGTGAGGTGCCACCGCGCTTCACGTACGCCGAGCACAAGAAGTCAGTTTTCTACGTGAGCCAGCTGGAGGCATCGCAGCACGTGGTGAGCTGTGATGGGACCGTACACATCTGGGACCAGTTCACAGGTAAGAAGGGAAAGGGTGAGGGCTGGCTGGAGTGAACTGGTCCAGTCCTTAAAGACAGAGGGGCCATACTGAGTTTTGATGGCTCCTGTTAAAAACCAGTGCAGAACTGGAGATTTGCTGCGTACCTTCTCCGTACATCTACTGCTGTAACCTCTCCGTCATGTTTTCACAGGCAAACTTCTCCGGACTTTTGATGAATTAGACAGCAAAGTCCCCATCACAGCTGTGACCACCATGCCACCTCCCTATCACAGCATCTCTGTGGCCAGTGCAGACTCTGTGCTGCGGTTCATCGATCACAGGAAGCCAGGACTACAGGTAGGGAATCTGGCGTCTGTGAGCCACCCTCCTCCATCCGTGTGCCTTAATGATGTGATCATGGCGGGCCCAAAGCCAGCCGTGATGCCTCCATGAAAGCCAGCTGGGCCTTGTCCCCTAAATGCTGGATCTCCTAGATCTTCGGACCCGCAGTAGCTGGACTCTCTCTCTTGCAGCATGAGTTTCGCCTGGCCAGTGGGGTGAGCGCTGGGCTCATCCGCTGCTTGGCTGTCAGTCCGAACGGGCGCAGCGTTATGGCTGGCTTCTCCTCTGGTTTCATTGTGCTGCTGGACACCAGGACAGGACTCATCATGCGGGGTTGGCCTGCCCATGAGGGAGACATCCTGCAGATCAAGGTGAGAGGTCCGGCTGGGATCAGGGTGAGGGGCTGCTTTGTGGGCCTCATTGATCCACTGAGGTTGCGTGGAGCATCCTTCTGGCACGCGCTGCTTGGCAGGGCTTGTCTGCTCCATCCTCTGGGCGTTGCTCCATCCCTTGCTGTGTCCCTAAGAGGCTGCTCAAGCTCTCCTGCCCCATGGTTAGTGCTGTGGGCGGCTGTTCTTGGTCCAGCGTGAGCTGAACGGAGGTCAGCTCTCCCAGGTGTCGGTCCCTGCCAAGCAGGTCTGCAGCAGGGGCAGGGAGGAGACACGTCTCCCGTGAAGAAGCGAATGTGTTGCTTTCTCCGCAGGGCTCTCAGCCCCCCTGGGAGAGCGTCGCTCTAATGAGTAACTCTTGTCCATATTTACCTGCCCTCAGAGAGCAGCGTTGGGGCTCCCATGTCCTCGACCCAAACGCAGGTTAAGCAAAGTTCAGCAGTGTGGGTTGTTTACCCTCTCACTAGCCCTGCTAATAAGCAGCTCCAGGCTTCTCCTACCATCAGCAGTGTTTTCCACTGTGAGAGCGCCTCTCAATTCCTTTTCCTGACAAGGAAAATAATTTGACAGGTGGTTTGATGGAGAGGGAGACCGCATGATAACCTCTTTACCCACTGCAGTAGTAACAGATGATAAATTAGTTGTGCTGAGTATCAGGATGTTACTGAGAAGAGACACAGCCCGTCTCTTGGAGGATAGTGCTAGGGGAGGTTGCCAGCTACCAGAGAGCCCTGTAGCTTCCAGTGTCCACCCAGATGCCTTGTTAATGCTGCTCAGTACCATCAGTTGCTTGGAAATGGCTGGGACTGTCCCAAGGAATTGCACTGGGACTGTTGGATTATTGGCAGCTACCTGCCAATCTCATTTGCAGGATGAGATTGGGAGTTTTTACTTCATCAGCGTTGGTTCACTGGCCTTTCCTCTCCTGCAGGCTGCAGAGGGCAATGTGCTCATCAGCTCCTCTTCGGATCATTCCCTGACTGTCTGGAAAGAACTGGAGCAGAAACCTGTGCGCCACTACAAATCTGCATCTGAACCCATCCACGCGTTTGACCTCTACGGCAACGAAGTGGTCACTGGCACTGTGGCCAACAAGATTGGTGTCTACTCCATGCTGGAGTCCTCAGCCCTGCCCATCAGCACGACCAAGCTGAGCTCGGAGAATTTTCGGGGTACGCTGACCAGCCTGGCGGTGCTGCCCACGAAATGCCATCTCCTGCTGGGCTCGGACAACGGCGTCATACGCCTCCTGGCGTAGTGACCTCCGGCCCAGGAGCTTGTGGCTGTCCCACAGCACTGGTGGTAGAGCTGAAAGCCGGCAGCATCGCTTACGGAGGAGGGAGAGTTAGATGTTTCTGAACAGAGGATGCGGGGGGGGAGGTGTACTTGTTAGTGAGCGCTCGGTAAAGCATCTCTAACCTCTTTCTGTATCTTTAAAATGAAAAAAGCCATAACTGAGAAACCTCCACTGCTGCTGGGAGAGATACTGGGCGTTGTAGGTCACTGTCACCCCTGCAGAGAGGCCTGGAGCTTTCCGTACCATGTGTGCCTGATCCCCAGGGGACTGTGAGCTGCCCTCCAGAGTAATATGGACCACAGGTATCCTCCCTCCTTCAGTTAAGGAGTGAGAGGTGCCCCTTGGCAAGAACACAACAATATAGCTACTGCCATCTGCACTTGCCCTTCACTTCCACTCCTGAACCACTGAACAGTCTTATTAGGATAGCATAAGCTGGGCCTGGGAACTGCCGCCTTCGGAGCTGCGTGGTGCCAGGCATCTCCTCCTCCTGTGGTCTGTGTTCAAAGCCCAGAGGATGTACTTTATTAACTTTACGTTCTGCCGGCTGAGTTAGGGCCTGTATGGGAGGAGGAGAGGTTAACTAGAGCACTTCTGCTGCCTTACTGGCTCCAGGGCACAGTCTGGAATGGAAGTCAGCCAAGGCACAAACTCCATCTGCTCTGCCAGTTCATTTAAGAATGGGCTGCTGCAGAGGGACAGTTTGGGATGGGAACGCGACCCTCTAGGGAGGCCAGAACTAGATGCTTCCATGAGGATTTTGGCTTCTGGAGCGGTAGGGTAGGGATGGACTCTTGTTAGTTCCTACCCCAGCAGCACTGCATCCTCTGATTATCTAAGAGGTGAGGAATGCCCTGTGTGCCACGCACTGGCAGTGTTTCTCAAGAAATCCTCTCCTTTGTGCTGGTCAGACACCTGGGGAAGACAGGACAGCAAACAGGTGCTCAGTTTTGTCCCCTCCTGCCCTTGTAGGGTGAGAGCCAGGAGGCATGATCCAGCATGGTCTCCTTCTGACCTTCCTTTTGGGACAGCACCGTCTGTTCCCACCCCAAAGGTGAGGAGAGTGCTCTTTGACCCCACAGTAGGAGCAGTTGCCTCACTTCTATTGCAGCCCTTTTCCCATCCATCCTTCAGCCTAGTCAGAGCCAATATCAGGGGAGCGGGAAGCTCTTATCTTGGGCAGAGGAGGTGCCTGCTGTGGGTTGTCCTAGGAGGGGAAAGGGCTTTCATCCAGCTGCCGGTTCGTCTGAGCCACCTGCAGTTGGGAAAGCTGCCCTTCGCTTCCAGGTAGGGTGGGGAGGTGAGCAGTTGGCCCTTGCTATCCTTCCCTACCCAAGGGGAGCTCTCAGTCCCTTGTTGCCTATTAACCATTTGCAATAGATGTAAATATTTACTTCTAATAAACTCTTTGAAAGAGATGCACAGATGGGTGTGTGGGGAAGCTCTGTGCTGGAGGGGTCCACGTGCGGTGCGGTACAGGGCTGGGTGTGCTGGCTGCAGCTCCCCTGCTCTCGCAGCCAAAGCTAAAGCTCTGCATTCGGGCACCTCTTGTGTTCCTGGGTGAGCTGGAGGAGGGATGCTGTGAAGATGCCCTGGATGTAAGGTAGGACTGTGCTGCACAGGGTCTTGGATCTACTTTCCAAGGGGAAGTAGCTCCCCGTGTTGCAGCAGCATGTCCCAAAGTAGTTTCTGGTTGCAGAGCTCAGACCTGTCAGTTCCACTCCTTCCCAGTGTCTGGGGTGAATTTGGGAACCAAGAGCTGCTGCGAGGAATGGATGACTGCAAGCACTGCAGTCCCATTGGCGTTCCCCACTGCTCCTTAGTGACTCCTCTCACACTGAGGACATGGACAGAGCCGAGAAGGATCACCATCACTTCTGCATACGGCAGAAAACTGCACAGGACAGGACCGCTGGAGTTCTGCCCGTCCCCGAGACTCTTCCTCCATGCCACAGCGGTGCGTGCGTGCCGTGGAGCCCGGCACCGGGGCCAGCTGCCCCGGCAGAGCTCTGGTGTGTGCTGTGCCCCAGGGGAGGTACCAGCTGCTCTTGGCTCAGTCCAGCCTGAGCATTGCCGCCTCTTGCTCGGGTATGTGGCCACGGGGCCTTGGGCAGCAGCCATCTGTTAAAACCAGTGCCTCGTGCTTGCTGCAGCAGAAGCAGCTGGGATACAGGGAGTAAATATCTGGGGTTTTCTGCAAAGAAAATTCCAAAACCAGAGCACCCTGTGGCAATAAATACCAAGCCCTACGTTTTCACTGAAGATTATGAATAAAAGAGCACATTCCCAGCACAGGGAGTATACAGAAAGCAGAGCCACTACTAGGGACAACCAACTTTGCGTGTCACTTCTGCTGATGGGAGTTTTGGAGCTGGTAAACTGGGTGTTAATATTGTCTTGAGGGTACAGCAGCCCAAAGTGTCTCCCCATCTCCAAATGCAGCACAAATTCACTCTTATCCCCCAAACAAATGTTTAACCGGATGCTGTAGGTCAATATTTGCCTGCCAAATTCTCAAATGGGGTGGTGCCGAAGGTCGCTGCCGGCGGGTAGAAGTGGGCTGGACAAGAGACTGTGTTTGCCCCACGCAGAGCTATCGGCCGGGCTAAAGCAGGTGCCAGCTCCAACGTGGACGTGAACAACCTCAGGTAAGAGGCAAATGAACAAGGATTTGACAGTAAATGGGGGCTTCTCCAACGAGTAATAGTGCCTCTCCAGGAGAGGGGGGTGAATTTGGCAGAGGGTTAAAGGATGGGCACCATCAGGGAGAAAAGGGACATTCGGCGTTATATGTGGCTGCAGGATTTGGGGTGAGGGAAAAGGGGGAATGAAATGGCCTCAAGTTTTGCTTCTTTCACTTGGCAACTGGGGTCACAACCCGGCAGTTTCGGGTGAAAGCAAGGACTGCTTGGAGAGTGGAAAGCAGCCCCAGGAATTAAGTGTATGGCAGCTGTGCTGAGGGCTGGGCTTTGGCATGGAGGCTTTATGCTAAGAAGAAGATATGTTATTTCTGTTTAAAAGGGAAAAGTGGCCGTGTGAAGCAGTGGCCAGGGTATGGGTGGGGTTTTATCCATGGCCCTGGAAGCCCTGCTCCCACTGTCCCATACAGGAATTGGAGCGCGGGGGTGGGAGAGGCTGGGTTTGCCAGCAAAGGGGGAAGGCGAGTGCTGGGAAGGGGAGGACTCTATTCCAGGACATATTGCTGAGAAACTGCTCTGGTATTGCATTTTCTACCTGCAAAGTCCCTGCCAGACAGCACTTGCTGAGTGCCTGCAACCCCTCTGAGGCAGGTTAGTATCCCTTTTCCCAAGAGCCTGCGGCACAGCTGGGGATGCTGTGCTTCTACCTTGGTGGTTTGCATGGGAAAGGAGCAGAGGCTCTTGTCTTCTTCCAGAGGCACAGTATGTGCAGGACTGATTAGGGAAATACCATTTGCAATCCAGAGAAATAAGGGCAATGGGGTCAGAAATGCAGGATCCAAGCAAGAGAGCGTCATGTAGGAGCCTGGCTGCGGTTACAGCTCTGCTCCGGTGCGGGTCCCTGTTCCTTTCTGATTTTGCTGCCTTGGCATTGGACCCAGGAGTCCTGTGTTGTTTCTTTGCAGCATTGTTCATCTCCCTACTGCTTTCTGCAAGCTCCTGCGCCAACCTGTTTGGCCAGGTTGATAATTTTCTCCCTGTAGACCTGAATAGGCTCAGCTTGCTGCTGCCAGGCAGCTGGAAATAACTTCTCTCTCGGCTGGTCCTTCTGTTCCAGAAATATGATGTTCCTCTGGGGTCTGTGGCTGCTCTGCCTGTCTGCTCTGCACAGTCACCTAAGGGTAAGTTCCTTCACTCCAGTGATGGTGGGGGCCTCTGCTGTGGGAGCACAGCCCTCTCCCCAGTCAGCAAAGGGCAAGGGGAGTGAGGTGGCTCTCCTGCACCGGACCATGGGGCAAATACCGCCCGATGCTTCTGCCTGAGAAGCCCTGGAAGGCAGACTGGTGGAGGACACTGCTTCTCTGCTATGGGGTTAGCCTGTGCCCCAGTGCAGCAAGGTTTCTGATCTTTTTCCCAGCTAATACAGCTGTGGATATGCTCATTATTCAAGTGAATTACTGTAGAAAATCTTTGGAAACTTGGCTTCAACTGTATTTAGTGACCCTGACCTTCAGGGGTTAACAGGAGGTTGTTTAATAACAGCTTTTTTTCCCTCCCATTTTAAATCTGGATCCCCGTCAGATCTGAGATTGCAAAACCACACTGCTCACTCTCTAGAGGATACATTATTTTCTACCCTTCTGACCTGGTCCCTTTCTAAACAAATCCAGCATTTGCAGTCTCTCCCAGCTCCTGCTCACTTCCACCTCCCCACGGTGAACCCCACCGCCTCTGGATCCACATCCTAAAGCCCTACCCATGCTGTAGCAATGCGGAGGCTGGTACCAGTCTCTGACCTGGCCCCACAGGAGTGTTAGGAGTGGAGGCAGAAAAGACTTGACTCTGGAAATTCAGAGGAAATTATCTGGGATCTGACACTGTTTGTTGTTTGGGTTTTTTTCCCCCCTACAGTTTTTTTCCGCACATGCCATTGAGCAAAAGCGTCTCTTCTTAGACAAGGATGGGGAGCTGAAGGTAAGCAATGACTGGTTCCACCCAAGGGGACTGAACTTATGCTGTGGTATTTGCAATTGTTTTCCAGTTTGTCCTGAGATGGGATGAGCCCAGGCAGTGCAATCTAGCAGCGCCAGAGCAATGAGAAAGTCCTCCTTTCCGCAGGCTTCCCCGCACACTTCACAGCTGCTGCCAATGCTGTGCTCCTTTGTGTTGGAAGCTCCAGCCTAAATAACTGGGCAGCATGTGGAGTAAACATCATCAGCTGGTGTGTACAGGGTTTGGCAGGTAGATTATTTCATTTCTGATTGATAAGGGAAGATGAAGAAAACTAGCTATGAGGGTGACAGAGAGAAAGACCCATAGCTGATGCTATCCACTGAGCCTGGCTCTGACAGTGCAGAGCTCCTGCAGTAGAGGAATGTCATCCGGATGCTGGTGGGAACAGAGAGATCTGAGGTAAAAAGCATGTGTTTAAGACCATGCAAATGTGAGGACAGTACCAGCAGTGCTATAGGCTAAAGCTTAGAAAACTGGAAAATGAGGGATTTGGAGAGAAAAGGGATGGAATAGAACAGACAAGTCAAGAAGAGACAGATGCCTGGAGGAGGATTTCAGCCAAAACGGATCAAGGCTGTGACAGCAGTAGAGGGTGCTGACCGATGCACGAGGCAGACTGGCAGTCCTAAAATATGTGAGAGGAGGTGGTGAAATCAAGGTTGAGGATGATGATTTAGTTTATAGATCGGTGTAGGCACAGGACGTGCTGAGCGGGTGGTGGTTCCTGCCCTCAAAGAATGCCTGTTGGGCTCGTTTGCCTGGGGCAGGCCCCGAGAGCAAGTGGAGGGGCAACCACTGCAAGACCCTCACTTGGTCCATTTTCCCAGGATACAAGACCCTGTTTTCCATACTCATTGAGGTGCTTTTAACCTCAAGGTTAAAAGGCAAACTGAAGTGAATACACCACCAGAGTAGAGAAGCTGGAGAGTTTTCTCAGCCCATTTAGGTGCGCAGTAAAGCCCATGAGGTTGTTTCTCCACAGGACGTGAAAAGCGCTGGAGTTGTACAGTCTGCTCTGCAGGAAGCCATCCCACCCATGCCGAGCGCAGGGATGGCAGACATTACCTATGACAACTTCCAGGAGATCGATGGACCCATGTTACCTTTCACCACCGCACTGCCAGACATGAGGAATGACTGGAACCCAGAAGATGAAGTCATAGCTGGGGCTGTGGGCTGTCATGAACAGCAACCATCTGGGGAAACTGCCTCTTCTGAAGAGGAAGGAGAGGCTGAAGATAAAAGCTGCGAGATGACTTGGAAGAAGAGCCAGAGGCTAGCAGATGGCTTGATGAGATTCAGCATCGATCTCCTGAGAGAAGTCCAGCTGGAGTCCAACAGAACCAATGTGATCTTATCACCCTTCAGCATCGCCCTCGCCTTGTCTCACCTGGCACTGGGTAACTTCTAAGTTACAAAAGCACTGGTTCCTGCCCTGCCCCTCCTGGAGGCACAAGGAACCAATGTGCAAAATGCAAAGATTAAATATGGCACCTTCCACTTAATCTTACTCCTGCGGCTTTAATTAGGTATGGTTACAATTGAAGCTGTCCTCCGTGGCCCATGCTGAGGGTCCTATTGTCAGGTTTCTCCAGCCTCTTTTGTAAGGCACAGTACATTTCCAACAGGAGGCAGCTAGGGTAATATCCCTGTTTTCCACTACATGGGCATGAACTAACAGGAATTTGACTTTGCTTTTTAGGAGCAGCAAATCAGACAGAGAAGCATCTGCTGGAGGCGATGCATCTGGAGTCGGTGCCCTGTGTCCACCACATGTTGGGCACCCTTCGCAGAAGGCTCGCAGAATCCACCCTCAGCCTTGCGTCGCGTCTGTACCTGCAGAAAGGTGAGAGCTGGCACAGGAGGGTCTGTACTGGTGTAGGATAAAACTCTTGGTGACAGAGAGTGATGGAAGCACACTGCCATACCAGATGTCTCTACTTCCCTAAGCACTCCTCCTGGGGGGTATCATGCCACTAGCTGAGCTACTGAGCAAATTTTTTCAAGGTCTGATGACTTTATGTGGAATTCTTCCCCTCTGCCAGGATTTGAGGTGAAAGAGAAGTTCCTGGAGGATTCAGAGAAATTCTACGAGGCAAAAGCCATGACCCTTTCTGGGATCAGTGAGGATGACCTCATAGCCATAAACAAGTGGGTAAAGGAAGCAACTAATGGGCAAATACCCACCTTCCTACAGCAGCTCCCTGAAAACACAGTGATGCTCTTGCTCAATGCAATCCATTTCCACGGTGAGCTCCACAGGCCTTACTTTTCAAGCCTGATCATCCAGAGGAATAGTTCGAAATCTACTAGTTTTCCACCAGCACTGTAGCTGAATGGCATCTCCTTTCATTGCTTCCTGCTAGTCAATCTGCTTGTCCTTTCCTTGTACATCTGCCATTGCTCTTGCTTAGATTTCTTTACAGTAATGATTCCAAACTGCTTCATATGTGCTAAAAATGTTACTTGACAGCAGAGCCGGAATGCAGCAGGTGGAACCTGCAGTATTTTTGCCTCGTGGTTCAGGATCCCAGACAGCGGCACATCACTGCTCATCTTAACCAGGTCACATGCAACTCACTACACACCAACCACAGAGCTTGGAGGCAGCTTCTGTGGATCTCTTTTTGACTACAGCACAGTGGTCAGGCACATCTTCCTCTTTTAATTCCCGGAGGGTTGTGCGTGTAAACAGACCAAACACTCACTTCTGGGGTAAATCTGCAAATGCATTAGTTTGGTTTTGGAGCACTGTTTCACCCTAGACAGCACAAAGGCAATACTCTTCATTTTTCAAAGTGCAAACATCCTTTACTTCATAGCCTTCAGTAATCTCCCACACTGAGGCATGAGGATTAATCCTCATTCTTTTTGCTATTCTATAGTCCCTCTCTGGAAGAGAAGAGCTTTGTGCTGTTAGGGGTCTTCCAGCCTTGGTACTGACTTCTCTTTGCTGTATTTCTACTTGTCTGGTCACTATCTGCCTTGTTGGAGAACTCATGATAGGAGGAGTGTCAGCTAGGCAGTTTCTGTTTTCCTACCTAAATTTAACTTTCTTGAATTCTAAACTTTTATTTTGATAGGGTTTTGGAGGAGTCAGTTTGATGCTAGCTTCACTGGGCCAGATGTATTCCACCTTGACAATGAGTTCGTGGTCCCAGTTGAGATGATGAAAGCCCAGAAGTACTCCCTGAGCTGGTTTACACTAGAGTCCCAGGACATTCAGGTAGGGCTCTGTTAGGAGCACTACAAGTTTTGACTGGAATTTCTTCTCGCTATTGTATTTCACTGACTGCAACTATTCTCTCCAAGAACCCAAATGTATTTTAACAGGCATAGCACACAAAAATTTAATAAGCATCCTTTGTCTTTGCTTCTAGTAAGAATGTTGAATCTTCATTCTCAATCTCTAGGGAAAACCACAAGGAGAGATTCCCACTAAGTGGGAATTAATGGAGATTTAAAGCCCTGAGTTAAAGATAAATGAGGAAGTATGGAAAGGAGTTCCCTCAGACAGTGCATGTACTGTTGGAGCCCTTCAGAATACAGCCAGCGTGGGTACGATGTTTGTGCACGTGGGCTTCCACCCCACCATGTGTTCAATCTTTACCAGTCAATAGCTAAATACTAAAATCTGATGCTGTTATTCCAACAAACATTCTCCCCTGAAGAAATCAGATACCTCCTTCCCACTAGGCTGTTTTTCTCAGACACCTAGACTGGCTCTGTAGACCAATTAGAAAAAGACTAAATTAAAAGCATCACTTTCTGGACTTTCCTTCCTCTTCCATAAATTCTGGTTGGCTTTATTTCCAGGTGGCCAAGTTTCCCTTTAAGAGTAACATGAGTTTTGTGGTCATTGTACCAAACCAGTATACTTGGAATAACTCTCATGTGCTGGAGAACCTCCCTTACGAACAACTATGCAAGCTTTTCCCCAAAGAGGTACCCACCACAGTGAAGATCCCCAAAATAAAATTGGACTACCAGCTGGAACTCAACAAGGTTCTCAGTCAAATGGGTAAGGCCTCTAACAAGACTTGCACAGAGTAAGTGAAGCTGATCAATCTATACGGCATCTGTTCGCTGACACTAAAAACTGCCATCCTTGTTTCTAAAGCTGTGCCTCACAGCTTGCTCCAGATAACATCCAAACTTTCAACTCTTATTCCTCTCCTCCTCCTTACTCTTTGCTTGCCTAGCACCAAATGTTTTGCTCCAACAAGATGATACTATGGAGAAGGCAGCTTTCACAGTTCCTCACAATCTTTACAGGTTCTTCCTATTCCCCTATTTGTAGCCAAGACCAACTTCCACCCATGCGCCAACCTTTACCTCTTGTCATTTAACATATTGTCCAGGACATAGAAATTGCCAACAGAGAGAATGCAGATCACAAAACCTGGAACTGAGAGCTTACTGAAATAAAACACCACACACTGCATTTCCAGATGAGAATAAATTAAGAGTTCACTTTGTTTTGCAGAAGTGCTTAAAAAAAATAATCTCTGTAAAAGAGTTTCCAGCCTAGCAAGAAAGAGCCTTCAGACTTGCTGCTGCTTTTTAAGGAAGGCTCTAAGTTCTTACGCTACTATTCTAAAAGAGGTGGACAAAGCTTGTGAAAACTGTTCTGGTTTTGGTACCCTCAGCTCTTCATATTCCCCAGAGCTGGACTGCAGCTTTTGTTTCACTTGCCTGCCAGTTCTCCAGTCCTCCACGGTGGACAACACACGTAGCAACAAATTAGGCAATTGCTTTCTTTGCACAGCTTTGAGAAAAATCAGAGCTGGTGGTACCAACTGGGAAAGGTTAACCTAGTCTCATTTCTCTGTAGGCCTCCAGGAGCTGTTCACAAGCCCAAATCTCCAGAAGATCGCAGATGAACCTCTCTTTGTATCCAGTATACAGCATCAGTCTGCCCTGGAGCTTAAAGAAGATGGGGTGGAAGCATCTGCTGCTACCAGTGTTGCAATTTCACGCTCAGTCTCTGCCTTCAGCCTTGATCGGCCCTTCATCTTCATTATCTTTGAAGATGAAACAGGCATCCCGCTTTTTATAGGCAGTGTCCAGAACCCTAACCCCAATGCTGCTCCCCAGATAAAAGAGCCACGGGACTCACGTGAAGCAACAGACCCCATGCCCAAATAAGAGAGGAGGAGAGGCTAAGTGTTCTGGGACTGCTACCTGACCCTTTGGACCAGCTAAAAGAGGCCTCCTGTCCTTGGAGACCTCCCTCTGAGGCCACAGAAGGCAACCCTTGCTGTTTTCCTTTACAGATTCCTAGAGACCAGTCCTGGGATAGCCCATTCCAGCCTTGACGAGCTTCTCCAGGCTGGGGTTCCCCTCTGTTAAACCTGAAAAGCTTGCTCTGCCTGGATTTCCCTTCCAGGGCTCTCAGTCCTGGAAGGGAGACTTCCTTGTCCCCAGACTCTTATTAGAGTCTTTATTAAGCTCTTATTAGAGGCCCCCATAGCCTGGAATCATCATTAGCATCTGGCAGCTTGGACAACAGCCAGAGATATTAATATGGCTCTTCCTTCCGCAGTTCCTGTGAACAAGTCTCCCTCAAAGTGTTCCTCTGAAAACCATTTGTATCCACCTAGAAAACAATCTCTAGATCAACTGGACTAGTAACTAGTTGTCTTCTCTAGGATGCATCACAGCCATTTCCAGGCACAGGCTCTTTTCAAAGATTCCCTTTTCCCACTCCTTGGCTATTGGGATCTGATGTGCGAGGGTCTGCAGTGGGAAACCCCTTTGGATCCTTATCTCCAGCCCTTTTCCTGGGAAACTCTAGGTTCTTGGGTGATGCTAGATTTTGAGACATATTTTATAAAGTGTTTTTTAGTAATTTTTATGTTGGCAGAATAATAAAGAGTAAAGCAGAATATATTTGCTTAAGGAGTTGCATTGAAAGACCCAACAGAGAAAGAAAAAAGGCACACAGCTTGAATAATTGCAAAGATTGGGAGGAAAAAAGTCAGGGCATGACAGATGGAAAGATAGGAGGGGCTCTTGCAAAGGATCTGTTTTTTGCTATGCCTCATCACAGAGGACAACAGGGGCTCTGAGGTGAAATGGCTAATCTGTAAAGACTGTCCAAGGACCGAGTCCAATAAGTTCTGGGCATCTCACCTGCAGAGCATGGAGGGAATGCTCACTGGGTCAGCACTGGCTTTGTGGAATGGACAGAATTCCCTGAATTAGGGCACAAGCTCAGTGGCATAGGGACAGGAGGGTACTTTGCCTGTGAGCAGCAATGCAGTGATAAGCAGTGATGTGACAGTCCTTAACCTTTCTCTTGGGCAAAACCTGACCATTGCTGGTATCTACCAGGAGGTTCAAAAGTGCTGATCTGGCATCTGCTATCTGCAATTTTCTGCTACTGGGATACTCCTGGCTCCACAGCACAATGCTATGGATGGTTGGGACAGCTTCCAGGGGAAGGAGGGGCAGATTTTGACGCCTGTAGCTGAATGTCACTGCTTTTGCCCTGTTTTGGCAAAAGGCAATGTCCCGTTACAGCTTCACTTTTGTCTGAGATGGGCACAGCTCCCTGGGTCCTTGTTCTGAGGTAGCAGTGCATGTCTGAAATAAGCTACCATGAAAGAATCTTGGGAACCCTCCACCCAACCAAGCCATCCTATCACTTAAAAATATTGGTCTAACTCACCGTAGCCTGCCATGCTGCAGCTATTTCTGTACAAAACAACTGCTGTCCATAGTAGATTCTGCCTCTGAACTCCCTCAGCTTCTGGGTAAAAAGGATGGTGCTCTGTTTTTGCGAAATAGCACTTACAGAGCACGAGGGCCATCCTTCTGGCAGTGTTTTCCTCACTCGGGAAGTCTGCCTTCCCTCAAAGGAAGGACCAGAATGCTTCTGGGAGCCTCCGTCCCTGAATAGTCTGCACCATCTGCTGGAATAAGAGAAGGACTGACTCACTAACCATGAATTTTGGGGATGCAGGAGACTTTGGGGAATAAAAGTCCTGGCTCAAACCTGCAATTACACATTTCTTGCAGTCTAAAAGGGGAAGAACGGCTAAAGATAATGTCTACCCCTCTAACCAATGCAATGACACGTACCCTTCAAAAAGAGGATGTAATTACAGGGCCATGTAATTTTAACAAGTAAACCCACAAGAATTCAGCCCTACTATGAGGGCATAGCTCTAGCCCACAGGGAACATTTTAGCTTATTTATTTATACAGATTCATTCCTAACATTCAGAAACACCATCCCATGCCTTAGGTAAGTCTTGCTTTGGCTACTGCAGCCTCAGCGCTAACCTCCCTGAATTCCACCCTGTTGCACTGCAACCTGGGCAAAATTTGAAGTGCAAGTCTTCCTTTTCATGCCTCTGCGCTCCAGCTCCCCCTCTTCTATAAAGATTTTCCCCCTCATTCTCAGTTTCCTGAACAGCTTGGTTCTGATTTCCTATTTTCCATCTTTCTGCCATCCCTCCTCCCCCAAGCTATTCTTGTCAAACTATTAATTTCATCTTATTTGACAGTACAGCAGCCCTCCATGACTGTGCTTTGCTCAACAAATTATCAGTTACACCAACCTTAAGACTCTTTTTCACTCCACTGACTCTCCAGAAGAGGCAGTTTGTAAAATGCAAAGTAATATTAATGTCTCTGCTCAGGAATTTCTACTTTGCATTGCTAAGCTTTCATTTTGACTGAGCTCTATTCTGAAAAGACATGACTAGCACAGGGCGTCTGCTCTATAGCTCATCTGCACCACTGGCTGAGAATATCAAATAAGTCTCAATGTCTTTAATATTAGATGTATTTTTTCCTTACTAGAGCAAATTCATATGAACATGATCAGTACTTCCATAGCAGAGGTGAACACTGTTCAGACAGCATATTGCCTACTATCTCGAACGCAAACCAGATCAACAGTAAAATGTTTGTATACATTTAACAAAATTGATTTAAGCCCTTGCATCTAGTTAGATGAGTATTATGCACCATTTCAGGGATACCTTTCACCTACAGGAATAAAGCTTGCTTCAGTCTATAATAACATTCTATACAACTGCCACTCCGATTTAAATGGTTTAAAACCAAACCTGTATTTAAACAGATGGACTTTCATTTGAAGATACAGACGAGATGTAAAAACTTCTCTAGTGGTCCTTCCATAAAGGGCATTTTAATACCACAAATAAGGTATCAAAAAGAGATGAAAACCACCAGAAATTATCTCCACAGCCAACACCCCCATTCTTGGGCTGACGATGGAAGACTAACAAGTACAAACATCTCTTTGCAGACGATTTCTCACAGAGTAAGCTGAGAAGCAGTTGAAAGCAGAGCTGTTGCTCTTGTTAGAAAGGGTCACCTTTGAAGCACTGACTAATCACAGGGCAGACTACACCTGATTTGCTTTTCCAGCTTGCAAAAACAGCAGCTAATGCTTCTCTAAAACCATCCTCTCCTCTTTGCTGAGTGACTGTATGAGCTCAGTGCCAGCATGCATGAGTAACTCCTCATTACCTGTTAGTGGTGAGGCTCGGAGCCCAAAAAGAAGATGTCCCAATGCAAGCCTAGACCCGGGGGCACTGATATTACTGGCTACAATTTACTTTCAGCATTTCCAAGTAGACAAACAGCTGCCCTGGATCAGGCTAGCTCCATGTCCAGTTAGCCCAGTATCCTGGCTCTCCCAATAGCCAGTAACAAATGACTGGGGAAAAAAAAGCCAAGAATGACTAGGGGTAAGGAAAACAACTGTTCTCTGGTTGTATCGCCCAGCTGCTGAGTTTGACGTTACATCCAACCATTGTTAGCCTTCAATGGACCTGTCTTCCACTAATTTGATTTGGGTTGGTTTTTTCCCCCAAATCTGTTTATCTTTCATCTTCTGCAACATCTAGTTACAATGAGTTTTACAATTTAATACTTATGAAAAATACACTCTCTTGATTTAAATGTGCACTGACGGGTGCTACCCTAAAGTCCTCTATTGCAAAAAATAATGAAACCCCTCTGCCCCTTTCCCTTCTCCAGATCATTTATAGTTCTGTAAGCTCCTACAACATTTGGTTAATTCATTGTTTTTTACCAGGAGTCCTTGGCTTTTTAGTCTCTTTCTTGTCAGCCAAGAACTTTAAGCCAGTTACGTTAATAACTTCTTGTTAACTAGTAACTGTCACTGGATAGAACCACTTCTGAACGTCTTCCCTTTAACTGCCTTAAACAGCAACAAAATCCTGCTTCCACTTTATAAGTCTCTCCATTAAATCCTGGACATAAATCCATAAATCCATTAAACACTGCTGCATTAACCATACCTCTTGAGTCAGAAGAAGTTCCCTCATGTGACATACAGCAAAACTGCGGGGATAAAAGACTTGCTCAAACAGGGGCAGGGAGCGTTTGCCTCTCCGACCTGTGCTTTACCTGCTGGACCGCCCTTATCACAGGGAGCACATTTGTTTTGGAAGGCAGGCTTAAAAAATGAGTGCAGTTCAGCGGGAGGGTGGCAGGAGCGGAAAATGGGAGCAGAGCACTTTAAGAGAGTCCTGGGAAGCTGTAACCTGAAGCCTGTCGAAGGCTGGGCTGGGGGAAGCAGCAAAAAGCAGATGTGGCTGCACCAAACCCACAGTGTCCCCAACTCGCACCCGCTGGGAGCCTGGGACGGCAGCGGCCGAGAGGAGCCCGAGGTAAGGGGCAGCTCACCCTCGCTCAGGGCCAGCAGCGAGGGGAGCAGAGGGCAGGGGATGAGGCTGGGGAGCTCTCAGAGGACCTGGGAAATGGGAAGAACGGTTCTTCTGCAGGTATTGGAGGGTGGGATTCCCACCAAATGGGAGATCTCACCAAGGGTTGGGAGCCACCAGCATCCTAGGGCACCACCTCTTCGCCTCCGGGGCTGAGCTGTGCTTGGGAGCTGGGCTGGTTTTCTGCCCTTCCAGCATCTGTGTTGCAGCTGGGAACATGCTTTTTCTTTGCAATGGTAACAATTTTGGTGATAGTCAAATCCTCTAGAGCTAGTGGTTGCAAGATGCTTCAGGAGTTAGTGCTGTGGGGTAGAGCGAGTGAGCAGTCTGAACTCGTGGGTGATGCTTCATAGCACCCCTAAAATCAGAAGGGTTTATAAATGATGTGAGACTTGTACTGTTATAGATGGAAAGCAAAATATTTCCTTTGCACCTGCGGGCCTTCACAAATAGACAGCTCCCAGACACAGAGTTCCTTCTCAGCTCATTTCTCAAAGTTTTCTTCCTGTACCTTCCTGACTGTAACATCACATGCTGCATGCTGGTGCTTCTTCTCTTCTCTTTAAACGCTGCCACAGATTTTAATATCATGCCTGAAACCATCCCACCTCTGCTTCAACCAAATTCTTTTCTCTGCATTTTTGGCTGTGTGCTGAGACACATGCAAATAGAATCCAGATGTTCAGGCCAATTTAAACGCAAAAGGCTTTGTCTTTCTAAAATGGAAATTGCTTTTTGGCAAAGTTTGAGAAATATGAAGCTGGTGACAGTACTGGCAAAAACAATACAAATCTGCAAAACCAATCTCCGCTCTCATGCTCCCAGGAGCTCAGTGTAGTTGGAAGCAGAGGTTGTGTTGAGATTATTATCTTTTTTTCAGAGAAAAGGTTATGCTCCATGGAAAACCTTCATCTCTACACTAGACTGGGCCAAACCTCTTCCGCTCAGCATGTAAGAGTACTGCTTGGTGCAGGCATCCTCACAAAGCCCTCGCTAAGACCCGTTTAACTTAGACTCACGCAGGGCTTCTGTCATCTCTCTTTCAGCATGGTGCCTATTCATTGTAAAACTCTGCAATGATATAAGCAATCCCAACATCATATCCACTATCATACCACTAAACGCATTGGTTTGTTCCAGTATAGTAAATCCTCTTGATACGCTTCTTCTGCACCAGAATACCTCATCTACTTGGCAGCTAGGATAGCAGCAGGCCACAGGATGCAAGTGCACAGGGAAAAGAGGGTACCACTTCTGTGCTACACTGTCTAAACATAGATGAAAACTTAAAACTTCCACGGTGACACCTTTTTCTCCAAGGCAGAACTACCTCCAGAAGAAAAGGGGTTTGGCAGGAAACGGTGAATTGCCTTTCACTGAAGTAAAACCTCTGCCTGAACAGACTGGGTCCTGAACTGGGGCTGTTGTAGCCACGTGGCTTTAAGTTGTATTTCTACCAGCAGGCGTGTTTTCTTTATAGCTGAAGTTAATCTGAAACACATGTTCTTTCTCCTACTTCACTGGATGCCTGGATCAGAAGGGTTAGTTAAATACAACCCTCTTCCTCTAATTTCTGGGAATCTATATAAACATTGCTTCAGACTAGCCTCAGTGGCGTCTGTTCTCAAGGGCATGACACTTCTGCAGTAGCTCTGGTTTACCCACAGTGAAACCCTAGGTTACACACCGCCCTTTGGACCAGACAGATCTGTCTGGAAGGGCCACATATGCCAATACTGGAGCAACCAAAAGCGGATTCCACAGAAGGAACAGCTTTGGGGAGTTTGGTACTTTTCTCCCACCGCCATCAAAAATATTGAATAAGCCAAGCTCTGTCTTTCACCTCTTCTCTAGATCTGGCCCAGTGTTAGGTATTTACTCCCAGCCCTTTTTCTTACTGTCTTTTAAGAAAGGTCTTCTACTTTATCAAATTGCAAATAAGCAGCAAAGGATGCATATAGGCTGTACAGCGTTTCAGGTACATGCAGACACAAGAAACATGACAAACTACTGCCTGAGGCAGGTAACTTGTGTAGCAGAGCAGTAACCAGTCAGTTTCATCTTCTGCCCCATTCAACAATATGGATTTGCTACCTTTTATAAATGCAGTATTGAATTTTTTAAAGTCTAAAACTCCAAAGATATGATTTAGTGCTTTTCTGGACCTTGGCACTCAGTAACTGCCAGCATCAGTGTGGTTTGGGCCACACACATCTGCTTTTGTGCTCAGGCACACCCAGGCATGTGTGCTCGCCCCATTTTGAAGTCATTGGGGCCAGGCTGGCTGAATACTTCAAACTAGAAAAGAAGAAAACCCAGCTAAGATCAGGTGTGTGTTTCACAATTGGGAAGGACAAGCAGCAGCATGTGTCACTGCAGTTCCTGTCACAACCAGGTACAGCGAATAGTAGTGGTAGAGATGTATTTGCTCAGTTGCTCAAACTACCTCTGTCATGTTCTTACTCTGTAGGTTCAGGCATGCGGATTCCAGTGGTTCTCCTTTTCCTGGGTCTCTTAACTGTCCCAAGCAGATCCCAGAACTCGGCTACTGAGCAGGTGAGTAAGAGACAACATGCAGAGAGTGAGGGAGAGCTACTTGGAGCATGTAATTTAATTTTAGAGAATCTTACGGAAGGATTAAGCACTACCCTCCTGAGTTACTAGGATTTTATTTAGCAACATAATGAGACTAACTCCTGCTTTACCTAGATAAAACCACAGTAGTTACATCAGGGGATGACTGTGAGGCAGAAATAGTGGATTCCAATCCGAGTGCTGCCTTCGGGTTTACCGGGACACTTTAAAGTAAAGTAATGGTTCCTACACTCTCGACCAGTAAGACTAACCCACTATTTCTGTAGATCATAGGAGAGTATCTGTAGATTGCTTGCCTTTGAAATGTTTATCACAACTGTACCTGCCCTTGTAAATTGCAAGTCTAACCAAAGTGCTCCCTGTACCTGCTAGAACTCTGCCACTGCTGATGGAGCTAACGCCGGTGAGGTCGAAGAGGAAGATCCATTCTATAAGACCCCTGTAAACAAGCTGGCAGCTGCAGTCTCCAACTTTGGCTATGACCTGTACCGTCAGCAATCTAGCCGGACAGCCACTGCCAATGTGCTACTGTCTCCATTCAGCCTGGCTACAGCACTGTCTGGTCTCTCGCTTGGTGAGTTCTTGCCCCTTTTCTTCACGTGCTGTTTGGCTTGACAGGCCTTCCCTCATACTGTTGTCTTTGTTGTTGGCAGGGGCTGGAGAACGAACAGAAGATGTGATTTCTCGCGCTCTCTTCTATGATCTGCTTAACAAAGCTGAGGTCCACAACACTTACAAAGACCTACTGACCAGCGTGTCTGGACCAGAGAAGAGCATGAAAAGTGCTTCCCGTATCGTCTTGGAGAAAAGTAAAAGTCCTTCTTCCCCTCTATCAAATTTTACCTGAATAACTAGCAGCAGGTAGAACACACTGAATAACACCACAGTAACAGCTTTGGCTCTGACGTACTGTTGAGCCAGGATGCAGACTGTGCATAGAATGCTGTTGAAGCTCCAGAAAAAGCCTGGAAAGTTTGTGTGCACATAAATAAAAGACCAGACTTACGCACACAAAGACACTGGTGACAGAGCAACCAACAGACCTAGAAGAAACTTGCTGAGATTTTGCTTTCACTCTAGGTTTTCTGGCAGGTGTTGCCAGCTTCCAGGAACCACAAATCGCATTTTCTATTTGTGATAGCATTCAGCCATATTCCTTTGTTTAAGACCTTGCAGAACTATTTTAAATGTCTGCTTTTGGCATGCAATAAACATCTGCTGAGAAAGCTAAGAGTTATCTTTTGGAACCTGCTGGCTCCAAGAATCCAATAGGTCGAGTAAGCCATACTCATAAAGCAAGCTGGAGAAAGAAGAAAGACTGATGCAGGAATAGCTGTGTCCAAGCCTTCTCTTCTTATCTCCTTTCTTTACTTTTCAGAAGAGAGTTATCCCATACTCCAGCATGGGCAGCTGTTGGATCAGTTTCCTCCATGTGCCTTCAGTCATTCTTCTTCAAAGCAGGTTTCTGTATATGCACAGCCACAGATGTTTTATGAGAGAACTGCTGCTGGGCTTTGGATTGCAATCTGCTGCCTTGAGATTGTTTTGATAAGGGAGCTAGCTGCAATATTGATGTTTTTGTTCCCCAGGACTGAGGGTGAAGCCTGGTTTTCACAGCCAACTAGAGAAGTCCTACAAGATGCGCCTGAGGGCCCTAAGTGGCAATACCCAGTTAGACCTCCAAGAAATCAACAACTGGGTACGACAGCAGACAAAGGGAAGGATTATGCGGTTTATGAAGGACATGCCCGCAGATGTCAGTATTCTCCTTGCTGGGGCTGCTTACTTCAAGGGTAAGAATGTTGTGTACTTGGTTACAGAGAGGGTCTATTAAGCATGCGTTAGAAGAGATGTGAGGGAATGCTCTCGCTTCCAATAGAGCAAACAGACTGCCAAAGAGACAGAGTGTAAGAAGAAAGTGTTTTAGAATGTTTAGTAAAGAAGAAAAAATGCACACTACCTAAACAGAAATAGTCCTCAAGGGAGGAATTATTACTCTTGGGAAGCTGAATCTTGACCTGTTTGCAGTAAGAGACCAGAGAAGAAAGTTTAAGCTCACAAAACTCCACAGCAAGAGACAGAATATTACCATTTAGGGTAACTTAAAGAGTGTACTGAGCCTTTTCACCACTGTAGAGGGAATGGAGAGACATACTAGAGAGCTGTTCTAGAACATGCTGTAAGCCAGTGTCATGGAGAATTATTGCTTAGAGACAAGGAGCAAAATAAAGGGTGGGGAGAGGAGCACTTTATATGCATTGACACAATTGTTACCCTTTAAAATAGTTTTGTAATTACATAAGTAGACATCAACTTCCCAATAGCTACTCCACCCATACACTGGCTTGATTTGTTATTTCCCATTTAGCCAATTCTCAGATGAAAAGGAGGGGCCAAAGAGTGGCAGTAAATCAGTAGCTCCAATCAGTCTATTTCCATCTCTATCATCATTCAGTTATGCCTCAACTCTTAAAGCACAAATACTGTATATACAAAGTGCCAGATTACTCAGCCACAGACACAAGCCTAGTTTCATATGCTGTTATTCCAGAAAATCCTCCATTTTATCTTTTAAAAAATAGGGACATGGAAAACCAAGTTTGACACCAAGAAGACTGCCTTGAAGGACTTCCATCTGGATGAGGACAGAACTGTGAAGGTGTCCATGATGTCAGACCCCAAAGCTATACTGCGATATGGTTTTGACTCAGAACTCAACTGCAAGGTCAGAGAGCATATATTGCACAAGATCTCCTAAACTTACTGAGGAACAGGTTCAGCTACATTTACCTGTTAACCCATTCCAGAAGACAGCTTTGCTCCTCCCATCAGGCTAGTTTTGCAATCCCTATTTTGAAAGGCGGTATGTTATTAAGATTCTTAAGAATATCCTACATTGGCTATGTGACAAGCAGTCCAGAATTTAAATAATGCACAGGTCCTACTAGCCTGTATTGCTTGACCTTAAGTTGGGCAAGAAGGGCAGGGCACACTCCTCAAAACTGTTCCATTTCTACCTCTTTCAACCGCTCTTTCACTGTAGCATGGGCTCAAAGGTGTTCCAGCTGAGAACCCGCGAAAGCAACACTGCAGTTCATTACAGGATTCAACAGGTAAGAGAGAGCACTTGCCATGTAATAGCAGAAAGAGTGCAGCATGAGTTGATGAAAGCCTGGGCACCCGAGGGGTCAGGATGCATCATGTCCAATAAAAGCAAACAGGGAATATGACCAAATGTTAACTGGAAAGGCTGACCAGGCAGTCAAGATTGAGGCCTGTGCCTGGTACAGGACAGGTAAAACTGTTTGTTATTGCTGTGACCCGTTCTTATTTGTAACTGGCCTTCCAGATTGCCCAGCTGCCATTGACAGAGGGAATCAGTGCCATGTTCTTCCTGCCTACGAAGGTGATCCAGAATATGAGTCTGATTGAGGAAAGCCTTACTTCTGAATTTATCCACGATGTAGACAGGGAGCTGAAGACAGTCCATGCTGTGCTAAGCTTGCCCAAACTAAAGCTGAACTATGAAGAGGCACTTGGCAACACACTAAAGGAGACAAGTATGTACATCACACACCCTCTACAGACTGCCAGGGCTCAAAGCAGTGGGCAAGTTACTTCCTGCTCTCAGAATATGAAGCTGGTGGGTTATTAGTTAGGTCCTGCTGTCAGTCTGTAGAGATTTCACCAGCAACTAAATCACCTTGGTCCAGGACTCCTCAACCTTTTATCACGTCTTTCCACCAAGCTCATACAATGCTTCTGAGATTGAGAGGGAGAAACTCAGTACAAACAGATGTAAGCTTCTTCTCCCTGTTACCCCCAATAACCTCTACCAGAGCAGCTACATGCCCTCCTGGATCACAGCATTAGCAGTACTGCTCCCCCACCTGCAATCTATGCTTTCAGCTAATGGAATTTTCTTTCTTTCCTCCAGGGCTCCAATCACTTTTCACATCACCTGATTTTACCATGATTTCTGCCAAACCTGTTAAGCTATCTCACGTGCAACACAAGGCAATCCTGGAGCTTAGTGAAGATGGGGAAAGATCCACACCAAATCCTGGGGTGAATGCTGCTCGTCTGACCTTCCCCATAGAATATCATGTGGACAGACCTTTCCTTCTTGTACTGCGAGATGATACCACTGGAACCCTCCTCTTCATTGGCAAGGTCCTGGATCCCAGGAGTGTTTAGATTCCTTCACAATAATCTGCAATGGTAGGGCCCAAATGGAAAGGGTGGTATTGGGAGGGATACTGGCTCCCTGCTCTGCTGCACAAAGACACAACTTGCAAATCTTATGCCTTCATGCTGCAATAAAAGAGCTTTTGCTATTAATCTCAGCAAGCCCCAGTATTCTCCCTTGAAAGATTCTCTGCCTACGTCATGTGGATTCACACTCCCATTTTCCCCAGATGAGCCACGATGCAGTTCTGTGTCCTATATGCAAGCGTCATCTGGTGTATACTGCGTTCTTCCCTATCCTGTCTTCCAACCTGACACCAGTTGTTTATACTGAATCCCTCATCACTGACAGGTCTGTGCTGGTAGCCATCCAAGTTCTGCAGTGCCCCCTCTTATAGCTTGTAAGTTTGCAGTTCCCAGCCTACTGCCTCACCCATTCCAACCATTTATGTTTCACACTGGCAAGAAGAAAAGCGCTTCATAGCATTAGAAATAAAAGGCAGTGTGGTCTGGATGACTGCATGTTCATAACCATCAGGGTATCACACATGGGAGATTCACATCTCTAGAAACACACGCATATGCAAGCATCTCAAACATTTGCTTCAAACCCACATGCAGAAATTATACAACAGCATCTATTCCCACCATACCACGCACAGACCCCTCATGTTAGAATTGGTCATTTTATTTACAACAGTCTCACTAAAGAGCATTTCAGATTTCATTCAAGTCGTTGTTACACATGATTTTCCAGCTTGTACTACATGACTACCTTACCACATGAAACTTAGCTTTGATGAAAGATCACACTGCAGCTTCCTTTGACAGGAAAATTAAGTCCTCTGAAGGATGCTTCTGGGAAGCTCTGACAGACAGGTCTTCATCTCTTGTAGTTCCTGGATCTGAGTACTCTGAGGACCACAGTGCACTGACAAAATCTCCTCTGCTCTTTGAATTGTGCTCAGAGCTTCAGAAACCGCAAATCTGAAATCGGAAGAGAATAAGAACAGAGTACAGAGAATACTTAATTCAGCTCCTTGACTTACACAACCTTTAACCCCTCCCCAACAAAAACCTAAACCTGTTCATAGGTACAGATCCTACCCTCCACTGTCTCTCAGCACCAGGCAAATAGCACGCACTTCAGCTGCAAAGGGAGGATGTGGGCAAAAAAGGTAAGGAGACGGACAAAAACTTGAAACACTATCTATCTTTGAGTATAGGTACCCACTACTTCCTCACTGCAGCTCCTGCTAAAATTAATTCAGTTAAAGGGAGGTGTTGTGAGAAGATTTTCAGAAGCAGTCAGAGGATTTGCTTGCCTAAAAAGGTCCAAAATAGAGGAAGAGGGTTTTATTTCCTCCTTTGGAAAGATGTCAGCAACATTGTACAACTGAGGTATAAACACCAAGGGTGACTAGTTGTCGAAGTGAAACAATAGGACAGGGAATAAATGGAGTCAGCAAGAAGAAAAGAATAGACAGGCACAAAGCAGAGAAATGGGTTCGAAGAGAGTCATGAGGTATAAGTGAACCCCAAAGGGGTTAATGAACTTGCACTTGAGTAATGGCCGACTTTTGTACCTGTGCCAGACTGCCCAGGGTCCTGTGAGACACCCTGCAAGGTACCCAGGACCACCTGCCATGATTTTGTGTCAGACACACACGAGTGGTGCAGGGAAGGGACAGAGAATGAAAGCAGATTTACCCATTGAAGAGAATTTGTGCTAGCTTGAAAAGTTCATGACCCATTTCTACACTTGATGGCCCATGATGCATTTCCACAATTTCAATACTCCTCTCCAGGTGTCTGGCTGCTTCCTGCCACTTCCCTAACAGAAAAAAACCAAAACAAAACATGAGTCATGAATAAATACTTTCTAGAGCTACTGCCACCCAAAGAATCTGAGAGCATTATGCAAAAAGTGAAGAACTATGTCCACAGCATTCTTGGGAGGCTGCTGACCTCAGAACCAGGACAGGGAATCTAGAAGAACATGAGATCACATTATTGTTCACTGGCTGCTGGGAACGCAGTTTTGGCTAAAGTAGTCTTTCTGTTTGTCAAAACTAGAGAAATGCAGCAGGAGAAAAGTGAAAGGGCTAGTCAGAGAAAAAGCTAGTCATGTTAAATTCAAAGTTCAGAAAACTAAAGATAATGAGAAGACAATGCCATACCAAGAGTAGCATAGACCTGTGCCAGATGATCCTCCATCTCTCCCATCAGCAAATGCCCTGGAGACAAGAAGTTTCCAGCATCCATCTGACACTTCAGGAGCATTTTGATAGCTTGATCTATAACAAAACAGGGTATAAAATTCATCCAACTGGCCAGTCTCCAGCTTTCCACGATCCATGAAATAAAATCAGTCCAATCTCATCCTTGCATCTTACACAGCTAGATTTGGATTTGGTTAGGATTCAACATTGACTTCATCTGCAACCCTGCTTATTCTAACGCAGTGTTGGCTTGACTCACTCCAGGAAAGCAAGGCCTGGGAATGCATAACTCCAATGTTACCCTGAGTTCTTTCAGTTACTATGGAACAACGTGTGACTTAGATTAACACCCGCATCAGGGGTATAAAAAAACCTAAAGCTCAAGTCCCCGGGGACACCGGGCTGCATGCCAGAAGACCCCAACTGCATAAGCAACAGTGCCATCTCATGGTTAGAACTACGTCTCCCGATGTGTACTCATATGCTGCTGACCTTAAAGTAGAAAGCTGAGCCTTACCAGCCTTCCTGTCTCTTAGCAGTTCTAACGCTTTCTTGATTTGTTGCTGAAGGTCCCATAAACGGCGTGACAGGCTCTCTCTGCTGACTGAGATTGCACAAGCTTCATTTGAACAACAAAGCATCTCTTCCCCCTGTGGAAATCATCCCTGTGATCATTCCTGCTCACATTCAACTTGAAGCTTACTTTCCATGACTGTTATCTCTGTATTGTGTTACAGAGATGCTAAATTGCTTCTCAGTTGCATTCACTAAACAAAGTGACTTGCTTGTAAATTGCTATTAGCTTATTCGATTTTATGAGAAACTTCCAGGAATAGCTATGACTGTGTGAGCTATAGATTAGACCAAAGCAGGGTCATGTGGTACGCAACTAATGTTCACACAAAATACACACTATGTTGACTTCTCCCCATCTAACCCACACTACACGCTGGTTTCATTTACATCCTGTGAACTGCAGAGAGTGTGACTCTCCCTACATACAGCACCTGTATGTACATTTTCTGTTCTAGACTCCAGGCTTCCATTTTCTTTCGTAAATATCCCCCTTCCCCTAGTCCATAGCCTTCATATTCTAAAGTTCATTTGTAAACTTCAAAGGGATTTTAACTTGCTGTTAAAGGCATTATTTTCCCTATAATGCTGGAAAACTGACATACAAGAACATCACAAGAAAGCTGCTAAGAAGAGCGAGATACTGTCTTGACTCTACAGGGGCTTTTGCTTCTGCGCAGAGATCATGAACTGAGGTCTTTAACTGTTGACTTTCCCAGAGACCCAAACACTACACATCCCGATAATTTACACAATCATAACTATGGAAGAACTACCTGCACTGGAGCCCGGCAGCTAGGACAGCAGAATGAGTTTCTCATAGACGCCACGCTCTTGACATCAGACTCTAACTCATCAAGGCATGCCTGACAGCGACACTCGAAGAAATATTGACTGAGAAGCTGTTGTCTCTCAGCAACCCTCATTCTACATCGGTGAGGCCCTGCAAAGGGATGGCAAGGGTAGAAATCTCTAAACAGGCACAGTTCTTAACATCAGACTAAATCTATCTTTGTTATCATTGAGACTAGATATATCATCTTTTGGAGAGGACATAACTGGAGACTGAAAATGTAACAGTGGGCTCAGGAGATAAAATCTTGCATTGACAACTTTGATCAAGGCTAATACATAAACAAAGACTCTAGCAACATTATACTGCGAATTATGATATTAATAGCAATCAGTGAGCATGCCAAGTAGACCTGAAAGGATGCCTGTGCCTTGAGACAAACAGAGAGTTAATACTTACCATAGCAATGGAAAATCTCTTGGCCGCTTGGGATTGCCTGTGATGCCCTGACAGTGGCAGCTGTCCCACTAAATGACACGCTGATATTGGGACAGCACGAATGGTTCAGAAGGCTGAGGACAGGAAAGAAGGCTGTCGCCAGGCGCACAAGCTTCTTATTTACAACAGCACTATCTCCGGATCCTAAAGGCAGAGGAAAAACAAGTAGGTTGAGAATGAATGCTCAGTAACCCACGCAACTTATGCAACAAGCACTGTGACCAATTGCAGATAGCAGAAGAAAGGTTTCTGGTATATTGCTGCAATAAATAATAGCTAAATACCCTCTACATGTGCACCAGAGAACAGGCCAGCATGGGACAGGCCATTAAATTTTAAGCACGTCATTCCCATCTGCAGTGGGAGCTTTTTACAACTGATAATTCAATCTCTCCACACAAGCTAGATGAGCAAGGACAACACAGAAGGGCTTAAAAGTATTTATCTTACCTGACTCCTGCATTACAGTGATCGCTTGTGCATTACATTGCAGCTGCAACACATGCCTCAGCATCGCTTCTGCCATAGTCTTCAGCTCTGGAGACAATTCACCCGATGTTTTTTCACATGTCTTTGGTTTGGACCACTTCTCAGATGATTCCTGATTCAAAACAGCAGCCTCTAGGCCAGCTTCTTGCAGTTGTTTGCATATAGCTACTACACTCAGCATGCAAAGGAACTTATGTTCAGGGCTATGCTTCTCAGCATGGGGCAAAAGGTTGAACACAGCTTGGTAAGAACTCTGGTACTGACCATTGTCATTACAACCAGGGATACTTCTGGTACCAGCTCTTGTATCTGGTGCCTCACTGAGATGTTTGCATCTTGCCTCAGGGTTATGAAGGTCCTTGTCATCATCATGGGACCATTCTACCAGCCTGCTAACCTCTGCAAATCCCGCCAGCAGAACAGTCCTCAAGGCAACATGGCAGAAGACCCCTAATGTGAGAAGCAGCGCTCCCAGGGAGCACTCTGTCCTGTGGTACTGCTCCCATGCCATGTCTGCACAGCTCTGGCTGCAGTACTTTGCATAACTGCACCCACGGCAAGGCACTGAGGCTAAGAGCTGCCTCAGACAACGGTGGCAATAAAGATCTGCATTAGTGACTCGAGTATCCCACACCGTTTCACTGCTGTCCTGCAGAAGGCGGCTCTCCCCTGGGCAGAGCACGCTTACAAAGGCCTCCTCTTTCAACAGGCTCTGTCCTGGCAGGATGTCCTGGGAGGCCACCAAGTGACGTCCTCTCTCTATATCAAAATTCAAGCTCAATGATGAAGATGCGCCTGAAATACTGTCATTCTCTTCCCAGATCTCTGACCTTCTTTGAACGTCACCACATGTTTCTCTTGCAGGCTCTGGACAGCTCTCTTTCTCATGTATTTTAATCTTCAGTTGACTTAACTTTTTTAGCAGCGCCTGGTGTGTAGGACTAGTCATGATGCCATCCATAGCAATTTTATTCTCCACCACACTGAGGGCGTCTGCTGCATCCTGTAACCTCCCCAAACACAGCAGACATTCAGCCTTCCGAAGCAAGACCTTGGGCAGCAGCCTGTCTGGATAGCCATGACTTTCAGCCCTGGCAATATCTTCCAAACAAACCTAGAAACAAAGACAAGGCCTTTTAAATGTACTTGGAAACCAGCTGAGACTCATGCTCTTTTATTCCATCTAAGATGCAGAATATTTTAATAAGGCTACGTTAATCAGCAAATTCCATCTGCATTGCCAATCTGTTGGCCAAATAAAGCCTCCTGACGTAGAGCAAGAGGGAAACCCTTCAGGAAGTTTAAGTAACGGTGGATGCTTTAAGCACAGATTTGGAAGCCCACCTGATCCACAGTCTCTTGCTCTAACAATCCAATACCCGTTACTGCGGGGTTTGCAGAATCACCCACCCGAACCCTGTGCGCAAATATCGTGCGGTAACACCTCAGGTGGTGCTTGGGCTCTTCCTTACCCCGATCCCCCCTCTTGGGCCTCAGGCCACCCTCTGGGTGTGCAGACTTGCTCGGGGGCACCCAGAAGCTTGGGGGGGGGGACGGGGACGACGACACCGGGCTGCCGCGGGTCCCGCCACCACTTACCTCAAAGCACCTGAGGTGGAAGAGGGCGGCGGAGCGGTTGGCGAAGCAAACGGACACCTCGGGGCTGCCGGGGGGCTCGTGGGATGCCGCCTGTGGAGACGAGAGAGCTGCTGCCTCGGGGGGGGACACCCCTCAAGGGGACCCTCTCAGCGGGGGCTGCGGGACCCCCCGTTCCCCAGGAGCCCTCCGATGGAGGTCCCGGGCCTGCCCCCGCCTCACCTACCTGCGAGTAGAGCCTCACGGCGGTACCGTAATGGCGGCGGCCGAACAGCCGGTTTCCCTCCTCCCGGTAGAAGCGCGCGGCCGCCGGCTCCTTGCCCGCGGGCGCCCGGCGGCACAGCCGCCTCAGAACCGCCACCGCCTCGGGCCTGCGGGACACGGGGGTCAGCTCCGCGCACCGCCCTGCTCCGCTCCGCTCCACCCCGCCCCGCCACTCACCGGAGGAGGCCGCAGCCCAGGCGCAACGTGTCGTGCAGCGACGCCGCCGCCAACCGCTCCCGCAGCACCGGCTCCAGCTCGGCCCAGCGCCGGGCGGCGTACAGCCGCCACTCCTCTACCGGCAGCGCCATAACCGGTACCGGGATGGCGGCGCCCAGTGGGATCGCCACAACGCGCCGGAAAGCGCTTCCGCCGTACGGCGCCGAACAGCCAATAGGAGCGTTGTACCGCCGTCGGCCGGGTGACGCGCGGCGTTGACGTAAGTGCGTGCCGGAAGGAGTGGGCACGGCACTGGGCGGCGGGAGGATTTGGCGGCAGCGGCGGAGCGCGGCGGGAGGCGCGGCACCATGAGCGTGCGGCTGAGCGAGGGTGCCATCGCGGTGAGGGCTCTGCGCCGGTGGCCCCGCGGGACCGGGGGGGCCTGGGCTGGGAGAGAAGGGAGTTGGGCCCCGAGTCCGGCCCGGTCCTGAGGGGAGAAACCAGGCCCGGAGCTGGGCCCGGTCCTGGGAGGCAGGGAAGGCCCTGGCCGGGTCCAGCGGTGATGGGCATTCCCCTCCGTGTCTCTGGCCGTTCCACGGCAATTCCTCCTCAGTTGTGGGTCTGGAAGCGTTCCTGAGTGAGGTGGTGGCAGCTTTCTGAGGGTCTCTTTCTTTTCTCCAGGCCATAATGCAGGGGGAGTACGTCTCCAAGCCCGTGCTGCAAGTTATCGTGAGTACTCTCCGTTACTTCTTGTGCCAGTCCGTTCCTGACTGCGTGGGCTTCTGCGCGGGCTTCTGAGGGCAAACAGACTTTCTCTGCAGAGGAGCCGAGCAAGGCTGATGTACTTTCAATTTCATTTTGCATGACTTGGGCTATGCTGTTGATAGTAGTGCTCAAAAAAAAAACCAAAAAACTGAATAGATAGGTCATTTGCTAATGATGTCACCTTATGTTTTTGAAGAGTTTCTGAACAAATGAGAACTAGTGATCTGTTGTTTCCCCATAGAATACACGGGCTATTGCTACAGGAAATGGGCCACCGCGTTACCGAGTGTTGATGAGTGATGGGGTTAACACACTCTCCTGTAAGTATGGCAAGTCACAGTGAGATTTTTTTTGTAAGCATGGAGATACTAATGGTGCTAAAGTTTCTGGTCTAGTATCTAGGTGCAAAGTGATGAAATAAGGAGAATGTGGCATGCTTGGGGACCACAACCTCTGAAGTGTGCACCTGTATTTTAACATTTAGACAAAATCCTTCTCTTCTGGAACTTTCTTTGTGAGCTTCAAGCAATTAACTTGCTACAGGGTATAATGAAAATATGGAAACCTACACATGTTTTTGTAACAGTGATTTTAAAGGAATTTAGCTTAATCTTTCTCTGACTTCTTTGATACATGATTATTCTAGCTATCGCTGCACTCTTAAGTTTGGGAAATAAATATAGTATAGTTTATGCACGGTTTTGGTGACTTGTTAGCAGTTATGCTGTTTTCTATGTGCTAGTTAACTGAGCAAGTTGTAGCTCTAATGCAACACTAGGCTGGCTAGAAAAGTTGTGGCCAGCTATGGCAGCCCCTTTTAAGGCTGGCATGTGTTCATTGTTTCAATGTTTTTCTTCTGTTTCTGCAGCATTCATGTTGGCAACACAGCTGAACTATCTGGTGGAAGAGGAACGCTTATCAGCCCAATGTATTTGCCAGGTTAACAGATTCATTGTCAACAGCCTGAAAGATGGAAGGTATATATCTTTCTTTAAGTACAGTTTTACAGAAAGGTAGCCACACTAGCGGGTGCTCTGTCCTTTGTGACTAAACAGAGGCCAAATGCTTTTGATTGGGATTATCTGACAGTACTCAGTCTTCAGGGTGCAGGAGGGAAAGTACACAGCACAAGCAATAGCAGAAATAAAAAAATTAACGGACTGTGACTGCAGTGGGTGCAGATATACCTAGCACAGTGATTTAGTAATTGAAGGTTTCCAGTTGGAATACTCAAATTGTACTAAGTTTCATTAAAATTCACTTAAAATTATCTGCTGTGGAAAAAAAAAACAGTGAAGATTTCTTGTTACTTAGGTGTTGTGGAATCTGGTCTTTTAGGAAAATTTGAGAGGAGGGATCCGAGTGAAGTGATTATATAAAAACTATGTATGTGTCTAGGAGAATATGAACTAAGGTTCATGTTCTTTTTATTTAGCGTTTTTGTGGAGGGAATATATTCTCTTTTGTAAAATCTGGCATGGTTTTGATACTTTTAAAACACTGTTGTTTCAAGCCATTTTTGTGTGCCCATTCAGCCTGCCATCAGCTATCCTTGATGAAATGTGATACTGTTTCAAGCCTACTTGTACCTGATGAGAGGGTTAAGTTGACAGTGGAGAGCTTTTGTCTTCCAGATCCCTCATCCAAAGAATCAGCCCCTAATGGTTGGTTCTCTTATCTGCTGCAAAGGATATTCAGAGTCTGATAGACTTGCAGAGGGAGCGAAAGTCTTTACTCCTGTCTATTCTGTGTTTGTAGGAGAGTGGTTATACTGATGGATTTAAATGTTCTGAAAACTGCTGATAAGGTTGGTGGGAATATTGGCAATCCAGTGCCGTACAATGAAGGTGAGTGTCCTCTGTAAACAAATACCCTTCTGAACAGACTGTTATGACAGCCTTTCAGCTGTCTGTTTCTTTCACTTAAAAAGAAGTGGTCAGACATGTTCAGCTTTCTTATGCCTGGAACAGTGATGTCCAGATCTTGAAAATCCTTTCTCTTTGTGTAACACAAAATGGGTTTTGTTCATATTTTAATAAACTACGCCATGGCTGAAGCTTCAGTCTTTACATGGTATTGGGAAGTATCTGTACATTATGATAACATTGACAGGTTTTTATTATATGTTAGTGGTCTCTACCTAGAGTTCCAGTAAGTATGCGGAAGCTATTCTATGTCTCCTCATAATGAGTAATCAAATAGATTATAATTTCTTCTGTCTGGAAAGAAAACAGCAGGAGGAAGATGTAATAATGATCTATGAAAGTATAAGATGGCATGGAGGGGATGAATAAAGAATGATGAATCTCTTTTTTTTTTTTTCAGCATTCATTTGATGCTCTTTAGTTCTCATACTGTCAGATAGTGGTTTTAAAACAAAGGCTGTACTGCACCCCCAAACAGTGCATAGTTAAATTATGGAACTTGTTGAGGTAGGTGCCAAGAATTGGCACAGGTTCAAAAAGCAATTAGACGTGAAAGAAAAATCCATTAAAGGCTGTTAAACATAACAATACATCCTCTGCATGAATGTTAGGTTCAGGAAGCACTAAAACTTAGATTGCTCCAAGTACATAGATGAGAGACTGGTATGAAAACATGGCCAGCATACAGACTTTCCTAAGCACCCGTTCCTATCCTGCCATCTGAAAAACGATGATGCGCTGGGTAGACCTTAATCTGACCTGCCACGGATCTTTTGTTTTTATTATGTTGCATAAGTAACTGCGTTCTTCGTTTTCATGTGCTGAGCTTACAGTTCTGAGGCAAACATTTTTTGAATTAATGTATTTTTTTCCCCTGAGATACGTTCAAAATTATGTTCTGTTCTTCCAGTTCTGATCTTTAAAAAGAGAGAGGATAATAAGCACTTAAAGAAAATATTTGAACAGCTCTGTCATTGACGTATATACAGATAATGGCTGAAATTTAATAGGAAATAGCTGCTCTTGAAGAACTTTTTTCTTTCCTGGTGGAAATGAATTATTGTATTTTTATTACTAAGGGACCACATGTTAGTGGCAACGATTTTCTGTGGGATATTTTGGCCAAACAGTGGTGGTAGGTATACTGCCATTCTGGTTAAAAATCTACTTTACTAATCGAAGTAGAAATTAGACTTTGTTGCAAAGGCAAAGATATCTTTCTTCATTAACTTCTTTTTCCTAGGGAATTAGAGGGGCGTTTGTTAAATGAGCCTAAAGAATCCTTTGTTCCTTTGATAGTTACTTAGCTAATTGCTGTTTAAAAAATGTGTTGACATCTCAGATTTTTATGGTTCAATCCCACAGTTGCTGTAGAGACCAAGATTTTCAGAATAGCTATTGAGCAGACTGGTTTGTGGCTTTCTCCCATTTCCCTTGCTTGTGTGATACAAGAGCTTGTGAACTACAGTGTTTTTCAGTTATCATGTTGTTGCTTAGAAACGACTGGGAATGTGATATTTTACAGAACTGAGCTGAAAATATACCTTTAAGACTATAAATTTTGGTAAAAGTACCACGACTTTGATCAAAGTTGTGTTCTTCATTTGAGCTTACGAAAGTGCTTTTGGAGACGTTACAGGTCTATGATCATAGTAAGTGTGGTCTTGTACTAGATAGTTAAGAGATGCCGAATTTGATGTGATGTGTATTTCATTTTAACACTGACATTATTCTGCAGGCTTCATACCCTTTTGATACTAAATAAGGTTTCAGTTACAGAAGGCGGTAATAGTTTAGATTAAGTATGCTTAATGTGGCCTTTCTGCTCTGCAGGGCTGTGTGATTTGTCATGAAGGCCTTGATAAGAAGGCAAAGGTGTATTTCAAGTTGCAGATTCTCTAAGTTCCTGTATATATTGAGAGATGGTATTTTTGAGGAACATTCAGCTAATGCAGAATGAGTATCTAAGAGCGCTTTGTGGTTTTCATGGAAAAAAAGTTCAGCTATTTTTAAAAGAGTGTTTAGTCCTACTTTTGGTCTTTCTTGAAATACAGATCTCAAATTACTAGACCTAGGATTAAGGAATATCCTTTCCTAGACTGTAATACTACAGTAGGACCCGGGGAGTGAGAAGCTGGCTTCTGGCCACTTTACGCTTGAGCAGTAGGTGGTTAATCTGCCTAACAAGGAAGCTGGAGACACAATCTTCTTAATACATATCATAAAAACTTTTCAGGCAGCATTTCATAATATTGTTGAAAATTAAGATTGAGCAGTTTAGTTCTTGTTGAAAACTAGATGATAACGTTATTACTGTCATTAATCTCATTGAAATTACTCTGATGCTGGACTTTCTTCTTACTATGACAATTACTTGCTACTTATGTTTAACTTCTGTCATTAATCTTTCAATGTTGAAATGTTTGTATACTTACACATTCACTTGAACTCTTTATTCTCGTCCTTCCCACTGCACGTGATTTGGTGTGCATTCTTTCAAAGCGCGTTTTCTTCCCACCCCACCCCCCTGCTGCTGCTCAGTTCTGGGACAGGTCTTCTGTCACCATGGCACTGTAGCAGTACCTCTTGGCAGCAAACTATTGGAAGCAGAGAGCTACTGTTACATGGCTATGACATTGGAGTGGGCTGTGTGGCTAGCTTTGGCCAAAGGTCTTGGGTTTGACTAACCCAGTATATATAGCAGAAATGTGATCAGGTATTTCAAGTGTTTTTTCAGCTTCTGAAAACTAAGAGCGAAAACTAGGCAGAGGACTCAGTTTTCTGAGCACCTTAAGTGATCACCAGCCACCAAAAATCATATTTTAGGAGTCCCTAGACTCTACAAGTGAAAAAATTGGAGAGCTATTTCTGCTACTTCTGTATTTGAACACATGCACTGATGTGTTAATATATTCTTAATCTGTTGAGAAACACCAGGCTATGGGTAGGCAGCCATTAAAATGTGAATTTGTGTTTCATAATGCACAAATGTTCTAATGTATATGGTGGTCTCTTGTTTGGTTTTTTTTGGTGTTGTTTTTTTTTTTTTTAATTAAAAACTCCTAGGGGAAAAAAACATTTGAAATGGAAGTAGCAAGGAAATCTCTTGCTGTTTCCTGTACACGTTCCTGTTCTTCTTGAATATTCTTTCCCTGACCAGACATATTTTTCTCCTAATATGTTTTGTTGATTTTTTTCCATTCTCCTCTTACACCAAATGAATTTGGGGTGTTGAGCACTGACCCTGACCGGGTCCTCAGAGTACCTGAGGCAGCTGAGGGAGGGTGAAATCTGGCTTCTCCATCTAGTGGATTCTGCAGTAAATACACATTGCTGTTTGACGTCACTCTGTTGCCAGGGAGACTGCTGTCACCAGTTCACCGATGTGACTCTACTGCGGCAAGTTAGAGGAGCAGATTGGTTTTTGTGCAAGGACCTTGTTTTGGATTAAAAATAACCGGAGGGTTACCTCTGTAGACTATACAACATCAGGTGACACTACATCAGGGTCTCCTTGTGTTGCTTCTGCTCCTTTACCTTGCTTCTCTGCCATCCTTTCTTGCCCTTCTGTTCTGGGATTCTCTGCTTTTGTTCCTCGTGATGCTTATGGGCTTGGTCTGACCTTCTTTTCCACTTTCTCTGACCACCTTCCTCCTCACATCCCAAAGCAGGGGCGCTTTGCCTACTCAGGACTTCTTGCAAACCAATGGCTTAAGAATTAGTTGCATCCAAAAAGATGAAAATGTTGGACATTTTCTCATCTGGAGGCAAAATATGATAAGACAATTATTATGTAAAAGAATACAAATTTTTGAATGGTAGATTAGTCTTCTAATGTACTATTTCTCTAGACATGTCACTCTGTTCTTTCTCTTGTAATTTATCATCAATATAAGGCAAGTAAAAGTCCTTGAATCTAACAAAAAAATGCACAGTATGTACTTAACTATGGCATCACTTTGCTTCCTATGCAATATACTGCTGTGTCCCAAGAGGGACCTGGGTGAATGCTGAAAAGACTCCATCACCCCCACATTAAATATCTTCATATTTTGGAAATAAAATGTAGCAGGTATTTTCTTTGTTTTGCTTTAAGTTCAGGTTTTACCTTACCCAGTGGGTTTTTGGCCCTTTCTGAGTTTTAAGAGGGAATTCTACAGTTTTTATCTTAGCTGTTAGGTAGTAGCAGAAACTACCTGTCAGAGCAATAGAAGCCTATAAAAACTGAGAATTTGTCAAGATTACTTAAGTGCTGTCCTTCTAAATAACTGTCAACCCTGAATTCTTTCAAAGTAGAAAGCAGTTGCTTGAGGAGAGAGATCTGACTGAAATTCCTCCATGGTAATATTGTTCAACAGATAGCTTGCTGCTGCTGTGTCTTCTAAGACCTGAATTTTAGTGTGTGTTCTGTGTGTTTTAAATTATTTTTTTCATGCAAGTCTTATTTCCTAAAAAGGCTTAAGGGTCGTTCTAATTACTGTGTTCCCTACTGTAGTATATGGTCTCTTTCCATTTGATTACCAGGGCAAGGGCAGCAACGTTCTTCAGCTCCAGCAGCAAACCCAGCACCCAGCAAACCACAACAACAAAATGGCAATTTGTCAGTAGCAGGTAAGAGTAATCCTGGGCAAGAATTCTGGTTTCCCTTTGTGTAGTGCAAAACTACAGCTTAAGTTTAAAAAAGATCCTTTCTATAATGGTCTTGCACAAGAAACACTCCATTAAAGACTAACCCATAGCTTGACAGGGTGAATTCTCTCAAGAGGCTACTGTACACTTGGATTTAATAATAAATTTTTTAAAAGGTGGGGCAGGGGGGGGTGGCGGAATCTGTCCCCCTTCCCTCTTCTTCCCGAAGGAAGGAAAACAAAACAAAACAAAACTGGACACAACTTTGATGAAGCAGTGTAAACTGAACATCTTGTCTGATGCAATTTTGCATTCTTGAAACAGTGCTCTGTGGGCACCCAAGGAGGCTACAGTTTGGAGCTGGCCAGCAGGTGTGTTATCGATGCTGAGGTATTGAGGCCAAACAGTTTAGGTGGTACCGGACTGAAATTATTTAATAGTTGTCCTGGTTTTGGCTGGGATAGAGTTAATTTTCTTTCTAGTAGCTGGTACAGTGTTATGTTTTGGATTTAGTATGAGAAGAATGTTGATAACACGCTGATGTTTTCAGTTGTTGCTAAGTAGTGTTTAGACTAAGTCAAGGATTTTTCAGCTTCTCGTGCCCAGCCACCAAGAAGGCTGGAGGGGCACAAGAAGTTGGGAGGGGACACAGCTGGGACGGCTGACCCAAACCGGCCAAAGGGGTATTCCATACCATGGGATGTCATGCCCAGTATATAAACTGGGGGGAGTTGTCCTGGGTGGGGATCGCTGTTCGCAAACTAACTGGCCATCAATCGACGAGTGGTGAGCAATTGCATTGCACATCACTTGTTTTGTATATTTCATTCCTTTTATTATTATTATTGTAATTTTATTATTGTTGCTATTATTATTTTCTTTCTGTTCTATTAAACTGTTCTTATCTCAACCCACGAGTTTTACTTTTTTTTTTCCCCAATTCTCTCCCCCATCCCACTGGGTGGGGGGGAAGTGAGTGAGCAGCTGCATGGTGCTTAGTTGCTGGCTGGGGTTAAACCACAGCAATAGTACATCTGTAAATACAGTTTTTTTGATCAAGACTTTAAATAGTGAGATACTGAAAAAGGCAGTCAATTTAAATGTCAGCCTGTAGACTTATTTTTGAAGCCAAAAAGTTGTCAGTCCTAGCTCTTGGTACTGCTTTAACCTGTCTGTATTCTTTACCCCTACATTTAAGAAGTATTTTGAAATAGTAAAATTCTGACACCTGCTTACTGCAGCAGAAAACAAGCTCTTCCTTCCTGTACTTAAAGCTGATCATAAGAGTTCTATGCTTATACATTGACAAGATTCAGTTTAGAATTAGCAGTATTGCTTTATGTCAGGAAATTATTTGAGTGCGGGCTACCATTCCTTAGTTGTTTCCCCCAAATGGTGTAGATGTAAAGCTTGGTGTGCCGTATTTTAGAGAATTTACTGCTAACTAGTTGTTTCCCCCTCTAGACCATGTTTAAGTGATTGACTCTGGACACATCTCCACTTCCAGTGTAAGTGTTCTAAAGGTCTGAGATTGTCTCTTCTGCAGCAGTTTGCAGCCTAGAAAATACTTGTGACCAAGAGCAGAAGTGATTCAGCAAACTTCTAGGCACTCTGTGGTGCTCACATAGCACAGTGAATGGAGCTTTAAGTGCACTACCCAGTGTTAAGTATAACTTTGCCTTCTATGCAGCTCCCCATAGCGTGGTGGAAAAAGTTCTGCCTGACCTTGCACCACGAGTTGGTTTTAATCTGGCATTTGACTGCAAGGCTGAAATGCTTATGCTTTGTTGTGGTTTTTGAAAGGTCCTGCTGCTCCGAAGTACCATGCTCCTCCCTCAAACCAGTTTGGTAAAGTAAGCGCTCCCAGCTCAGTGAAGACACCAGGGGGATCGCAGGCCAAAGTAGTGCCGATTGCCAGCCTGAACCCATACCAATCTAAGTGAGTTATCGTGGTTTGCCAGGTGTTACTCTGTCACAGGCATGAGGGAACAATAGCTTCTTTTTACTTTCTCGTGTATGAATCTCTGTCAAATCATTCTTTGAGTTCTTTTGACTGTATTGGTTAACTTCAAACAAACAAAACTAACAATAACAACAAAACCACCCAGAGAAAGAAATAAAAAAAAAAACCCTCTGTAGAAACAGCTCTATGGGTTTTGGTTTGGTTTTGGTTTGGCTTGGGTTTTTTGGTGGTTTGTGGGGGTTTTGTGGGTTTTTTGTTTTGTTTTGTTTTTTTAACTTCATCAACACTTCGACAATCTGATATTTGCCTTTGCATTGTCTTGGTGAAGTTACCCTGCTGAGATTGAGAGGTTTTTAATATTTTAGTTGAAAATCAATTGACTTGTCTTTTTTTTCCTAAAGCAACCTTCTTTTTGGTAACTTAATGATAAAACAGCTCAGTAAGCTATTCACTTTGGCTACTGTTCTGTTGAAAAGCATGAGGATATAATTATTTCATGAATGACATTTTTAAGTTACGCAAACTGATTTGATTACCCAAGTTAAATGCGAATCCTATAATTGAGCTCTTGAGTTCTAGCATGGCTTTTCAGAACAGGCAAACTGCTGCATGAGAAATGTACCCTAGAAGAGTAAAAGATTTGAGGCCTGATTCTATGCAGAAGGATTGTTCGCTACTATTATCATACTAGATGCTTTAAGGCTGGCTTTGTTGCTTTCTCTACAACTTTCTGCCTTTAATGGGCTAGGCCATTAAAATAGAAAGTAGCAGAAAAGCAGGTAGAGTTGCTGAGGTGCAGTGGGAAGATTCTGGCTTTTAAATGGTGACATTCCAATTCCAAAGGTTTGTCAATTCAATCTTTTCTTTAAGGGGAAAAAAAAAAAAAAGACACAGAACAGTGATTTCTTGCACAATTTCAGGTGGACCATTTGTGCTCGTGTTACCCAAAAAGGCCAGATCCGCACGTGGAGCAACTCCCGTGGTGAAGGAAAGCTCTTTTCTATAGAGCTAGTCGATGAAAGTGTAAGTGTCATATGTTGAGAAAAAGATAACGTATGCCAGATGCTGACGAACCCTTCATAAAGACAGAATAGAGGAAATAAAGTGTGTTATAGGAAATGTTTGGGTTTTTTTTTTTTTATTACGACTGAAGCGTGTATTCCTGTATTCATTAAGTTGAGCATCAACGACCCAGTTTTTATCCCAAATGAAGTCTTAAATGTATGGCATTACTGATTATTTTTCATCAAAGTCTACAGTGTGTGACTGAATTTTTGCAGCTTCAAAATATAGTTGTTTATGGAAACTGACAACTTAATACTGAGGTTTGTGGTGGTTTCCTCTAGATTGAGAGTGAGGTCTCATCCTTGCTTAGACACGCGATACAAAACAAGGAGTGAGAGGAGCATTGCCTCCAAGTTAGAAGCTTTCATTTTCATGGGGAAATGGGAGTACAAATTATTGTAATAGTAGGAAATTTCATCTGTGGTTTGTTTGGGGAATGGTATCTGGTTAATCTAACTAAACTTGCAGTTTGTCAAACCTCTTATCAAATCGCAGCCTTCTGTCATGAAAACAAACAAGATTCTGCTAGATTATGTTTAGTATAAAATGTGAGGTTAATAATGTAACATGTTGTCATCAGCCATTTGTTTTCTGTGCATACTGTCTGTATTCAAATTTTTTTTAAAACAAAATTTATATCTAGTGAGTTTATAATTGTTATTAATCCTTACTTAAAGACTTAACATCACGTATGAGTGGGAGATATCACAATATACCATGTGCTAACTTGTGGAGCTGCATGATCTATTTGATTTTTTATTTTTTTTTTCATGTAATGGCAATTAATGCTGGTTTTACGAGTACCTTTTCAGAGGTGTATATAGGATATATGCAGTTCTTACACATTTCATTCTGAAGCTCTAGATATACTAATGAGACTTGAATATGAGATTTGATGGTCAGGTATAGAATATGTTGTTTTAGCTATAACTACAAATGTGAAGAGAATGTTGTTTGTTTCTCACATGCCTGGAGCTAGCCTGGCAGACCACACTGTGTCTGTAGAACGGATGGCACTTAACATTGCAAAGATTTCTTTTTATTTTTTTTTTCATTCTGAATTTCAGTTCTGACCAGCTCTCCTATTTTCCTGCAGGGTGAGATTAGAGCTACTGCATTCAATGATCAAGCAGACAAGTTCTTTCCCCTCATTGAATTGAACAAGGTATGGTAGCATTGTGCTTTCATAGACTGACATGAGCTAGAAAAGAGGAACTTCAGCATAGCAAGGATTTTTAAAGGTGAACACAATCTATTTTCTCTGTCTGACTTCTGATAATATCCTCTGTTTCACTGCTTTCTCCTGTAGGTATATTATTTTACCAAAGGCAATTTGAAGACTGCTAACAAGCAATACACAGCTGTTAAGAATGACTATGAGATTACATTCACTAATGAGACTTCAGTTGTGCCCTGTGATGATGCCCAGCATCTTCCATCTGTTCAGTTTGAGTTTGTATCCATTGCTGACTTGGAGAACACACCCAAAGACTCAATTGTTGGTCAGTCGAAGTAGCAAAATGGCAAGCTCTAAAGCTCTGAAGTTTTACTTTTGTGTCCTGAATACTGGGGAGGTAGTGAGCGTACAGGGCTTTGAGTGTTGTGATCCCTTAAATGAAGTTATCCAGTGATGGTTGCCATTAAAAACACCTCGGGTGGTTTTCCTGTTAAGATGTCTTTGCCCTGTTCTGCTAACAATGTATAATGACTTTTCTTCAAATTTGTGCTACAAACTAAAGACAGTAAATGATACTTGTTTATTGTATGATGATCATTGTTTTCCACAGAAAAGGGCTGAAAGAAAAATGTCCTTGCTCAGCACGTGTGCATTTCATACCTTCCGTGGTTTTGCTTTCTTTCACTATCTAATTATCTCTGTAGTGATTTTGGCATAATTCATTGCATCCAAGTCCAAGTTGCATGACTGTTTTGGCTTGCTTTGTGAAGTATTGGAGGTTTGTTTTTCTGCAATTTGTTGGGCAGAGTACTCCGGAAAAATCAGAGGCTTGGGTGGGGGCGAGGGTTCTCAGGTTTCACAGGCACAAGATGCCTGTGATTCAGAGGCATTCAGCTAGGAATTTTAAAGGTAGATCTGTAATTATTAAAAATGGTGTACTTTTGGGGAGTGCAAAGGGGGTTGTGTTAGCTCTTACTACCCAAACATGCAGACTTGTTTAAGTTGCAGCTTACAGTTGTGGGGCTACAGTGAAGGCACTAGCCAGTTGCTTTGTTGTTTTACAGTCACTTTGAAAGCGCCTTGCCTGAGAGACTTGTGCTTAAACAGCAAGAGAGTGTGTGTTACAGGATCAGGGCTGAACTCCTTTGACAGAATGTGATGGGAAAAGATAGTACAATGCCTTGATCTCACTAATGTGGTGAGGCTTGCATTCATGAATATCTTAATGAATTAGTCAACAAAATTAAAGCACTGAAGAGTTCTGTAGTGGAGCATTCCTACCATAATACGCTTAATTTCCATATCAGATTTGATTTGAATAGGGAGCTAGGATACAAGGTAAAAATCTGACAGTAGGTTTGAATTCTTCTCTTGTGATCTTGTATTCCCCAATTGTGACCTTTGAGTAACTCTAACTAAATTGTAACTGTTTTTCAGATGTAATTGGAATTTGTAAGAGCTACGAAGATGTCACTAAAATTACAGTGAAAGCTAACAATAGGGAGGTATCAAAGAGGAACGTGCACCTGATGGATATATCAGGGAAACTAGTGACGGCTACGCTATGGGGAAATGAGGTATGTGCTCCCTTACCTGTTCTTAAGCAAAGGCTCCTTTGTGTAGGGTAAGGAAATGAGTGTGCTGTTGTCATCAGAGATGGGCATAGCACTGAGACAGGTCCTGGGTGTTTGAGGATCAGGGGCAGAGAGAAGGTGAAAGACTGTCTGGTTTCATTCAGGTGTGATGTTCTTAACCTTTCTCTGACAAACTGCTGACATGATCTGACTAATGTGTTCTGAACAACTGCGGACATTATGTCTCAAGCCCAAAGACTGAAGGTAACAGGCTTCTGGTTTAGGAAAGGATACGAGTTGCAGTTTGATTACGGAAAAGCCCAGGGGCTATGGCTGTCTCATTTGAGACTAATTTTATTTGTAGGGTGGGATACATGTTACCCTGCATAAATTGCTGATTAACTGGGGGGTTGAGAGGCTGTATCTCAGACTAGAGTTTAAAGCATCAGAGCCTTGGAATTGAAAGTTTGAGTAGTTGCAGTAAACTACTACTTTATCCTTTTAAAGGGCTACTTTTGTTTTCCACCAGTGTTGTAGATACTTAGGGATTTATGTTCCAGTCTATAAAATAGAAGTGATCCTGCCAGCTTGACAGTGATGCTTTATGGCTAAATGATCAAGTGCACTGATATTGTAGGTAGCTAAACACCATTAACCATCTGCTGATATAAATGAAGTAAACTGAAGTTCAATATCATAAAGTTTTGAGGTTGGACCAGGTTGTTATAGGAGAGGCTACTGGTAATCAATTCCTGGCATAACTCTTCCAACAGAGATCAGGGCCTGCATTTTACAAAGTTAAATCTGTTTGCTTGCTTGTAGAATAGAGACAACAACAAGCATTGAGAAGTGATGTATGGCTTGCAGCTGGCATAGTTAGGGTTAGAATCTGTATCTCCTTTGCAATAGTCATTACCCTAAGTGCTGGGATATGTTTTGTGTTCTTTTTGCATCTCGTGGATACAGTGAATGCTACTGGTAACTCCAGCTCGTTTGTAATCTTTAAGCACATGATCCTCCCCTTGCTTGCTAAGTGGTGTGGGGTCCAGAAAATCCATACCTTTCAAAACCTCTCTTATGGCAAGCGGTTCTTTGTTAGTGTCAGACTTTACTCAGATAACAAACTGATGGCAATTGAACAGCATTAAAGCAGCTTTATGAGATTAAAAACAGAAAATGGGAAGTCGAGAAAATGTGTTTGGTCAGCATACCTACACTTCTGCTTTTTAAGTTGTAGTAGAGTAGACGTGATTGGGTCAGTCAAGCCAAGTGAGTTGTTTCATCTCCTGAAGAGTCTAATCTGACCAAATAATTTCTCCGCTTTGGAGAAACCTCCATTCCTGTAACCCATCTCCCTTTCTAAAATCCTTGTGTGAAACTCCTAATGGAGGGGACCAATCCTTTTTTTCTAAACCAGTGGTGTGACTTAAGGATTCTCTGGTTCCCCAGGAAATGGGGTGTTAGGATTACAGCTTTAATTGTTAGCTGCCTTTTCTTAAAGTCCTAGTGATACCGTTTAAAACCTTACCTTCTAAATACAGTAAGATAGTTTGATTCAGATTTGGTCTCTTGTCATGATCTGTGAATTATGACCGCAAGTCCAGTACCTTTACTGTAGCGTGCTACTAATGTTTTCTGTTTTTTCAACACATGCAGGCTGAACAGTTTGATGGTTCTAGACAACCTGTGATAGCCATCAAAGGAGCCCGAGTCTCTGATTTTGGTGGTAGAAGCCTGTCTGTCCTGTCCTCCAGTACAGTTGTCATCAACCCTGATAGCCCAGAGGCTTTTAAGCTCCGCGGATGGTATGAGTGTGTGTTTATGTAGATTCATTCCAGCCTGCTGCAGAGTGTTTGTTTTATTCTGTTTCTCTGTACTTGAGCAGTTTGTATAGTACTGAAGAAAGGTAGCAGAGGATATGGGTTCCAGGATTATAGAAACTTCTCTTTCTTGAAAGCACTGGAGCCTGAAAGGCTGTCCTTCTTAAGTTGTTCAATTCAAAAACTTGTAATTCCATGACAGACCTTGAAAAATTGAAATAGGAGTAGTGCATGCTGACCCAAAGCCTTGGAAGGCAGCATGAAATCAGACTTGACCAGCTCCACTTTCTGAGGCATGATCTGAGAGAACAATATTTTTTTCACAGGCTTTTTTGATTGTGTGGAATCTGATACACACTGTATTAGTATGGGCTGGAGGAACTATGCTGACTTCTTCCAGTGTCTATTCCTGATCACATATTTTTCAGATAGCAAAATAACATTTTTATTTTTATTGTTGTCAGGAAAACAAAGTGATTTCTTGGTGGTTTGTTGCTTCCACTGTAGGTAGTTGCTAAATTGTCTGCTATAACTACTAATATGGTGAGATGTGGTGTATGTATGAATAGGGTTAAGTGCTGACAGCATCAGATTCGTGAATCTAGGGTTTTCAGGTTCTAGTTAAATCACCCAAACATGGATAAAATATAATGGCATCCTCCATTTGTCATTGAGCTGTGGTTCTCCCATACTTCAGAAGGCTGTTGCAGATAAAATTGATTGTGGGTCTTAGCTATTACTGTCACGCTTTAATTAAGCTCAGTTTTTGAGTCTTGTTGGCGTGTTTCTCAAATCACAAAAACCACCACGATGGAATGGTAGTACAACCTTTTGCTGAAAAGCTGTGCTTTCTTATTTTAACAGAGGAAGAATAATCTTTTCAATGCTATTTGCTTTTTCTTTCGAAGCTGCTGCGAAGATAATGGTACCATGTAATTTAATTTTAATTACGGAAATATCTTGATGCCCTTAAATCTTGTTATCTGACTGCCTTTAAGAAGCATGCAGTGCGTGGTTTGACCACTAGCTGGCAAACAAATTGCAGTTATATAGAACAAAGCTGTCCTCCTTTTGTGGGTTTATAAAATACTGTGCTAATTAAGTCGGACTATTAACTTATTCTGAAATGCTATTTTTGTTTGCAATATACACAAATTACTGTAATTGTTTCCTTTGCAATCATTGATAAAAAAATCCCTCATGTATTAAGTACATGAAACTATATGTAAGCTTTTGATAAGTCTGTATGGTCTGCTATCCAAAAATAGAAGTGCATCTTTGTGGTTCCAGGTTTGACTCTGAGGGGCAGCTTCTGGAATGTGCCTCAATCTCTGATGTGAGGGGTGGGCCAGCATCTGGGGTGAATACCAATTGGAAAACTTTGTTTGAAGCCAAATCTGAGAACTTGGGACAAGGAGATAAGGTAAAGCGCGGCCGCTGAGTACAAGCCTTGTGTATTGGGGAGAAAATAAAAAGCTAGACTTTATGCAGGCGTTTTGCTTATTGGAGTAGTCCAGTTGTTGAGCAGTATGTGCTTACTCTGTCAGAATTTATGTTATTAAATAATTTTTTTTTCAAATAAATTCCAGCTTGTTGCTGATGTTGCAACAAGTTACTATGTTTGCAAGAGAATTCTAAGCCTTGTATAAATGGGGGGGGAGTTCACCCCAAAGATGTTAATATAAATAGCACAAAGGGCTCTAGGAGAAACAGGTGCATTAGGAGGAAGTGGTTTTCAAGGGTGCGCACTTGGTCAATAGAAAAGCTAGGAATAAAACCCAGGTGTCTGACATTCCAGTCCAGTAACCTCTCTAGGCTTATACTGCTTCTTGACTTATTTTTTAATTTTTTTTTTTTTTTTCCCCAAACTTAAGTGCTAAGCCATTTGGGATATGCAAGAACTTCTATCTAAGGAAAAAACTTTACCTGTCATTCAGCTATTTTCTGTGAGATTTTTTTGCACATGCTTCTTAAGCAACCTCTGTTTATCTGTTGAAAGACTTGACCGTGGTCTTAAACCATTAGGATGATTATTTTAGTATGGTGAGTGGGTATTTTGTTCTGTAGGCTATAGTTTAATCAAATGCTTATCTGTAATACTACATAGTAGGCTTTCTGTTTTTTCTATTGGCTCCTAAAAGAAGTGCAGGAAAGTGCAGAATCTTAATCCTGTGAAAAAGTAAAGATTTGAACAGACACAATGAAGAAGCAAATATGCTTTATCTAAAGAAAACCTAGCAATTGGAGTTTCTTGCAATGGAAACACAAAATAATCTTGCTGTAGGGGCTTTATTTAACATAATGGAAGCCTGAAAATTATTGCAACAGAGGGGCTGATTTACAGTTTCCCAATAATCCATAGCTGTTAAGCTTTCTAATCCTAAATATCCAAGTATGGATGCCTTGCTTTGTAGTTAATTCAGAATTGGAAAACATTGAGTATTTTGAGGCTAATGTTGCACACTCACTCTCCTAGGCGGATTATTTTAGCTGTGTGGGCACAGTTGTACATCTGCGCAAAGAGAACTGTATGTACCAGGCATGTCCCTCTCAGGATTGCAATAAGAAAGTGATAGACCAACAAAATGGACTGTATCGTTGTGAAAAGTGTGATCGTGAATTCCCCAACTTCAAGTATCGTATGATGCTTCTGGTAAGTAAATGAATTACAGGAGAGGTGTTTCTCGCTGTTTTCCTTGTACAGTGCAAATAGAAATCTTTCAAGAGAATGGGGTGTTAGAGTGCTGTTTGTCTATCTGTGGTGCCTTTGGGTTAGAGGATATTTAAATGGTTTGTGTACTGTACCTGAGTGAGGGATGTTTCATTGAGCTGATTAGCAGTTTGTTTTCCTAGTGCTCCAATTAAAAGCTTTTCTCTTTGCCAAAAAGTTGATGCTAGCTCAGTTGATTTTGGTTTCCAAGTGTACTATGCGGTGCAGAGTACAGATGGCCTACGCCTCTTCAGTAGTGAAGATAAACTGAAGTAAAATGGCATTTCTGGAGAGCAGTAATTGCACTTTTACAGCTGCTACCTATATTTAGTACATTTTTTTCGGTAGGTATTGTTCTGTCTCATGCTTTAATGGAGCCTGCTTCAGAAAGTTGTCTCAGGATTATTATTGCAATGCCCACTTACACCACAAGCATTGAACCTTCTTCTGTTTTATGTTATAAGTTAGAGTTGTATCTGCTGCTTAGAAATGCTGTGCCAGGTGGGCATGCAGAGAGAAGGGAACTATCCCTGTAGTCTCACTAAAACACAAACTGCTTCTGAATAATTTCTAGCAGATAACTTCTAGGAATGCATGAACTACTTTACATAGCAGAATCATTCTCGTAGAATATAAAGGAGATACTGAGGGTACAATCAAGGCCTTCAGAACAGTGTGTCTCCTATTTTCCCATTCCTAATTGTCAAAGCAGCCAGGAAATGCATGTGAGGCTATCATTTGATCTTTTAACTGCTCTGTCTTGTCCTTGAACATGTTGATAGTTTCCTCGTAACATAGTATTACATGTGTTTGTGCTCAAGTACTCAGGTATGTACAAACTAAATGCAGTTTGCAGTCTTGCTGGTGTCCCCCTTGGTGGTTGTTGTTCTGGGCTACCTGTTCTTGCTCACAGCTCATCAGCGACAGCAGAACAGAGCTTGAATATCCATCAGTGTCTACCACTGTGATCTTGTTGGCCTTTTCCTGTGACACAATGTATTGTCAATATTAACTTGTGTTAAGTTACTGTGACGCTCTATGGAGCTTAAAAAAAAAAAAAAAAAAAAAAAAAAAAAAAAAAAAACAAAAAACCTCACTGCTTTCCACCCTCAGTGATGGAAAGTACCTACGGTACGTAGGGCTCTGATAGTTACTGAAAATTTAAAACTCTCTATAGCTGTGAAATAAATTTTTCTTTTGTACTGTCTTCTGTCTTCCTTGAGGAATAGGCAACTGGATGAAATAACCTTTTGGGTTTTGTTGGTTTTTAGGTGACCATTGCAGACTGTCTAGAGTATCAGTGGGTGACTTGTTTCCAAGAGTCAGCAGAATTCATTCTTGGGCAAAACGCAGCTTTCCTGGGAGAACTGAAGGAAAAGGTCAGTCAATTAGCTTATTGTATTTTTAGTAAACGTCTAGAAGTTGAACTATGTTTCACACATCCTGTTGGTGGGCTGCCCTCAAATTTCTTGCTTTTTTTGATCCTCCTGGTAAGGAAATATTCTTGTAATGTTGACTTTGAAGGCAACTTAGAGAAAGATGTAAGGTACGTGTGGAACACCAGAGCTGATTCATCAGAGAGCATGATCTCATACCTGTGTGCGCAAGTATAGCACTCCTAAGTCAGCAGAGGTGGCAAAGGCAGTGGGTTATGTTCATGTAGTTGCTGTGGAAATTAACAGCATTATTAAAACAAATGCAAAAGTGCCATATGAAAGAAAGGGATATGCTACTTCATTTGGCAAGAATTTGATCTTGCCCATTCCCTGGGTAATAGGCCAGCTCAGGGACCTGGCAGCCCAAGATTGTTCTCCAGATGTTGGACTTCAGTATCTTTTACAAGTTCACAAATCATTGCTTCTCCCTAGTCTGAAGTTCTTGGCAGGGACTTGTTTACTCTCCTCAGGATTGTTTTCCACAGGCCATCTGCCTGGAGAACAGAGATTTGCCTGGTTTCCCCCATAGTTTGCTCCCACAGTCAGTCTGTCTACCTCTGAGCTCTTTTGGCTGTTAAAAGCTGGAGATCAGGCTGTCCTTATCACCTGGACCTTGAGAGAAAGCTGATTACTTGAGGACAATACTACAGCCTTTTAACATGTGTTGACTCCAATAGAAAGAACAGGCTGTTTTATCATTGTACCTAGATTGGAAGAATCTGCAAAAAAAACCTGGTTTAGCCATGAATGCTAACAAGATTATCCCTAATGTGTTCCAAAAATTTGTTTACAAAACCAAAAAGTTCCAGAACACTTTGTATGTATCTTTGTAAGTAGGCAGGAAGCTTTTTGAACTAATGTGTGTTAGCCCACTTCTGAAGGCTCTTTTTTTTTTCGCACCAAATATAATCAGAAATTTTGTCGGTCATATGAAAACTGTGACTTGTAAAATGGGTCATTGGCAGAGATGCTTAAGCAATCTTTCTTTGACAGATTAGAATGGGTTTTAAGGTTGTAAGTCTTTAAACACTAACAGATAGCATTTTCTTCCCTTTGTCACTATATGCTTCTCTGCTGCATTTTTCCTTTCTTCCAACCAAAATAATATTTTCCTGATTTTTATTTGTCTACTGTGTAAAAATCTATGTGGTTTTGTTTTGGTTTTTAACTGATGATATGGAAAGCATAATAAGTTCTTGAATTGCATATGAGCATTGCTGTGCTCCCAGGCTAAGGCTGGTTGATACTAGGGCACCATAGATATACCAGTAGTTGTTTAACCCATTGCTTGGCTGTGGGAGGGAAATGAAGGAGGAGGGATTGCTGAGGCTGTAGACCCGGTTGTCCTGAGACACTGTTGTAGACCTCATCTGCTTCTGCAAAGTAGGGCTGGTTTTCCTGTAGGTTACATACAAGAATGGTTTTTTTGAAATTTCCTGCACTTCAGCTGTCTAAGGTAAGTGGTACAAAGCTTGTGGTTCTGGGATGCCAAGTTTTTGTGATATTATGAAAGCTGGACACCTCTGTTCTGTAGGAAGATGTATTGCTAGGGCACTCTAATTAGATATGCTTGCACTTTTGCATTTCCATTTTCAGACCTTCTTAACTTGTCAATATTTTCTTACTTTAGTCGTGCTTAATCTCTGCTAGAGTTCAAACAAAATTTCGTAGTCACTTTTAATGCTGAAGAGAACTGGGTGTGGAAGGAGAGACAGCAGATCCTATGTAACAGTACAAACATGTAATGTCTTTTGTAGAGCTGCCTAATGGAAATGGCTGAGGATAGAAAATGGAACATAATATGGAATGAGCCCTTGAGCGGGAATGCTTTGTGTTCCAGGAGAAATTGTTTTTGATTTGACACTTTTATGAGCCTTTAAAAATGGGACTTGATGCATTTTCAGTAAGCTTTTCTTAGTGGTTTTTCTCTGAAGATCTGATGCAGTATCCTGTGAAGTTGGTGGGAGTCTTTCCACTGCTCACAGTATGTAGTGAGTCCACGTACAGGCAGTGACCACGCTAAGCATAGATATGCATGCAACATTTTTCATCTACCTCTCCACTGTGCTTGTTACCAAAGGAGGTAGTGTAGGGTAGCAGTGACTGGTATGCTAACGGCATTTTCCACTCACTAATGGTTAGCAAAGTTTGTGGCAGAGCTGGAAACCGAAGCCAAATGCTTTATTAAGCAAGTTTTCTTATCCTCTAATCCATATGATGGTCAGAAGAAGGGCTTTTTAATATTCAGGAAGGATATGCCTAATTTTTGCAGTCTGTGAAACTAGCTACTCCTGTTCACCTTCATTTGTTGTGCTTTTCTAAACCTTGGGAGAATCACTGTGTACTGTAAAACAGTGCTGCGCGCATTTAAAAACAGCAGATGTAACACTGCTGTTACACTGAATATGAGTGAAACTGAGGTGGGTTCAATTCCAGATCAGATGCTCTGTCTGCTGCTGGAGCGACTGATCAAGTCGCATTAATAATTACTTGTCTGTATCATCATGGGGCTGCAGGATTTTTGTGGAATGTCAGCAAAGGTTTTTACAACTAATTTTTACAAAAATAAACTTTTTCCACAGTCTCCACAACTTGTCTGCTTCTTTTCTACTGTTTTGACAAATTGTCAGTTTTAAGTGATGATGATGTTTAGTGTTCATATGGTAATTAGAAGCAGCTTATGTCATAAATATGACAGAGTCTTCTAATGGTTATAAAAGCGTGTTCAAAACATGTATCCACTTTTTTATAGAACATCCTCTTAAATAGGTCTGTGTCAGCATGTGAAGGATACATACAGCCTTGATGGATAACCAGAGAAACAGAATGCCTAATAAGACGATTAATAGGGAAGTAGTTAACTGTCAGTGTTTGTGATTGTAGCAGAACATCAGAATTAGCCAGTTAAGCAGCGTGAAAGAATCTCATGTAGATTTATAGTACTTTCGTTCTGTACACTTGGTTGCAGATTCGGTGCAACTGTACATTATTTTGTTTAGGTAGCTAAAACATTTTCACTTTGACCTAAACTTTTTCTTAAAAACTTTTAAGTTACGGTTTGGCATCTAAAATTTGAGGGAAGATTCAGCTCTGCCTACATGATCCGGTTGGTTCACCCCTTTTGCCAACATAAGCAAAAGATGCGCTGTTCTGAAAGTTCATGGTACTACCAGAAGCCTGGAGTGTTTGCAGCTGATATCTGTCTTTGTCCTTCTCACAGAATGAGCAGGCATTTGAAGAAGTGTTCCAAAATGCAAACTTCAACACGTATGAGTTCAGGATCCGAGTAAAACTGGAGACTTACAATGTAAGTATCCCCCAAAAGGCACATAACGTAGCGCGTGGCTTTTGTAGTTTGACTTGTCTCCATAGGAGGTGCTTCCTCCTCTTTTGTTTGTGGGGAGAAGTTTCCAAAGATACTTGCTCACAGCAAATACTGCCAGTCTTGAGCACTGAAGGAAGGATCCACTGTCACTAACACTGCTCCCTCTCAGGTTCATCAAGCCTGGCTTGTTTCAAATGAAAACAACATAGCTCCTCTGGGAGTCAAGTTTGCACTCCCAGATAACCCTGATACCAAGATCAGTAAGTTACTGGAGCAGAAGGAGGTTAGAACCAAATGCCTGGGGTGCTTAGCATTCTTCTTTTACATGCCATGTTTCTCTTTCACAGGATGAATCTCGTATTAAGGCTACAGCAGTGGATGTCAAACCTGTGAACTACAGGGAATACAGCAAGAGGTTGATCGCAAGCATCAGGAGAAATGCTCAGCTAGGGTGAGGAGGCTGGTGCTGACTGATGGAAGCTAGAACTTCCAGGAAAAACTCAATAGATGATATTACATTGACTTTTTCCCCACCCTGTGTGTGACAATTTGGCATTAGTTACACTGTGCATGGTAGTCCAGTGTAGTGGGCTAAGTGATTTAATGCATTTCTCTGAAGATATGCCCCTGGTAGGTAAGAGTGCACTCTAATGGCCAGGATATTGTAGACTGTTGTGGTCTATTAAGCTGTGACAGCTCTAAAGAGGAGTCTCTAGACAGATTGCCAGGGTCTTTAGACAAACCATTCAGAATGTCTGAAGTAACTTTTGCTTTCTTACTATATGTAAAGCTGAATTATATAACCATTGTGTCTTCTTTGCAAGAAAGTAGTGACAACCTTGACACTTGGACTTGTTCAGCAGAGGGTAGGAGGAAGAGTGTCATACAGCTTTCAGATAATGGACGTAGGAGAACAGGTCTATTAGCGCAAGTTAGTTCCTTTCCATAGAATTCAAAGGCTTTCTCTTTCCACAGGTGCCATGCAGTTGTTAATGCTTGGAATGGCAATATGGTAGAATTATTAATCAAAGACATATCTCTTATATCTGAAGAATATCCTTCCTTCAGGGTTTAATAGACTGAGTCAGATGGGTCTGATATTAATCAAAATTGTCTCTTCTGAGGAAGGCAGATAAGCATTGACTCTCCATCCCCCAGGGAAATCTAGGCAACTACAAAGCATTGCTTTAGTTTTCTTTTCAATTAATACTATGGATTTTTGACTGATTTTTAGCTCACGTTTCCCGCCTATACATATTTTGTATGTTTGTATGTTCAGTTGCTTTGGTTTTATTTGTAATGATGTTAATCAGAAACAGGTCTTTAAATGGGGGGAGCTTTGTTTCAATAAACACTGTTTAATTCCTATGTAGTGAATTTTGCTTTCTTTGAACACCAAAGACTTCTCATTACTGGAAAGCAATTAATTAGCTTTCATAATAAGCATTCACTTGGGGGAGATGTTACCTTATTACAAACTCTAAGGTTAGACTGAAGAATGGAGACTTCTTTGCCTGATGTTAACGGCATGGAAATGCAGTGATATTTTCACCATTTCTGTGCCTGAGAATGCTGATGAGCTGGCACTTCTGGGATTTTTATTGACGTTTACACAGCAGTCTAAAACTAACCAGGCTTTGAGATTTGTTCAGACATAGAGCTAGTACAGAAAACAGTAATTATGCTACTGGGCTTTTCAGTCAGCAGAGCATGCTAGCTCTGTGTGCTCCTAATCACATTAATTATGTGTTCCCTGGCTGCAGCTCACAGCTTGGCATTTGCTGCACAGCTCCAAGCATCCAGGCAATACTGCAGTGGGTCTCTGGTAGCAAAACTGAAACTTATTTATTTATTTATTTTGCTTTGTAGAGCACTGTTTCTTCATGTATTCAGTTGGTGCCCTTTATTTCCCATGATTTCCTGTTTGTCATCTTAAGTCTTCAAGAACTGTAAATGTCATTTCCTTTGATGGACATGAAGAACATTATTCTGGGCCCATTAAATTGCACAAACAACTCCTTCCTCTTTTTTGGATTGTGAGGATCATGACTGGGTTCTTCTGCTGATGTCTTGCATTTTTTATTGAAGTGTTTGTTCCCTCTGACCTTGCTTATAAAGCATTGACTAGAAAATTACAGTCTTCAGCACAGTTCCGGATTGACAAATGGTAGGTTAGCGGTGATAATCTATCTTTCCACTCTGCTAACCAGTCTTTTGGTTCTGCTCCACCCTTCCTGTCCCTCCTTCCCAGTTTGAGGGGACTGGTAACAAGTGGTAATGCAAAATGTTCCTTGAGGCTATTTCTAATTCTCAGGCCCATGTACACTATGAAGTTTTTATGGGCATTTGTGTTAGCACGTATTTGCTGGCATTGCAGCTTTATGAGACGATGTTGTACACCTGCCTCTGCTGGGGCAGCTCATTCTCCCAGAGGGAATCGCTATGCATCCATATTGCTGGGTTTACTATGCCATCAGCCAGAGCGCTAGAGATGGAAGGTATCAATACTCAAGAGTATTAAGGTATCTTACAGGATCAGCTGAATGACCTTGAGAACTGGAATAGAAAATCAACTTAAAACAGTTGTGTGAAAAGTCATTTATTTGAGGACTAATAAAAAAACCCAAGCCTCTGCTATAAAGTGGATGCTCATTAGTGACTGAAGAGTTGGAGGGTTTTAATCATGCTTTAATCAGCTAGTATATGATAAAAACATCAAGCTATGTAAGGCAAGGTATTTCTAGTATAGCTATACAAGTACCATAGGATTATATAAGCCTCTGCTGTGAGATCTCATCTCGAATGCTATGTACAGTTCTGGTCGGCTACGTATAGAGGCAAAAAAGAATCTCAGCTGGGGCGAGTACAGAGGAGGACTACACCGCTGAGTAGGAGAATGAAGATCTTTTTTAGGAGGGGCCTAAAAGAGCTAATTTAGCAAAATGAATCCTGGGAGGGGGGTATGATTTCCCACTTACATAAAATATATATGCATATATCTATCTATCTTGCTTCCTTCCCCTGATCATAGGCTAGAACTGTTGAAGATAAGTGGTTAATAAATAGTTTGTCAATCAAAAGAAAGTGAGGTTCTGAAGCAGCCGTCTAGCTGAGGAGCGAGGGCAGGGAAGTTGTGGAGGTCTCTCCATTCTCTCCTCCCACCTCCTTGCCAGGTGGCCATGGCCATCCCAGCCCTGGTGGATCACTGAGGCCACTGACATGGGCCATGGAAGACGGGACTCTCCAGAAGGCTCTGGGCTCTTTTGACTGTGCTAATTAAGGAGAAGTGAGTGGACTCACAATGCTAATTGGGATTATTGGCAAACAAGCCTGTGTCTTCCTTCCCTTCATCATAAATCTCCCCCTGCTAGTGTCCAGGTTATTGCTGGATAGCTTCAGTCATTATCTGGGCTGAATATGCATTTGCTCAATTGAAAGGATGCTGGAATACTTCGTAACTAGATCTCTGTGAGGTGAAGATTCCTGAGGCTGCTAATGTTTTGCTTTAAATTAAATGTACGAAGCGAAGATGAAATTGGGAAGCTGCCAGTTTCGGACAGGCAGGTGCAAGGGCAGTTACATGAGAGCATCAAGTTCTGCGTGGCCGAGGGAAGATCTGGAACGTGCTTTGACGTGCTGCGTTCAGGTAGTTTGTTGTTTGTGTTAATTCCCACTGTTAGGATTTAACTATGTTTTCACTGTACATGAATTTTAAATTAATTGTTAGTGACCCTTACGAGTCTCTGGAGGGGAGATTCCATTTGAGTCAGATCTGGTTTTTAAGATGCATCAGGTGGTGTGTTGGGGTGTTCTTTCCAAAATAAAGCTTTGAGGAGTCATATATTCTAAGAGCTGTTGTAAAAAATAAATGGCGGTCTTGCAGAGCAGTCGCTTCTGATCCGTGCGTGTGTTTGGTAGCTGGTTGCTTTACGCTGTGTACGCTATGCCTGGCAGCTTGGATGAGTGTGCGTGTGGGCTTCCGTGTTCCAGCACAATGGGATTGTCCTTTTAGTGCAACGGGTGTGAGAGTCGAAGTTGATGAGTCTGATGTTTTGATTCTTAATTCTCGGTGATATTTGCATTTGCTGCCCAAGATGCAGCATAACATCTTGAGGGGGGGAAGGAAGACGTACTTTCTTTCCGTGTCCTGTTTCGTCATCTTTCATTTCCTTTTGCCTTCTTTTTTTTCTAGCCCTCCAACTAGCCGCTTTGGAGGAGAGCGGCCACCCCATAGGGCTTCTTCCTCGCCAGCTGGAGGAGCTGCCTCTCAGGCAGCGGTAGGGCTGCTTAGGTGACTCAGATGGGAAAGAAAGAGAAATGTCATATCACTTTCACACAAAAGGCTCACGAAAACGTGAAATGGAGCAGGCTGCCTACTTCCAAAGCCTGCGTTTGGGGAAGGGAGTGGTCTGCAGCATATTATGCATTATAAATATTGGAGTAATGCAGTAAATATCAGTAATCTTATTACAGGGAGTGGAAATTCTCTTTAATATATTATCTGTGAGGATGCAAGAGGCTCACAGGCCTTCTCTCAGCTTTTTAGTCTTTTTCATGTTTACATTTTTACATTTCATTCATATGCATATTTTAAAAAAAAAAAAAGTGGTTTGAATCGCCAGATGGATTTTTCATGAGGACTGTTACGCATTTTTCTGTGTATTTTATTTGAATACTTAGGTGTCTGTGTTTGGGGGGTGAGGTGTTGTTTGTTTTTAGTTTTTTCCTGTTTATAGTGCATTGATTTGTTGTTAAATTCAGCCTCTCTGCCATGCCAAAAGCGTGCCTTTGGGAGTGTTTCTAAGCTGCTTGTAGTACTTTTCTTTTTCTATCCTTATATATAACTGTTCTTGCAAGTTATTTAAAATAAACTGGACACTTGCAAAGGCATTTTTTTAATTTGTCCCAAATGTCTTGTCCTTTAAAGGGAGATTTTAAGCAAAAACAATCCTCCTGAGCTCCTTTTCTGTTGCCTGATGTGATTTTTCTTTGGGCTCAGCCTGGCTGAGCTCAGTGAAGGTCCCACATGCGTCTGTTACTTCTCATAGGGGTGTATTTTCCAGGGATGGTCCAGGTTATGATAAAGGCACCTTGAAAGCTGCACTGCAGCAGACGACCATGCGGGGATGCACCAGAAATGGGTTCTTTGCTGTGAGAGTTTATCCTCGGAAAGTTGGCTGAGCAGAGCTGGGTTGCTGGTTTATCTGATGTAGAAAAGAAAGATGGGAACATTTGTCATGTCCACTCTGACATCACCGTTGAGCAATTAAGAGAAAGAAATCTAATTTTTTTGCCATCAGTTTAGCTCTTGGAATTCCCTCATGGCTTATTGTACAAAAGGCTGAAAAATAAGAGTAATAATCTGATTTTTGTCTGTTTCTAGTGTTTTATGTTTTCCATTACAGCCTTGCTGGTATGCTGCACTGACTTTTTGAACTGCAGGATCAAAAAATACTCCTCCCTTTTTTTTGGTGAAGACTGTCTCTGAGAAGGATAAATATTATTGATTGAGGTATTTAATACACTAATGAAACCCACAATTATTGACTATGTAATTAATATACTGTCTAAAAGTAAAGTTTGACAGCGCATATAGAAAAGCTATATTGACTTGCGCTTCTTTGGCAACGTGCCTTGCAGGTTTTTATTTATAGACATTGAAACACGTTCTTCTTCAAGTAATGATTCAATCCCACTTTCTGCTTGCCACAAGCTAGAAAGCTGCCGTTCCTGCTGACTGTAAGGCTTTCATATTATCTGTGGGGAACTAGAATTTTCAGCATTTAGCTTTGCTGCCTATTGCATTAGATTTCGGAGCTGGAGAGTCCGTGTGCGCGGCGCTGTTTCTTGCAGCTGGGAAACCAGACTCTTCCAAGCAGCTTTCTGCTTTTTGTAAGCAAGTTTGCGGACTTCGTTGACTTGCTTTTGGTTTTGCTAACCTTGGCGAGTGGCGAAAACACGGGAAACTCCGAGGGACATCTTGATAGACCTGAGAGGGTACTATCAGACAGAGGGTTTCCTATCAGTATAGCTGCGTTTGTGTTTTTAAAGCAGCCCCTGTGTATGCTTGGGGGAGTGTACACTCTGGTTTAGGCTCAGGGTGATACATGGTTTTGTTCTCAGCTAAAGTGACCTTTCTTAAGCCTAGCAGCAACTTTTAGACTTCTCCCTGAACTGACAGATGATCTGCAGCCCGGTGTGTGTTCCTGCTTTATTCCAGGGTTCAGTGGTGCTGTGTCCCCGTCGTTTGGCTGACCTCGGGGTGATAGCTCGCCACATCTCCTTTAGCCTTGCACGTCTTCCCCGGCTGGTTCTGCTTGCAGCCCAGCCTTGTGCTCTTTGCTGCTGCTTAAGTTGCCATAAACTGTGTTTAAATTGCCAGGAAGCTGAAGCTACATTTATAAATGGCTTTAAGTTGTTCGTGTGCCCTGTGAAATGTTAAACTTCTTAGCACCAGGTGAAGTTATTTACATCAAACTCAGAAGCTGATAATGAAGGTTTTTTTAGATTTCAAGTGATTTAAAAAAAACTTCCAAATCCCAAGTGTATCAGCTATCTGGTAATTGGAGCTTGTGCTGTCATTAAAAATGACAGCTTTCTCCAATAACATTCTTAGTGCTTGTAAAATGCAGCTAACATAACCTATATTTAACTTGTATTAGCTAGAATTTCCTTTCCATGCTTGCTTACTTTCAGAGCTTTGGTGTGAATACCGAGGTCCTTCTCTATTCATGAACCATGTATTATTTTACCTGGTTGGAAGAATTGAAAGCTTTTAACCAGGACTGGACAGCCGGGTATCTCTGCTGTGGTTTTTCCCATAGAAGTTTTTTTCAGCCAGCAAGTAGCAGCCATTCTTTGGGCAGAAATAAACCTTAAGCAATAATACGTGTTGCCAGAAAGCCCAACTTTGCTGAAGGTTAGCAGAAAGCTCCTATTCCTTAACCCTGCTGAACAAACAAAGCCTTTTTCTTTTTTTCCCTTTTTTTTTTTTTTTTTTCCCCCTCTGCGGTCAGTTAAAAACATTTGCATGTTGAATCGTTAAGGCGCTGTCCCATAATTGAGATGCTGGGTAGCAATCTGCTCCCCTCCTCCGCCTGGAAGTGTTCCACACAGAGCCCTCTAATTAAACAGAAAATGGTTTGTCATGTGTAACTGCCTCTTCTGAATGTAACAAACTCATTTCAAGAGATGCCAACACCATCTTTATAGCTGTTTTAATAATCTTCTCTTGAATCAGAGAGGGCTCTAACCTCGTATTTCACTTCACCAGCTGTTTATTTCGCTGTTTGTTTCTTTTTTTTCCCTTGCACTGAGAATGTGTAGACTCTTTTGTGTGTGTGTGTGTGTGGAAATCCTCATTAGAGTAACTGAGTTTGAGTCTGTGAAATAGTCTGTTAGGGCTGCTGCTTTTAAGCATTACTATTTACAGCGGGAGCACGTGCAGGCTTTCAGCTCCGAGCCCTGTCAATCACCTGCCTGTCACGCTGGGAGGGAGCCTGAAAAGCTCCGCTGCCGTCCCCGTTTGCTGGGGAACGAAGGTGTTTAGGCAGTTTCCGAAGCTAACATCTATTTTGCAGACAGATGTGCATGCCACAGCCACCCTCCGCACATGCCTGTAATAGAAACCATTAGCTTCTCCGCTACCCCGGCGCAGAGGAGAGCTGCAGTGTATTCTTAATGCATGAAGTGTGGTCTGGGTAGGACACAAATAGTGTAGCAGATTACCAGGTAAAATTGGCTTTTACCTCTCCCCCATCCTTCTCAGACACTTTCCTGCCAAACTTCAGCTTTTAAGTCGGCGCTCAAAGAAATTCTCTCTGTGTAAAAGGCCTCTTGCTGCCTTTTAAATTGGCTAATGTTTGGCAGAAAATCCAAATAGCGGGTACAGTTATTTAGTGCCTTCATTACTTACTGCCTGGAGACTTTCTCCGATATTAGTGGCTCCTGTTTATTCATGGCGTGCTTGTGTCTGCCTCTCTTCTGCCTGTCTTTTGGATAGGTGAGGACCTGTAGGAGCTTATGGTGGCATGCCACAGCCTCATGTCCCGGGAAAGTGCTTTTTCTTCGGACAAACCCCATCCCCTGCGCTGAGAACAAAGACCTTCCCTTGCCGTAATGGCTTACTGCAGGGTAGCACCGGTTAGAAGATGAGGAGCAGTGATCTTCCAACAAGCCACGTTGTTAACATCCAGCTGGGATGTGAAAATCACTTCTAGGTTTATATTTCTAAATATTGCGAGCCTGATGCCACCATCTTCAAAAAGGGAAGGAACAGCAAGCCGACTCCTGTCAGTTTGTTAGAGCATATTTATAACTCAAATGCTAATTCCTGCTCTTGACTCATAATAGCTTCTGAATTCTGAATCTTTAAATTCCGGATCTCATGTTTTGAGGTTAATCCATTCAGATAGATTGGGAAGCAGAATTTATAATTTGGAGAAGTAATGTCAGTCCTCCTTGCTTCAGCCAGTCATTTTATGTTGGCAATAGGTCCCACCAGCAAGCCAATACTTGACCCTTCCTTATAGACTAGTCAAAACCAACGTATTCATTTTATCTGACTTGATAATGCAGTTTCCTTCGTACTCATACCTTGGCCTGTAAGCTTAAGAGTCGCAATAACTGGCTGTCAGCATACTTGCCTGATTCTGATTTAACTCATTCAGCTTATTGTGAGCCTTAACCTATTTTCTGTGCTGTCTCCAAGTGTACAGCTTCTGCAAAGAGATTAACAAGACAAAAAAAATACATCTTAATTTTCAAACCTCTCCCATGAAGCAATACAGACTTATGGGGTTTGAAGAAAGGAGCGGCATTAATATACCACCCATCAGTGGACATGGCCTTTAGCATCAGTCCTTAAGCCAGCCTTTGCAGTAGGAAGCCTGTATCACTCCAGCTCTTGCTGATGCTAAAGCTCCAGGAGCTGCCTTCACCTTGTAGAAAGCTTTGCTTGACTTGCTCTCATTATACTTTAGTCTTGTATCAGATTGCAAAGAGAGCATGCTCATTACTGAGCAAGACTTCGGAAAAAGTAATTTTGTTTTTCTTTTTAAGAAAAAGAGTAACTGTATTTCGATTAGAATTTTCATTACCATGTTTGGAAACAAATACAAAAAGATAAAGCAATGAATGTGAATTTCTTTTTGAAACTTTAAAACTTAGGTTCTGATGGGGTTTTTTCCCCCCCCAGTTAACAAAACTGGTGAAAGATCACAGCGTTTTAATGATCCCTGTTAATGTAATTTCTTATGACTAATGACATGTCGTTTGGTGTTAACGATGGGTCCAGTCCCCAAGCAGCAACCTATTCCCATGCTCTGCGTCCTATTCTTTGAGCAGTTTGAGGACGTTTGGTATCTCAGGGCAGGCGATGTGCCACGTCCCCTCTCCCAGCTCAGGTTTCTCGTTGAATTTGCCAAACCTAAGGTGGATGATTTAGCATTCCTCCTAAGGGATGCTCCTGAAAATAAACTCTAGACTCCCCTTATACACCTTAGTTTATTGTGGTGGGTGCTAAGAGCTTACGGGGCGGGGGAGTGTTCATCCCAACTGAAGCTTGCAGAACAGAGTGTGCCAGCTGTGTATGACTGCACCCATAAATCCCCCTCCCAGGAGTTCCTGGCTGTGCACTTTATAAGTTGGCTCGTAGCAAACACCTTGCAATGCATATTCATTATTTCGGCTTTGCTTAATGTATAAGGCTTGCGGGGGGGGGGGGGGGGGGAGAAGGAAGTGGCTTCTCTCACCAATTTATGTTCCTTGAGCTAATCCACCTCCCCTGCTTGGCACAGTTAACTTTTAGTTGCAATATTTTGTATCTCGCAGAAGCAAGTTTTAATTGCGCTACAGAAGTCCCTTTCTGCCAATAGTTCATTAGACTTCATGAATGCTCCAACTGAAGAATGCTCTCTCTGGATTAGCATCATCTTCCAACATACCCTTGTTGGATCGCTGTCAGATGAATTGATAAAAGAGTATTTCTGGATTGAGCCAAAAAGTACTGGGAGTAAGATACAACAATTTACAGGCTTCCAGACAAATGAGCAAAAACCAGAGAAAGCCATAATTCTGCATTCAGGACGTCATAGGCATGGAAGGAGCTTTGGAAGGTCTAGATTAAAATGTAGCTATTTTTCTTGTGGAAATAGGAAGAAGGGATTTGGTGCCAGTCAGAAGCAAAGCCTACCTGATTCAGGCAGGAAGCTAAATTCACTGCAACAGTTTCTCTAAGAGCCAGAGAGCAGCCGCAGTGCCTAATCAATAGGCAGAATCCAGAGGTGCTGGCAGAAACATCACTAATACGCCGGCGGTAATTAACTCTGAATTATCAGGTATATATTTGAAACCCTTAAATGATCGTCCTAGGATTTAGCAAACAGTTTTGTGCAGCTAAGTGTTGCCTGGACTATTCCTCTCCATAAAGCTGTTAGTGACCCCGGTTTGCATCAGCGGGGCAAGTGAGCTCCGTGCTGCTGCTAAAGCTGAAGGTGATCCGGCAGTGCAGCCACTGGAATAACCCTTGGAAATAGGGTTTAGGCTATAAACCTTGTTTCAGCTATCTCATAAGAGCTGTTCATCCTGGGAGATAAGTCATCGTGCGCCTGTCTTTGAAAATGACTGGCTCAGCTATTGTCTGCATAAAATCACCTTTGTTTATAGTGCATTTTCTAATGGCTCAACCAGCAGAGTAAAATTTAAATAAGTAATTATCGTGCAGAAGGCGCACGCTAAATGGAATGATTTCCCTGGCTGCTTTGCCCTTTTGGCTGCACTCTGAGCACAAGACAACTCCCTCGGTAATCAGGTGGGTTCAAACAGGCAGCTCGCACACCTTTGCTCTAGGAGCACTGTTGCTGCTCAAGATCTGCCTAAGCAAACTTAAATCAGCTAAATTATTGGTACAACCCAAGGAAAACACGGGCTTAGAGTTCGGGGATTTTTGGTGGGGTTTGCGTGGTGGTTTTTTATTATTATTTGGGGGTGGGGTGGGGTATTGGTTTGGGTGTTTGGGCTTTTTTTTTTTTTTTTATAACTCAGGCAAGAAGTGCAGAACCTGGGCATGGATTTTTATCCCAATAACTTAATGCGGGGATTTTAACTTGGTGTCCCTCCAAAAAGTGGCCCTTCAGAAAGCCAGCGGCACTTCTTCCAGAGCCAGCAGGTGGAGCTTGAAGAATAGCATCAATTTCCAACCCCATTTGTGCTAGAGCCCATTGAGTGGGAGCTATCTGTGCTGAAATCCTGATTGAATAAAAATTGTTCATTATGCAAACTGTCTGGTTCAGTACACAGAGGCAGCCCGCAGGCACAGACCCCAAGTAGCTGCTTTCTCTTTCCCCAGATTAAAACATATGAACTGCTTTGATGTAATCTTATAACAAAGCCTAATGGAAATTTTATATCCTCTGAAGTTGACTGTCATTTCTCATTGCCCTGCTTCCTCTGCCCTATTAATACTCCAATCCAGAGAGCGGTAGCTGAACTTGCGCTCTTTCTGCTCTCAAATACGGTATGCTTCCCCGTCCATGTTTAAGTTTTTATTTATGTTTAAATACTGTTAGATTACATTACAGTATGTTTAATCCCTTGTTTTTTCCATAGCTATTTATCATTTTAATGGAATGCTGCAGAATATTACATTGTGCAATGTGTTTAAATTGATAAATTGTATTAGAAAAATATTGGATAGGATTTTTAATGGTAAGTGGGGCTTTAGTAGATATATTTTCTCATTAGTAGACTAACTGCACACAGACTGCATGAGGCTGGAATGTTAAGGATTTTGGGATAAGCTATATTTATGACTTATTTGACTAATTAAGGCACAATTTTATCATAAAGTTTTTCCCAGACTTTGCTGAGCAGGATGAAGGAGGAAAACTTGCCCCAGCGCAGTTACTCTACAACATCAGTTGCCATAACAACTTCATGCAATACTATATTTTTACTTGAAATTCCTTTTAAGACTCAGTTGCTGTAATAATTTGTTTCAGCTGCTAAAAGGCATGTTTCTCTTTGTGGTGGTTTCAAGGCTCTCATTACAGTAACAAAAAAGTGGTTGTGTTAATATAGACTCTTTTCATTTCAACATATGCAAAAGTTCAATAGACTCCAAAAATAGAATTAAAGGGTGGAGGTGATGAATCTGCTATAAGATCTCTTCCAGTCTTTAGGAAAGAGGAATGGGCTTAGCTGGGGAAGGTGAACTTTATCAATTGCCTTAAGGAGAGGCTACCCATAATGATTGCACCCAACGGGAATCTAAAAATGCAACTTCACGTTGTATATCCCACTGCCTTGCGTCAGACCCATGCCACTTAGCTTCAGCGAGAGACGGAGGGTCTATTTGCCCTCCAAAAGAGTTGGAGCATCAGCCAGTCATCTTTCCAGTGATGCTATTGCTATTTGGGTGAAGCTGGTCCTGAAGTCTTTGTTCAGGAGGAGAACAGCAGAACAGAGCTTCGGCTCCTCCTGATGTATCTGCTCCTTTAATTCATTAAATAATCACCTCACACTGAACGTATATTGTCTGGGTTTTGGCCATGGGCGTACTAGAAGTGTAAAAACAATTTTCAGGCAGCCTGGAGTGTCGTCTGATTTCTGATTCCGACGTTAATTTAGTGGAAGGCAAGGAGTGCATGATAAGAAAGTTGCTCGCTTTTGGTTTTAACCCTTTCCCACAGCTTTGGTGACTGTTGCTTTCTTCCAGGAACACATTGTGCTGTAGCTGCCCCTGCCCATTAAGTCAGCCTTGCACTGCTATAAATCCCCCATCTGGCTTTTGGCATCTCATGGTTGAGGCAGCGATTCCTCAAACAAGTTCTTGTTCTAGTTCAGCATATGGACCCTGTTTCTGCTGGTGCCAGGCAAATAACGAAGTTTTAAGCTATTTGGTTAATTGAGGCAGTCAAGATACGGCTTCTTTTTCATCATCTCCAGGCTTCTCGGGTCCGCAGAGCAAGATGAGGAGATGTCCCGGCGGCTTCCCCAGGCGTTTCTTCTCCTAGGGACGATGCGGAGGCAGGAGGGGAGTCTGCTGTCTCCGAAGCATCCGTGTGCGGGCTCAACTGAGGAGCTGAGCAGGCATTTTCATTTTGGTGCTATTCGAGGCCTTTCTAACAAAGCCCATTTGGAGCGAGGATGTGCTGTTGGGAGTGATGAAACCTCTTTCCTCCCAGGGCAGAACGAGTGCGTTTGCTTTCTGGAGCCAAGGAGATGCAGAGAGCCTAAGCCCACCATTACTCCTTGGCTCCAGAGTGCAGAGAGGAGGCACCCTCACTGCAGGAAGGAGAAAACACCAAACCTCTTAAAATCTGTACAGATCCCACCACTCCATCTCTTTGACATGATTCTGAACTCTGGTCTACCATTTTGCAGATCTCCAGCTGGATCATAAGCTTCTGATACGCTTATGACTCTCTGCTTTTTCCTGCGTTGTTGGTCTTTTTTTTCCCCCCTTTTCTAATCCTGGTTCTCTATGCTGAATTGAAAGGGTTAAAATGGTCATATTTTGCATCGTCTCTCTCTGGCTGGTTCCAGCCACGACCCCTGGATTTTTAATGACAGCGGAGATGATGGTCATTTAACGCAGCCCCCTGCCTGCAGCAAAATCTTCGTCAAGGTTTTCCTGCAGCCTCCCTCAGGCAGCTCATCTCATTGCTTAATTGTCTTTATGCTTTCTCACAGCTTCATATTTTAACTGTATTTCCCTCAAACTGCAACTGTGGTTTGGTTGTGTGGCTCAGGAGAGTGACCCCTTTACAACTTGGTGTCTGTCAGCCCTGGCTGTGAAATTTGGGCTGGGCAAATTATTTTGGGTGAGTAGAGATGATAGAAAAGGGCATGTCTCACCATGAAAGATGAATCATTCCTTTGCCTTTTACTCCTTGTTGTAGTAACATTATTCCTGAGGAATTTTTTGCTATTTATGTGATTGTCAGATGCGATTCCATCAGAATTACAAAGGAATTCAGCACGAATTAGTGGCCACTTAACGTTATAGAAAGCTGCGATGTAAATGTACTCCATGATCTCATCTACAACTCAGTCCTTAGCGGATGCTTCAAGGTAGATTTTTTTCTAAAGTGGTCATAAATTGCAACCAGTCATTGGACTCCCTCCAGTCCTAGAGCAATTACTGGGCCAGTTCAGCTGAAGGGTTTGATCAGGTGTTTTACTAGCAGGATTTTATTTCACTAAATGAACATCTCCTGAAGAACTGGGAATGTAATATTTACACGTTAAAGTGCTGCTGTAATGGCACTGCATTTAACTTCACTAGGAGACCAGGAATCCTGTGGTAAAATGCCTGATAACTGCTGCATTTACCAGGGGAATGAATTTATAGCAGTTGAATTCCTCTGGCAGAACAAAGGGCTGTATTATGAAAGCACCCTCTTCTCCCTAACAAAAGCTTTGAGCCAGTCCTGTTTCTTGCTCTAGGAGACGGTGCGGTGTTGCTTTGCATCATTGCGGTTGTTGCCTTGTCCGACTGCCTGGAAATATTTTGGATAAGTAAAAAGCGGGGGGGAATGTCATCCTTCTGTTTTACCCTCCGCAGGTTGTGTATGACTTAATCTCGTTTGGAAATTCTGGGAGAGGTTCTCCACAGAAAGCGGCTTTTACGTGCGAGCTCGGTACACGGAGTGGCGATGTAGGTGGGACTCAAATCTGCCTACTCCAGCCTGGAGTACCCGTCCTCCCGGCGAGCAGGAGCGCCTGTGATGCAGCTGCAGAGGTTTCCAAAGACCGTCCCTCATCCGTGGACCATCCCGTCCCCAATTTCCATGGCTGGGGCTTGGGACGAGCACGCTTGTGCCGCAACGCCGTGCCATCTCTACTCCTGCCTTGCAGTAGCCACCTCCATATAAATAACTTGGGTTTAGCTACGTGGCTTCCCTTTCCCTCTATTTTCTTCCACTGGTATTAATAGTAGCTAATTATTGCTTTTACTATTAGGTCATGTGTTGTAAATATACTAAATGCGGTACGCATCCCGTGCGCGCTGGCTGGTGTGCTAATGCCTGGATTCTGCCTCTTAACATGCAGCCTAATTGCCTACTTGCACTGCGCTGCCTGACATGCTATTTTTTGGGATAATTGCTCCCAAAGTCTCAGCATTTTAATGTAGTCGGTATTACATGGTCTAGCTAAAAATTGTTCAAAACAAACCTTGGGTCCTATCCCAGAAAAAATTATGTCAGAGCTTCCTGGGAAAAGCAAGGAGCTTTTCCTCCAGCCCCTCTTCCTCCTCTCTTCTTCCTCCTCTCTTCCCTGCGGATTGCTGTGCTGGGATTACCGGGCTTGCAGAATCCCCTCGGAGCAGAGCCCTGCTACAGCCCCCAGCCATCACTCTGCTGCTGCATCCATGGGTGGCTGTGAGATGAGTCAGTGTCAACCTGGTCACTAGTGAAAAATTTTTTTAATTATTTAAGTGGTGGTAAACGCCTGCTTTTATTGGTATGGGTATAAACTGTAGCTTTGCTAATTTTCCTCTTTAATCTCTCCTGGAAGAGCTGAGTGCCTGCTCTCCTTGGCGTTGTGTTTCCCTAAAGAAAGATGCTTTGAAGAAGTCGGCTCCCTGCTCAGGATGCTGATGTGAATGAGTCCCTCAGCAAACAAGTTTCAGGCTTTTACCCTAAAAGCACTTGAGGGTTATTTGTGAGTGTAATGTCAAGACAGCCTAATGGGAGGTATGTGCCCCGTTCAGTTTTAAACTGCACAGCACTGTAAGCTTCCCAGGTGTGATGTTAGTGCTGATTTTGCCTTTTTCTCCACTTTCCATCTGGGAGATGGAATAAAGCAGAGCCCCGCTTTGCCTTTCGCAAGGAGACTGTCTCCTCTGCTGACAGCTCCAAAAGAAACGTTCCCGCTGCTCTTTATGGGACCTTTAGCTTTCCCCTCTCAGGCCAATAATGCAGAGACTGCTCCTTTGCAAAGGGAGTGCTTTGTGCATAGATGTGTTCACTTCATCAACGGCTGACTGTGGTATAAGGCAGGCGTACAAGCTTAGCAGTATTGCTGCAGAGGAGCTAATTTTCCTCCCTTTCCCACTCTTTGGGGCAAAGCAGAACATATGTGCTGTTACCTCTTAATTCTTCTGTGGAGCATTAGGACTAATAAAAACCTTTCAGGGTTTCTGATGTGAGAAGCAGCTGATGTTGCATGCTAAGAAACAAAGACTGGTTTTTAAAAAAATAAAAAAGCCCCTCGTACTTCTTCCAGTAATGGTGAAAAAGCTTGTGACCCCCTCCCATGGCAGGTAGCACTCTTCTTTGCTTGACTAATTGTGTTGGGTCTGCATACCTAGGTGGTAACGAGGGACTTGAGCACCGGCGTACCCTTTAAATAACAGAACATTGAAGTGTCATTGCTTTCATGTTTGTCTACTTGCTTCTAATTATTGAAGGCAGCTGACTTTAAAGCATAGGCCATTTCCTCCCCTTCCTGCAGCGGGGTCATAACAGCTTGTTTATAGACTCCTAAGCTGGTTTGCTGCAACAGATTGTGACTTTAAATAGAAGGTTGCTAAGAGTGAGGTAAGGGTGCCGGGAGAAATGAGCTTTCTCAAAACAAGTCACTTGGTATTTAGGGGAGATGGGAGCAGCAGGCAAAAAAGCAGTAGTGGAGAGGTGAAGGATGGGCGGCTATCGTCGGCGTAACAAGATATATATGTATATATATTTAAGTATATATGTTCTTTTAGAAAGCAGAGGGTAGTGTGATTGAGGTAGCTGTGTCCTGGGGAAACCTCTCCCAGGATTTTCCTGGACCATCTCACGAGACTGCACCATTACTAGTTATTTATTCATCCTTGGCAAATGCCAATAGCTCCTGTTTGGCATTGGGCTGAATATCAAAGAAGTTGATTCATTGACTTAAAAAGCAAAACAAAACCTACACTGGACAAATGCTAGAAAATGTGTGGTGGTAAAGAGGTGGACTGAGTGATGAACATATTTTCTCTCTCTTATTTCTCTGACTCATATGGCCCTAGCTTAGTGCAGATTTTATTATCTTATCAAACAATTAATTACCTACATCCTTTAATTTCATATATATACAGTTTGAGATTGTTGGTTTTGTCTTCAAATGCCGCTTATCCTCTCTTCAGTAGACTGTTGCTGCTAAATAGATGGGATTATTTTCTTGGTGGCCACGCCAGATTTATTTATACTGCTAAGCCTGCTCTAGGAGTTGGGGTGAAGATGACTATCAGACTATCAAATTTAGCTTTACCCCCTTGGATTTAGTCCCTGGCAGGCTGCTGCTAAAGTCTTGGAAAGAAAAATTCATTAGATGAACCTTAGCATGATTTTTCCATGGCTTTGATTTTAATCAAAGTGCGGATTTACAATTGTTTTATCATTAGAATCTGTTGACTGAACGTCAATGCGAAGCAATTCCCCCCGCCTGGTGTAGAGACGTACCCTGTGTGCTTAGGTAAATCCCAGACTGAGAGAGTGGAACAGCAGAAAGGGTAGAAATTAGCCTCTGAGGCTTGCAAATGCACTGCAGGCTGATGTCTTTCTGCATTTCAAGGACCTAAGTTCAATTGCAAGGCTGTTATTCTGCTTATCCATAATGGGCAAACTAATCAATTAAAATGGTCCGTTCTTAAGCCATTGCAGAAGGGAAGGCTTGTTTCAAATAACTGCCTTACAAGGTCTGAAGGATGTGAGTTAAACATAACAGTCTTTTATCTCCAGATCTGCAAAATCAAGGCAGTATGTTTTACCCAGGTACCTGGGAGCACAGGGAAGAGAAATTCAGCGGAAGCTCTTTACTAGGTTACTAAAGAGTGGTTTTGCATAAGGCGGTGGAGTTGGTTTTCTCTGAAGACCAATTTATACAAGCCCCAGTGACTGCAGTGAGGCTGTAACTCCCAAACCTCAGGGCTGCGGCTCAGCATCCTAACAGGAGATGCTGCGGGGACCACGAGGAGAGCTGGAGGAGGGTTGGCCGCGTGCGCCGGACCTGTTATACCTGAAGATGGAAGCCTGCGTGTTTAAGAGCTTGTGTGCCCGTGTTTTCTCTAACGCTTGCCGATGAGATTCACCCTGGGTGTATGCGTTTGAATTTTAGAGAGCTTTGCTTTCCAGGTCAGTGTGGTGCCTAACTCGGACCCAACTTCTTTGTGAATGAAAAATAAAAAAACATGTAGAGTAAGGCCATCTGCGTGCTGCTTTGGTTTGGGCTGTTCGGGTATGCTGACCGCAGCAGCATCCTCCGGGTAAGTATAGCGTTTAGCTCCTAAGGCTGCAGGTAACCCCCCTGCCTGGCCGAAATCTGCTGCGTGACAGACGGCAATTTTCTTTGCTTGCAGGCAGGACGAGGTCGGAGCGTCCTGTCGCCGGGACTGGTATAAATCGAGCATAATTGGGCTGGAATTGGTGGTTGCAGTGATGTAAGAAGTGGTGTAAGGCAGAGGTGAAGCCAGACCCTAATGACGGCTTCTGCCTGCTCACTGAATTCTGCATAGAGATCAGCACTTCCAGCAACAAAAGAAAGTAGGTCAGTGCCAGGTCCCCCTCCCCGCCTGCGCGCTGGAAGCACATGTGTTGGATTACACGCCTGCAGATTGAAGCAGGAGTGACTGTGATTTTTTTTTTTTTTTTTGCTTTTTTTTTTCCCCTCCTTTGGGAAGGTGCATGTAAAAGCAATTCGGTGCGTTACGGCATGCTGGTGCGGTCGCTCTCGCCATGCGGTTTTTCTTGGAGCTGCTGCATCCCCGATGCTTGGGGAGCTCAGCGACCTGTTTGCATGTTAATATGGGGGGGGGGGAGCTGCTCCTGTTCCCCAGAAGCCCATCTGTGGTTCGGGGAGGGTGCGAGGCCAGCGGCAGCACCTGGGTGTGCTCCTGGTCCCTGCCCATCCCCTGGTACCCTGATCCTGTGCCTTTCCTTGCCTTGCCGCAGCCGCAAAACTCCAGTTCTACTTGAACGATTACCCAACACGTTAATTGGGACTCCCGCTATGATTAAAAAGAAATTTCAGATTAAGCCCGCCATGCTGTATAGCTCAGGAAGAAAACATCTCTTTATAAACACAGCAGGAATGTGGGGACTCCATTATTACTATTTTCTTTTAACTTTGAAGAAACTGGCTCTCGCTGCTGTTTTGACCACAAGGAGACAAGTGCAGCAGTCGCTCCGCTCTGGTCAAAGCTAAGCGGAAGGGATGCTTGCAGGGAGATAAAATTGCAGGGTGTTTTTCCTTCTTTTTTTTTCCCCTTAATGTGATAATCATAATGGATTTATCTCTGTAGACTTCAGATCCTGTCTATGTGGGTCTCCACAGGCTCCGCCGCTCTTGGACAGAGCTCAGAGGAACTTGTAGATTGGACAGACGAGGCAAGTGGGCAAGTACGGTCCTAGCAACAAAGAGCAGAATACGGTATTTAGCATACTAATTCATTACACAACCTTTGCAGTGCCATAGTTGGCCAGCTCTGAAGGTGTCTTCAGCTTGCCGTGTCCCTGGGGAAAGGCCTCAGGTGAGCGTCGTTTGGTTGTTGGTCCTGCTTTGTTAATTGGAAGGACACCGATGGCCAAGTGACGTGTTCCGAGACTAACGGCGACCTCTCAAACTCTCAAATATTAGCTCCGTTTATTTTCAGTTTGGAAGGCTGTAATGTAGTTTGCAGTCAAAATCCAGCCTTCCTCCACCAAACATTGCCTTCTGATGGAGGGAGGGTATCATCTGAGGATGTCTTCTCCTCAAATGAAGCTTTCTGCGTGCGTTGTTTTAGGTAGGACCTGCTGTAAATCCTGCCCAGCCAAGTTCCCACGCAGCAGGGGCACGGGGAGCCTCACCCCGCCCATCACGCAGCAGGGGGACCAACTCCAGCCCTTCCACAGCACCAGGAGATAATCGTGTACGTTCAATATCTGGAGCATGAAACTCTGCGGGTCCGCAGCATCCTGGCCTTGCCTTTACTCCGTGCTGGACTCGCTGAGTCGGTAGGCGAGGGCAGCAGTAGATTATCCCCCGCTCTCCCCTTCTTTTTTCCTTTAAACTTACCTTTTGGTGTTCCAGCTGAAGCAGCATGAGGTGAGTAAACTCCACTGCTCAAAATAAGAGTGGATAAGCTCAGTTTACTTGCATTTATTCATGACTTCACCACTCCACTGGGGCCTGAAAATCAGAGCCAAAAGGAACTGCAGTGAAAATTGGCCTACATGCAATGGCTTTAAATAATGTGCCCTTTTGCTCTAGTTCTGTGTTGAGATGTGCTGGAAGGCTGAGGAGCTGGGATCTGACTTGATGTAGGAGCTGCTTTTTATTTTCTTGCCCTGGTGTTTGAAGCTGTTGTTGGTTTTTCTGTATATAGTGTAACTTGGGGGAAGTTATGCAGCGGGGGAGGTGGGGGGAATCTGTTTGAGAATTGCCGTGTTCAGTGCCCGGCTCGAAATTATCAGAATCGGCACAGACGATGAATTAGCTTTTATTTCCAAAGATGTGAAAAATAAGAAAGAGAGCAAATAGAAATAAAGTGATTAGCGTATGTCACAAATATTGACACTCGGGGACAGGGTATTCTATTGAACTAAAAAACACTGTTCCTCCAGAAGGCTGGAAGGAGAACGGTTCATGTTAATAGTGAATTCTTGTTTGCACTTGCATTTGTGCCGACTGTTAAGGCAAATGTGATTCCCAGATGACGTGCAGTACATGCACGTGCCTGACACTTGCACCAGTCGGGGAAGAAGTCACGCAAGCCATCGGAGAGCTGAGTGCGCTGGATGAGGCTCGGCTTCAGCATCCGAGCAGAAATAGAAATGGATCCATCTGCAAACCAGGTCATCGCTGCTCTTGTGCTTTTTCTCTTGGGCCCCCTTGAATCACATCATGATTTCTTCCCCCCCCAACCCCCCAGCTCCCTGCAGCTGGGATTACTTTTCACGTACTCTGCTCACATAATTGCCTCTAATAATTTCTCAGCTGGCTTTCCTTCGTTCTCGATTCAAATATGACCACCTTTCCCCTTTTTTTTTTCCCCCCTTTACAAGGCTGCGCACACCCGCTCCAGCCTGCACGTATGCTCTCCTTCCCGCTGCTCCTGCCTCTCCCGCGCGCTTGCCTCCTCTCTCGCTGTTTTAATCTTGAGGGTTCCCATCTCCCTTCACGGAGATCCACCCGGTTGATGGCGAGTGCATCCTTGGCCTTGCTGTGCTGCGCAGCTCGGGCACCCAGATGTCCTTGGCCGGTCCCAGTGCTGCTTCCCACCCGGCATCTTCGGCCGCTGCGGGGAAGGGGCTCCTACAAGCACGTAGGGAGATGGAGTATCACAGAAGGAAATGCTGTCGGGCAGGGCTACTCCGTGTCTCTTTGCCGTCTGGATGCCGGCACCAAGGTTTCAGGGTAGTGCTGTGCTGGCAGCGGAGCTCACAGCATGTGCGGAGGGGGATTTCGGAGGTTTCCCACGTTTGCTCTGCGGAAAACCCTTCCAGCCGCCCAACGAACCTGATGGTCGGGGTCCTGCCGTGCCAGCTGAAGCACCGGCAAGTCAAGGCAGGCTGTTAGCATCCCACGGTATATTTAGTTCAGGTTTAACGGGGGCCCCATATGTGTGTGTTCTCTTGTTTCCTTTTGCTTTCTACGTGCTAAGTAGATGCAGGAAAGAGTCGAGAAGTCTTCCCGCGATGGCAACGATGCGGTTTCGCCGCTCCGCGTGCCGCTCTCCTTTGCGGGGCTGCATCCCCGAGCTGTGCCTTTAGGAAAACGTTAGTGTAAGAGCTGGAGAGGAGCAAGCATCTCAGGGTCTCCTTCTATCAGGAACCCCTGAAAATGTGGTAAGGTCTCCAGCGACAGGGGTTCTCCTGGGGGACAGGGCACACGCAGCCGACCCTGTGCGCCGATGGGTTTTGCATGTTTGGTCCTTCTCAGGACCCTTTGGCAAAAGGGTCACTCTGCTTTTCCTTTTAAATTAATATTTTTTTAATTTTTATATTTCAGAATGAGGTTAAGGCGTGACTTGAAAATAATACGGATACTCTGTGAACTCCCAGGAGGGTTGAACAGGGCTTATTCTGAGGACATGAGGGCATGCAAGGCAGTTCATGAGACAGCCCATCTAGAAACACTTCTTTAGAGAAGACCTGTGAGAGGCCAAGACCTTTGATTACAGGATATTTTAGCTGTAGAAGGATCGACTGAGGGAATAACTAGGAAAACGTTTTCCAGGGTGAGCAATTTGTATGCACTATTGAGAAATCAGATCTGAGAAAAGTTTCACTATGTCTGTAAGAAAAAAAATAACCAAGTCACACTGGTAGGCTTGAAGTAGAGGTGTTAAATCTCGGCTGTGAGGTGGGGAAGGTGCAGCACAAAGTCCTGTGCTGAGGACGCTGCGGTACCTGCCCGAAGGAACCGCGGGGTGAAGAGGGATCAAATGAAACTGGTGCAGCTCAAATTGAAGCAAACAAAATCCGTCTCTGGGGATAGCAACCCTTGCTGGGAGTGGGATCTGCTTCTCTGGGAAATTAAGCATACGGATGTGGGCAAGAAATGGAAATCTTTCTGGGCGAGTCAGCAAATAGCCAAGAGTTTCGTTATTCCATAATGGCCTCGGAAATCCATAGTCTGTCATAGGAACAATTTTGTATTTTAATAGAAGCGTTTTGCTTTTGACCCTGCATGGCAGAGCAGCCTCTGAAAAGCAGGAGGTGAGCTTTTACCGTTTCCATCTGATTTTGGTTTTCCTCCCTCTCCATTTCTTTTAATCTCCAGTCCCCTGGGCAGGTGGCTGCAGGCAGGCGCGATGCTCGGCACGGGTGCAGGCAGCCTTGCGGGGTGTAACAGGACCTGGTTTTGGCAGGATGGAGGTGACAGACACGGATGCTATGCCCAGAGATGTGCTGGTGGCCAGAACGTTATTGTTAATCACGATTTGGTATTTAGGCAGCAGGAAGGTGCCTCTGTAAGTGTCAGCTGTAAGTACAAAATAGCCCCCATCTCCTGGAGCTTCCCGGTACCAGCGATGCCTTTTGTCCTGAGTAAGATCGAGGATTGGGTTGCAAAACACTGACTTCTGCCTGGACCCAGGGTTGCTTTCCCTGGGCGATGACCCGAGTCTCTTCATCTGAATGAGATGTGTAACTTTAAACCCATGATTTAGCATTACCCTTTAGCTGGAAAATGCAGAATTCAAAACATCTGGTGGGTACTGCAGTGTTTTGTGAGAAGGAGACCGCAAACAAATTGAGAGAAGGAATGGAAAAGAGAAAGGAAATTTTGAGTAATTTTAGGAAGTCTTTTACAAAGCGGATGGCAAACAGCGCCTGCCTGACCCTCTGCCTGTCTGCGGCACAAGGGCTTTGACAACTGACTCCCTGAGAGCGGGCGGCGCAGTAAGCTGTCCATAAATCAAAAGCACCAAGACTATCAAATTTGTTTATTACTTGGGGTTGTGCCGCTGTGTTCGAGTCGTGTAGCTATTTTGTTTTGTTTCTTCTAGCTGTGTTCCTGAAAAAAAAAAAAAGATTTGTTGGAACATAACTGTACCATTCCCTTTATCCTTCCATTCTTTCTTTTTTTTTCTTCTTTTTTTCTAGAAGATAGAGAGCGAGCTGTGATGGAGCTGGTGGTGTTAATGTTCTGCAGCAGGAGTGAAATAGCCTGGAGATGTGCAGCAAGAGCAGGGGCGTGTGCCCTAAATAGGAGGGTTAAACAGGGCTTATTCTGAGGAAAGCAGTAATTGCAGCTTGCGTGAAGCAGTAATATTCTTTTGTGCATTATTTACCCAGGAACATCTGCTAATACATATACATTCTCCGGTGCGTGTAAACAACTTGTGCAGGAAGAGGATTAGGAGATTTATAAAAAAATTAGAAGGAAGTTAAAAGGGCAATTAGAAGAGCAGAAAGAGATATTGAGCAGTGAATTAGGGAGGATATTTTAACACACAATCAGAGCTTCCCGAGACGTATTCAGAGCAGAGAGAAGGTAAAAGAGAAAATTGGCCAATTACGACATGATAGCAGGGAATTGGTGACATGGGAGAAGGTAATGGCTGATTTGTTAAACAGTTATTTTGATTCTGTTTTCACAAAGGAGGAAGAGGATGGAGGGCAGCTCTGGAAAGGACTCGGGTTGTGGGGATTGAGGGTGGGGATGAGCCGAGGAGCCTGCAGAGAGATAAAGATGCGTCTGCAGAGTGGCTGGGCGTGGGGAGAAGTTCACCCATATTCATGGGGTGGGGAAAAAAATGGATTTTAGTGAGCGGTTCCTTACAGCAATGAGCCGGGTAGCAAGGGACTTGCGTTATAACACTTGCTTTTGTTCGCCTAATTGGCTGCCGTTGAGCGGGGACCGGGGACTGAGGTGGTCACTGAGATGAAAGATCCTTCTCCCCTTTGAAGGCCATTTCTCCGGGAGAGGGGAGGATCAAGTGTATTGGGAGAGAGCGAGATGGATGGAGACTCTGGAGGGGTGCTGCTCCTGGGGCTGCTTTTATGTGGGTAGAGAGGTGGTTTGGCTCGCCAGCGATGCCAGCGTGACACCTTCCCAAAAATACACATTGCAAAACGTGAGCACCGCTGCAGTCCTCCGTGGCCTGTTTTCGTAGTTGCTTTTGCTTCCATCTGTAACCCACGAACTCCGACACGGTCAGCCATACAAGAGCATCCCTGCAATCACCGTTCCCATCGGCATCGTCTGGTGTCGGCGATCTCGTGTTTCACCAAAGCAGTCGTGAGCCCGGGGGCTGCTGGATGCGTCAAGGGAGAGAAGAGGGCTGGTGCAACAGAGGAATGATGTCAACCTACAAGACCTCAAGGAGACAGTAAGCGATGGAAAGGGAAATATTCTTGGTCATGCAATGGGAAATGGGATCTTGGGAAATCGGATCTCGGGAAGTGTTCCCGGGGGTGTGGCTGAAGCTAGAACAGGGAAAGCATACACAAACGGAGGATTTAGGGAAGGTTGAACTTGAAGGACCACAAAAAGTGTTATTTAGCTTACAAGAAATGTGAAGCGATGCTTTTGTTCTGCTCTGTCTCTCCGAAGCAGGGTACGTGTTGCAGAGCAACTTTGAGACAAAGGAAATAATTTGGATTTGGTGCTGGTGGGGGAGGGCACAAGTGTTGTCTGGGAAGCAATGGGGAATATAAGAGAAACTGCAGACTTGTGGTCTTGGTTTAGACTGATAAACTAAAAATTTATTCTCAATATCCAAGAGGTGTTTGGTTTTCATCCTGCCTGGGAGGATAAAAGAGATGCGGTGTCGTACGGTTTGTGTTTTCAAAGCATGTATGAAAAGCTCTGTATTAGCAATTATGGGATGAAACTGTGGAAAAGTGGTACAATGGAGAGAAAATTGGCTCCGACTCAGGAAACGGGATTCTGCCACCAGGGGTGAGTTTCCAGAGGCACAGTCTGGGGTCTCTTCTGGGTTCTCTGCCGTTTTGTTTTTTTTTTTTTAATGGAAAGGATTTACATGAACAGCCCAAAGTTAGAGCATTAAAGCTCACTGATGCAAAGAAGGGGAAGGCAGCCGCAGCAACAAAGACTCGTCTCGTCTGCCGGAGCAGAGCATGGTGCGGGTGGCAGACCGGAGAACGCTGAAGGAACGGAAAACCGATGAGCAAATAAATGCTCAAGTGACACGTTTCCCAAGGGAGGCGTTTAGAGCTTGCAGCCGAGCTGTGGGGAGCTATCGGCAGCGTCTAACCACGTCTGCAACAGGCAGCCTGTCTGCCTGCACCCTGGAGAGGGGAATCGATGCACGTCCAAAGGCTGAGCGTGTGGTAGCGAACGGCACCAGTTCATGGCTGATCCCCCCTCGCTGGGAAGGGGTACGGTGGCACGGCCAGGGGAGCCCAGGTGGAGCTGTGGAGCACGGAAGGGTTTAGGTTTATAGAATCATAGAATCATTTAGGTTGGAAAACACCCTTAAGATCATCAAGCCCAACCGTTAACCTGACACTGCCAAGTCCACCACTAAACCATGTCCCTAAGCGCCACATCCACACGTCTTTGAAATACCTCCAGGGACGGTGACTCCACCACATCCCTGGCAGCCTGTTCCAATGCACGATAACCCTTTCGGTGAAGAAATTTTTCCCAATAATCAATCGAAACCTCCCCGGCCCAACTTGAGGCCGTTTCCTCTTGTCCTATGGCTTGTTACTTGGGAAAAGAGACTGACCCCCACATCACTACAACCTCCTTTCAGGTAGCTGTAGAGAGCGGTAAGGTCTCCCCTCAGCCTCCTTTTCTCCAGCCTAAACAATCCCAGTTCCCTCAGCCGCTCCTCAGAAGACTTGTGCTCCAGACCCTTCACCACCATTGTTGCCCTTCTCTGGACACGCTCCAGCACCTCAATGTCTTTCTTGTAGTGAGGGGCCCAAAACTGAACACAGTATTCAAGGTGCAGCCTCCCCAGTGCCGAGCATGGGAGGCTCAGTCACTTGCCTAGTCCTGCTGGCCACGCTATTTCTGATACAGGCCAGGATGCCGTTGGCCTTCTTGGCCACCTGGGCTCACTGCCGGCTCATATTCAGCCGGCCGCCGACCAGCACCCCCAGGTCCTTTTCTGCCAGGCAGCTTTCCAGCCACTCTTCCCCAAGCCTGCAGCATTGCATGGGGCGGTTGTGACCCACGTGCAGGATCCGGCGCTTTGCCTTCTTGAATCTCATCCCGTTGGCCTCAGCCCATTGATCCAGCCTGTCCAAATCGGAGCACGTGGACCACCGCCCAGTGGCCGTGAGGCTTACCACCACCTCGGGGGTTCAGCCCTTTACCCCGGGGACCTCCCTGTCAAACCTTTGGTATCTGGGATTGATTCTAATTAAATCCCAAATTTCTCCAACTTATCTCCAGCCTGAGCCAGACTATCTCTGGCAAGTCGTGGTTATACCTGTGTCTGCTTGACTGGAGAGATGCATGGTTTGAGGCTGTGGGAGTGCTGCTTTGGAGAAAAGGGGATTTATGCCAGCCCTCAGAGCAACATTCAAAATGCATGAAGACATGCTGTATGAAGGGATGGGGGAAAAAAACACACGAGCGTGAACCAGGGGCTGTGGTAGAGCTGAACTATGCAGATGGGAAGTTAGTTATTGAGGCTAAGTGTCAGAGCATGCCATAAAAATTTAGTTTATCCTCAAAGAGCTGTGGTTGTGGAGGAAGGATGGGTGCAGGGAGGGACAGCAGCTAAGGGGAAGGCAGGAGGAACATCAGAAACTTATAGTCCATGTCAGGCGACACCTCCTATTTAGCAGTGTATCATGTCTCCCTTCTGGTTTTTAAACAGTAGCCTTTATTGCTAGGAGTTAGAGCACTTGATTGACAAGGCTTGTAATACACCACGGAGTTGCCTTTATTTTTCCTACATGTTAAAGGAAAAGATACTAAAAATACAATTATGGTTTTGAGCCAGGCATAGTCTGTTCTAATATAATTCATCTCAAAGACTATCCATTGTGCCTGCTGCACCCAAATCATTTATAAAACATTAGCATCTCCTGTGCTGACATTTCACTCCTATATTACAGGAGTTACACGCAGACTTAAAAAAAATTAATAAAGTGCTTCTCTTCTTCATTCTCCCACTGAGAGCTTTGATTTCCAGAGTATGAAACGAAATAACCAACATAACAACATTCTCCACTTCTAAGGGACAGTGCCAGACTCATTCAGTTGCTATTGGTTATAGAGAGTAGGACATGAGGGAGCTATTTCAGATCACGGATTATTTGTTCTGGCTGCATTGGACATCCCTTTAGTGGAGCTTTAGAGCCCTGTAGACAGAAAAGTTTGGGTAGGAGCTGGAAAGGAGAGGGCTTGATGAAGTAACCTCTTCCTCTCTCCTCCCAGAGTTACTCCTGCTATTCCCCAAGAAGGGTATTCAAAAGTGAAGCATCCAAGCCCCTGCCCCTCCTTGCTTGCGAGACGGACAGGAGAGGCCGTTCCCCCCCCCAGCTGCCCGCTCCCAGCACCCAACCACTCTTAAAAATAAGCGCATTGGGGAATTTTCTTCTTTTTTTCGCTTGGGAGTTTCCCTTTTCATTTCCAGATACCTCCAGGGGATCTGCCGCTGCGTAAATACCCTCTCCCCATCCCCAAAGCGGTTGGGAGAGCGGATTTCCCGAGCTTAGCCCGTTCTTCCTGAAGCTAGTGGTGTGTCTGATGGAAAACGCAAGCCGTTTCCTTCGGGCTTTCCAGCCCCACACGTGAGCTACGGGCTAGAAACGTGCCACCGCTGGGAGATAGTTACGAAATGAACAGCAGCCTTTTCTTGTCCAAGATCACTTTTATTTCCCTTGTTTCATTAACTTCAGTGTCTGTTTGGTCTCGCATATCCACGCTGACAGGGAATTCGCACCGACTGCAGAATTTGGGCAGCACCTCCCCGCGCCCGTGGGCTGCTGTCGGTGATGCCGCCGGCTCTGCCGTCCCCCCGACCAGCAAACGCATCCCTCCGCTGTGGGGTTTAATCTGGGACGAGGGGAACAAGCGGATCTGCTCCCTCTCCTCCACCTAGCCACAACCCCCTTCGTACGGCTGTCTTGGACCATTTATTTTTCTCTCCTGTGGCGGACCAGAAACCCTGGGTACTGCGCTTCTCGTCGGTCCTCAACGAGCTGTCGTTTCCCCCTTCTCTGACTCTTCCCGTGGCACGAGCTGTTCCTTTTAAGAAACAAAATCTCTCCTAACGCTGTCAGGACTATCCGCAGCCTGGGAACTGCTCCTTGCTTCCCCAGTGAAAACCTTAGTCCAGCTATAAAGGTCCTCACGCCACCGACACAGCTGGGAAGCCCCTCTCTGCCTCCAGCCCCCAAAAAAGCCCCTTTCCTCCCGGGGGCCTTGCAGCGCTCTCCGGAGACAGAGCTCTATGGCTCTATTTATTTGGACTAATTAATCTCTCTCTCCCCCCGGTTACAAATTAGGATGTAAGGGTGAGTTTTGGCTCTCTGGATATGGACTTTGCTGCATCGCATACAACCACCCCCCCCACCCCTCCCAAAGTTTGGTGCTCTGAATTGCTGAGAACATTGGTCCGCTGTGGTTCCCCCGCGCGTACTGAGCCCGCCCGATGGCTTTCAGCATCTGTAGGCACTGCTGCCGGTTTGTTTTTTCGAGAAAAAAAAAATCATATACTGGTCTGCTATAAATTCAACAATACAATCCTTAGTTCTGGAGATATAGTTTCCATATAGTTTATAAACATTATAAGACATACATATGGATAATTGAGGGGAAGGGGGGGGAGACTGTGCATTTGTTGGGGTTGGGGTTTTTTCAGATGTGTGAACATGGTTACAAAAAAACGCACCTCCTGCGGGTACCTCATTTCTTTAAGTGTTGGGTTTGTTGGGGGGGGGGGTTTTGTTTAATTCCACCTCTAATCAGTCTTTCCTTTGGTTGTTGGCTACTCCAAGCCCAGCAGGCAAGCCCTGTTCTGCTGTAATGCCTGAGATATTCAGGGGTTTGAGATTGTCTTCTAAGCGATTCCCAGCCAACTTTGGCCTCTGGGTTTGGAGCCAAAAGGGCTAAAACGTGGGAGAACCAATGTCCTTATTACATCGGTATCAGTGTCCTTGCACTCGCTTTCAGAGAAACAGTGTAGGCTTAATTGGTGATCATTTTTACAGCAATTATGTTCCTTTCGGTAATTGGAGGGGTCGTTCAGAGCGCTCTCAAATGAACAGGATTTCACAAGAGCGTGGATACAGTCCATTTGTCCGGTTGTTGTCACCGACGAATTGGCTACCGTCCCTGTTATCTGCTTTTTGTAAGGTTGGCTTTTTTTTGTTGTAGGTGCTCGGTTAGGCTGTTTGTGACAAGGTGTGATAATGCCTTTTAATCCGCTCCCGCTGCGTTCGGCACAGTCCGCGTTGGCAGCCCGGCCGGGCACGGAGAGACCGTCAGAAGCCGAGACAACGTTCTTCCTTTCACCAGGCCAACACTCTCCACGTACAAAAAAAGAAGAAGAAAAGAAACTCTGGTCCTTTGTAGATTGGTGGCAGTACAGATTCGCTCCGTCCGCAGCCGGGGGCTCAGCGTATGACGGCTGCTAACACCATCATAAAAACCAGGAGCGATGCCCTGAGCCCCGAGCAGCCGGCTGCCTGCTGCACCCCGCTGGGGGGGCGGATGGGTGTCCGCCGGGTACACTTACCCTTGCGTTTGGGGGAGAGCGTTGGCATCACCCCAAAACTGAATTTGTGCTGATAATCAGGCACATAGTCTGGAACCTCCTGCCCGTTTTTCCGCGGCCCCAAGGATACCGGTTTAGAGGTTCGGTTACGGCTTTTGTGGCTGGTACAGTTCTTGCCGGGTTTGCGGTAGCCCGGCCGGGAGCCGGGGGGAGCGGCGGGCTGGCTGCTGTGCAAACTGTTCTCAGCCCCTCTTTCCTTCCCCTTCTCCTTGGAGGAGTGGTGAGGGTGGTGGATTTTGGAGGCTCCCCTGTCCGCTGTGGAGAAAGTATGTGTTTTAATCTGATGGAGCGACTCGGAGCCTGAACAGTTCCTAAAGTCTTCTGCTCTTAGCACCTTGAGGTCCTTGCCGTGCATCTGCTCGGGGGACTCGCAGATGACGCTGGAGCTGGAGCCTCTGAACCTGTGCAGCCATTCCCAGAGCGAACGGGCTTTGCAATCGCAGCTCCACGGGTTCCCGTTCAGCCTGAGAAACTCCAGGGCTCCCAGGTGGGCCAGGCAGTCCCCCTGCAGCTCCGAGAGGCTGTTATTGAACAGGAAAAGGGTGGTCAATCTTCGGAGGTCGTGAAAAGCCCGCCTGTGAATCCACTGCAGCTGATTTTGATGGATGAGCAGCCGATCCAGGTTTATTAGTCCCCTGAACGTGTTCTGATGGAGGCTCCAGAGCTTGTTTCCATGGAGAAAAAGATGGCTGAGGTTAACCAAGTCAACAAAAATATCATCCTGAAGAAACTCGATGTGGTTGTCTTGCAGGTAAAGGTATTGCAGGTTGTGGAGGCCACCGAATATCCCGCTGGGGAGGGAGCTCAGCCCGCACTTGTACAGGTACAAGGCGTGGAGTTTCACCAGCCCTTGGAAAGTGTCTGCAGCTAAAGCCCTTAAGTAGCGGTTGTCCCCCAGGTCCAGCTCTTCCAGGTTGACGAACCCGTCGAAGGTGTTGGGGTCGATGAAGGTGATGTTGTTGGAATAGATCCAGAGGGTGACCATGGAGGGGCTGAAGTGGCCCCGCAGCAGCAAGGTGATCTGGTTGTTCTGGAGGAAGATCCTCTCGCTGTCCTCAGGGATGCCCTCGGGGATGGTGACGAAGTTGTGAGCCTGGCAGCTGACGGTCATCGGCGACGGGTAGCACACGCAGTCGGTGGGGCAGCCCAGGGTGCCGGGCACCTTCAGCCCCAGCAGCACCAGCAGCAGCTCTGCAAACCCCCCTGTGCGGAGAGAGGGGAGAGCGGTGTCAGCGGGGATTCGGGCACCTCCCTGCCCGCCCACCGCCGCCGTGGGGACTATTCCGGGTGAAAAACGCCCCCAATTAACTCAGCCCTCGTTTTCGCTCATGAATGACCCACGCGGCTGTGATGAGCGGGCTCATCGCCCGCGGTAGTTTAAACGCGATGTATGGAGTGCTCCCTCCCTCCTCGCCCTGCCTGCAACCGGCAGGCGGTTGTGCTCCCAGCCCAAAACGGGTAGGAGAAACTTTCTCGGTGAGAATTCACGCTGGCAGTGCAGGCAGCAAAGCCCCTTGCCTGCAGGCAGGCAGCGCAGCTTGAGGAAATGCCGCTGTGCAAAGGTGTGAGAGCAAACAGAGGAGACACAAACCCACGTAGGTGTCCACCCCTCCTGTAACGCAGCTCTCAAATCGCCCGCGCTTACATATCGGAGCGGAAAAGGTAGAGAGCTTTCGCAGTTCCCAGCGAACCACCTAAAATTACACGTGTGCAGTGCATCTGCCCAGCACGCCCACCTCCCCCAAAGACGCAGACCCATCCCCACCACCTCTTTTTACTACAGTTGTTAGACACCACCATCCACCCTGAAAACCAAGTGATTTACAGGAAAACATGTTGTCAGCAGTTGGTGGAAAAGGCTGAGCTGAAAACTCCCGTTTGGAAGTGGGATGCTCAGACATATTTTTAAATGGATGTCCTGTGGCAAAGCATATTGCATCCTCTAATGCTACAGTATGTGCCTGTGACCAGGGTTTTCTCGCTGCAGAGAAGAAGTGGTGAGCAAGGCAGTAATCATCCCCTCCCTCTGCTCGGCTCTTAGAGTGCCGGTTTCGCCGCCCCGTTCCCGTCTCGCTCCCACTCCTCGCACCAGGCTTGCTTTCAGGCTATTCCTTCTGCGCCGAGCGGCTTTTCAGACTCATTGCACCAGACTTGTCATTTCTCATTCAGATTTTCCTCCTAGATTTGGCTTTTTCCTCTTACACGCAAAATTTGCTCATGTCTAATGAATTCTGCCTCTGGACTTTACAGGGGAAAGGAGTAACATCGGAGCAGCGTACAGCTGCCGGTGCCATCCTGCCCACGAGTCCTCGCCTTGCACTCAGCTTGTAATAATCTGAAAAACGAGAGTGGAAGTGGAGTTCATGTCTAATTACTCTGTGTCATTATCACCAGCTAGTCCATGAGCCTGGACCCCTTGGGCTTTTACAGTCCCTCTTTTCAGCGCCTACAGCTGAATACAAGTGGGAGGCAAGAAAAAAATCACTGTTTTCTTATTAATGGTGTTTGAAATATAACTCCACGGTTACCGTTGCCTTTTGCCTGGTATGGAGATCTATTACCATTTAGTTAACAGCAGGTGACCCGTCCATCTGGACCCATCCTTTCAAGGCAAAGTTGTCACATTTTTAGATAAACTGGGTTATTCAGACTCTCCATAAATCACCGGTAAGAGGCAGTCATCTCTGACTGGGCTGTTAATAGAAAAAAAAATAGCATCGCTAGCCAAAGCGTTGGCCCAAGCCTTGGCTGCGATGAAAAGGGGGGGACTTCTTCTAGGAGCTGCCCTTCAGAAATTAAGCATCGGCTACCCAGGAGGGATGTCTCATTCCTGCGCCGCTGCCAGAAAGGGGCTGTAAGTCGGGAATGTTTAATTCGCGACAACTCCTACGGCTGTGGAGGAAAAAGAACGTTCTCCAAGTCACCACCGTACCGTTTTGGCTTTGCTGTCATGCCTTTGCGATGAGAGAGGGGCTGTGCTGGTGGGAGCATCGTGCCGGCGCTGACTACCGAGCGCTGCCTGCCAAAACAGGAGCCCTCGCTGCAACTCGCCGTGCAAGCGCAGCCTGGGAAACAGCGGTATCCTGAGGATATTGTGATTACCCGAGTGCCAGATAACGGTGGTAAAGATAAAGCTAAGTTTGCAGATAGATTCTGCTGGGTTTTTTTACCCACGGACGTGCTTCGCCAAGGTGGGATGGCTTCGTGGTCCCCATCTTACCTCGGTGACACTGAAGTACGAAGCTTTCTGTAAGTCTTATGTTTATTAGTAAAATCCTGCCAGGCACAAGCGCTGTGACGATCTCCCACATGCGGAGTCTGTTATTGCAAATACCAAATCACAAGGGTCTGAATCAATAAACCATCTCCCAGCTATAAGCAGCAGGTTGGAAGATTACATATTGCTTCCAAACAACAGTTTTATGCGCTCTTCCGTGACACGACAGTTGCCAGGCTAACGGGATTACTGATGGGAGGTGGAGCCGGGCAGGGATCTGGGAGCGTACACGATTTCACTTATAGGGATGGCGATGACAGGAGGCTGTTAGCAACGCGCGGCGATGGACGAAGGCAGCCTGGGTCTCCCTGGAGCACGGCCAAGGTAGAGGCTCCTGCCGAAAGGGAGCACAGTGTTTAACGGCTCCTTGCCTGCAGCGAGAACTCCGGAGGTAAAGGTCAGAGGGAACTGAGTCCATGTCTTTAATTAACAGGCGTTTGTGAGTTAGTGGCTGGAGTTCCTATGGAGAGGGAGATGTCACTCCCATGGTCCTGGATGGTGGTGGGGATAGTCTGGGGTGTTGCTGGTTCTCAGCTTCCCAAGAGTACGACGGTAGGAAGAAAAGCTAGGGACGGCTTGCTTTCTTATTAATTGTGTTTGCAATATTTCTTTCTACCTACGTGCTGCAACTTGGGGGTAAGCAGAATGGAGAAACAGAAGGACGGATGCTTAGAAAAAATAATAATTAGGTGGGCAGGACTTGGAAAGAGGAAACCTGTGGACTCCCCAGTGGATGCACTCAGAGCACATGGTCTCATCAAGGATGCTTTCCCTCCAAGCCCATAAAAGCTGCTGATTGCCTAGTGCTGTGAGAAGCTGCTCCTGGGATGCCCTGGGCTCAGTCACAGTTTAGATCTGGGAATGAGACCCCCGAGAAGCAAAGAGGCTGTGGTCACGGAGCCCTGAAGCTCCTGAGGCTGGTAACACCAGCATTGCGATGGCCAGCAGCCGAGCCCCACTGGGACGAGACAGCCACGAGGACCTGGGTCTCACTGGGCTTCCCAGGCTGGAAAGCACTGTGGGAGCTTCCCGAGAGGTCCCAGCCCGGCTCCCCTGAGAGTTAGACCCTGCCTAACTTGTTGAACTCGTTATTCCCGATGCAGCCCTTTCAACTTCATCTTGTAAAGGTTGCGAGGCAGATGGAGGGTCACCAGCACCCGTGTCGGAGCTCACCAGGGAGGGAGAGCTTCAAAGGCGGCACGGAAAAATCCTACAGAAACCTGCCGGTGAAGTGAATAAAAACAAAGCCCTGCTGACACGGATAAAACCAGCAAGGGGGTGTTTATCTCCTGGCTTTCTCCCACTGATGCCCTGAGTCACCCCGGCTTCTGCTTAGTGTCCTTCTGCTGCCTCCTGCTTTTGACTGAGGTTTCAGTGATTGGAATGAATTCGTCCGACTGTCCAAACCATTTCCCATGTAGCATCTCTCTAATTGGGCATTAATTAGGCATCAGTTAATGAATGCTTGAAATAATCTATCTTTGGATGCGTCCAGTTTGCAGTCTTACTTTTAACAGCATTAGACTCATTATTAGATTAACATCATTATAAATGTTCTCCATTACCTGCTTGTTTCCATTGTCTTAGCCTTATTACCGAGAGTGAAAATCACTCCTCCCGCATGCATTATTGATGAGTAAGGACTTTCTATATGTAGCACGGGATTAATTGTTATACAGCGTAATGCATTTAGCGTGAAGCCTCAATTTGTGCAGGAGCTGAAAGCGGCCAGAAGAATGCAGACGCCCGGAGCCGGCATGCTCAGCCAGACACAGCACATCTCTCTCCAGCCCAGACCAGGTTCCTCCCGAGCCGGTGCCAGCACAGGAAGAAATAAATAAAAAAAAAAAAGCTGGTTTGATACCCAGGATTGCAGGGAGGGGGAAGGTTCGAAGGGTTGAAGCACTTCTCCGCCACCGCGGCAGGGATGCTGGCCTCGGCTGCGCTCTGCGGGCAGCCTGTCCCCGTGGCGCTGCTCGATCCAGAGAGCAGGGTGTACCTGCGCCGGCCGTTTTCTTGCATTTTAAGGCTTTTAACGCTTTACTGTATCTTGGAGCAAGGCAGAGTCTTGGTTTATTTAGGAAGATGTAATGCTACTTATTTTCATTTGGAGTCTCAGGCCTGAGGGGAAGGAATCACTTAGGACAAGAATAGGTGCTTCAACCCCAGGGTGGATGCACCTGCAGAGCCCCCCAAAAGTCAGCCCTGCCACGAGACCTCGCCACCCCCTGCCCATTCCCCCTTTGCGAGCTGCTTTTCTCAGATGGATGCTTTCACCTCTCCACCCCGACAAGCTTATATGGGTCACAGCCCGTCTAATTCTCCGGCGGGATCTGGTCTCGAGGATGGAGCAGGTTGCTTCTCTTTCAAATCTCTCCTAAACCGCCATCTGCTTGGGGAGACCCATCTTAGCTCATGTCTACATGCAACTTGACTGCCTGCTTACTGTGTCCATTACCGGTGCTGCTCAAGCTGTTAGATTTATAAGCTCTTTAGAGCAAAGCCCTCGTCTTCTGGTTGCTGATTTATGTTTCTTTACTGCCATAAAACACTATGTATAGCTACTACATAATATAAATAATAATACTTAACCAGAGCAAGCTACAAGTGGGGACAAAGCATCTGGCTTCTGCTCGCAGCCGAGATTATCAAAAAGGCAGAAGCTTACTCATCATTCACCCTCTTCTGAGGCCAAATTCACACCTGGTGTAACACCACCACCTCGCTGTCAAGGAGCTCCAGAGCGAGATTTTCCTGCCCCGTTCACACCTTGGATCTATGAAAGGATGCTTTCTAAATCCACCCCAACTGAACTGGGGCACAAAGACACGACTACGACCCCCGGGGGAAAATATACTTTGAAACTTGGGAACTAACTCAGAATGGGACGTTCGCACTGCCATAGAGAGAAACTGTTGTTTAGGGAGAAAAAGAAGCCTCAAATGTTCACAGTTTCATCTGCCAAGTAAAGGACGATGAAAGGTAAGGCCGGAGCGGCGACAGCAACTGGGCACAAGCCAAGAGTGAAACTTCAGATCTGGGATGGTTTGACAAAGCGGTGTCAGACCTGTGCTTAGTAGCTGTGCATTTTTTTCCCTCTTTTTTTTTCTTTTTTTTTTTTTTTTTTTCAACACAGAGGATAAAATAAACACGCCCATCCTGACTGTCACAAAGACTAAATTCCCCAGCAAGCAGCAGCTTGCTTTCAGCCTCTCTGCAAAGCCCTTTAGGTGCAGCCCCACGGTCCTGCAGCGCTCGGCGGCAGGAGCATCCTCAGTGGGTTTGCTCCCCGCAACATCGGCTGCAGCTCCCAGCGCCGGGACACGGCACGGGGCTTTGCTTTCTGCACGAGCTGCCTTTCAGCCGGAGAGTGGCAACTACCCATCCACCTTCATCATTCTTTTTTTATTTTTTTTTTTTTTGCGAACGGTGTCATAAATAACTGACAGATCCCAGCTGTTTGGAGTTATGGTTTCTGATGGAGTGACAGCTGCTCCCAATCCCCCAGTCATCACCCCGGCAGTTCTGGAACATTTCAGCAACATAAAAATCATTGGAGATAATTTCGGTTTTGCATAATTTGGTTAGGCAAGCTGTGATTTAATGGCAATTATGACCTCCGAGGCAGAAGATGAGCTTGGAGGCTACCGGCTTCACACGACTTTACCTCGGGGTGCAGCGTCAGGGATGTTCCAGGGAGAAGGTACTACAAGAAAAAATCCTTCTCCAGCAGCTGGAAATTACCTTCCTTCGCTGGCAAGTGGAAAGACTGTTCCCAGAGGAAGAAGCATACAAGGAAATTTGGAAGGAATATTGCTAAGGAAAGCTTTGGGAAGAGGCCGATGCCAAAAGATGCATTGGGAGGTACCTTTTAAAGAAAAGCCAGGAAAAGGCTGGCTTCTGTGTCACTGGTATGTCCCGTGGTAACTGGTATAAACCTCTTCTTGGTCACCCTGACCCCACTTTTGTAGCCCCAACATTAAAAAGCAAATCCTCCTCGATCGACTGGGATGGGAGAGCCGGCCGGCACTGGGAATGGGCCATGCCCTTTGCAGGCAGCTGCCTGCTTTGTGGGCACTGCCCATTGCTCTCCCCTCTTCCAGGGCTCCTCTTGCTCCGGGCTGTGTTGTCTCCTCTCCCGGTGCTCCTCACCCATCCCGGAGTCCCCTCGTTTGCATTTCTCCAGTGGTGACCGACCGGAGCAAACCCTCGGTCAGCCAGGCTGCGCCGGGTGGGCAGTTAAGGATGGAGAACCATGCTCAGGAGCTCTGAGGACATCACGGTGCTTCAAGAGGAGCAAAATGTTGCTTAAGAGCAGAAGTGGCTTTTGTCTGGAGCCGAGAAGGTCCAATTTCCCCCCCTCCATCACTGCTGTCAACCAGGTTGGAGTTAGCTGCGAGCTAAAGCTCAGGGCAGAGACCTGGGGTCAGCAGCACCCCAAAATCAAGTCCTTTAGGGTGTCGCAAGTTCATTTTGCATTTGCTGACCCGGTATCTGGAGCTATTCACCTTCCTCCACCAAAGTCGAGGCCAAGGTCACCTGGAAGTTTCTGGATGATGGTCATTAACTCCTATTGCAGTTTGAAACCAGACCATAAATTTCATAGTGTAATAATGTAAAAATCAATAACTCTGTTTGAAACAATAGCTTTGTCTTCCATTTCAGCCAGCTCTGATATCTCCCCACGGACCACGTCCCTCTGAATCACACAAATAAAGAGAGAGGAGCGATGGGTGGTGGGGTGGCTGCTCTCCTGCCAGGTGCCCGGCCCCCTCTGTCGTTACAGATTCAATTAGTTAATTTATTCCTCTCTTGCAGTTAAACTCGAGGATGATTTAAAAGGAGAAAAGAAAAAAAAAAGGGGGGGGGGGGGCTTTTATGCTCAGTCTCTTTGACATCCCGTCCAACGCGGCATCCCTGAGGCTTTCCGTGCGAGGGATGCCCAAGCCCCCGCTGCCCATCGCCACGAGCAGCACAGCCGAAACCCAAAACAATCCTGGAAAGATGCAGCACCAACTCACACGAGCATCCAAAAAAATTGAAGTCCGTTCTTTCCCAGCTCTGGTTTTCCGGGCGAGGGAGGTCTGGCTTCCTTTGCCTGCTTATTTTTCGTTGTTTGCTGTAGCACTGACTCGAAATATACATCGAGAGGCAGGATTGTCTTTCACATGTTGGTGGATGTGTGATCCTCAAAAACAAATTAGCACCGATTCACTTCTATATAGAGTGCAGCCATCAGGGAATCACTCCTGAATTCACAGCGAAGGAAAGTAATAATGCTTCCAGCGTGCTAATCCTCTTGGAGAGCAGCCCCTGAACTCTCTCCTGGTGCTGGAGGCACCACTGGAAATTACAATTGTACTGAAAAAATAATAAATAAATACAGAAATTGGCAGGGTTTATGCTGGTCCAGAGGATTTGTACCCTAATGTGGAACTCCCTGTTTAATTAGCACTCCTCTCTGTGTCTGCATCTTCTCCTCCCGCTGCTTGAGCTAAAGAAAAAGGGAGAAAAAAGGAGGCCAACGGTGGAAGTGGCTGTGGGATTGGAAACTCAGCTATAGAAACTTGTTTAATTTAAATACTTGTTTCAGGACTAACACAAGCAGAAACAGAGGGAGTGCAGAGTGTGTTTTCCCCATGTAATCTGCTCTGCTTAACCCCAGTTTGCAGTACACCTTCCACCGCAGCGATGCCCTTGGAGTACAGCTGCAGTCGGATGCTGCCGGTCCTACGGCTGCAGGCACGGGGCACAAACCCGGCACCTCAGTGCAGAGCCTAAAAGCCAGCGTTTGGGAGAAGACTATCTAGATCAGAGGCTGGGCTGCTGCTTGCGTGGGGTTTGGAGGCAGATCTTGAATAGAATAGAATAGAATAGAATAGAATAGAATAGAATAGAATAGAATAGAATAGTTCAGTTGGAAGGAACCTACAACAATCATCTGGTCCAACTGCCTGACCACTTCAGGGCTGACCAAAAGTTAAAGCTTGTTATTAAGGGCACTGTCCAAATGCCTCTTAAACACTGACATGTGTGAGGAATTGACCACCTCTCCAAGAAGCCTGTTCCAGTGTTTGACCACTCCTCCCAGTAAAGAAATGCTTCCTAACGTCCAGTCTAAACCTCCCCTGGCGCAGCTTTGAACCATTCCCACGCATCCTATCCCTGGATACCAGGGAGAAGATATTATCTTCTTTTCCTGACTCTCCTTTCCCTGCTGCTGGAGGGTTTATTGTGCCCCTGCATCTCATCCCATCGCGCATGATGGACCAGTGTCTCAAAAGCCACTGGGACCTTCCCGGAGCAGAGGCACGCTGGATGGAAACAGCACATCTGGCTTTACAGATGGATGAGTCAAGTCCTTGGGTCCCGCCACGGCTGGAGGTGTCAATGGACACCAGGATGCGCCTTCTCCTCTGGGAGAGGATGGGGTGGCCCAGGGGACACCCTGAGCGCAGCGTGCATGGATATTGCAGGATTTCAGGGACAGCTGGGGGCTTCACCGGCTCCGGGAGCTGCCGTCCTGACCCCCAGCAGGCACCGGGCATCCTCTGCTGGTCCCCAGTGCGGGATGGGGCTCCGGTGGGATGTGCCAGTAACCTGCAGCTAAGCCAGGATGGGAATTGGCAAAGGACAGAGAGATCTTGAGGTCCTTGAGAAGGGACTAATAATTCCAATTGCCCCCGAGGAGAGACAAATACAGGAGGATGACTTGAGCTTAGTGGATTGTCTGAGGCGTCTCAGGGGATCATCAGATACTTCCACTCCCTTTTTGTCCTGAGGTGACAAGTTTTCTTTCCCATTCACAGAAATGCAAAGTAGTTCATTCACAGTAGTAATAAGAATGGTGTCCTTTGTCAAACAGCCCGCTAGCGAACCTAGCGAACCCTCCGAGGTGCTTTACAGCAAAACAATTGCAGATGAAATGACAAAACCCACCCCAGATGAGCACCAGCCAGATCGGTATCAAATGCCGAACAAGCTCATGTGTAGCGAAAGCAGATTCACCAGCTCATTTCCCTGCCAGCAGCTGGCTAGGACCTATGGAGGGTTTCTTTAGGATCAGAAATACAGCCAGAACAGAGCAAATGTGAGATGGAAGAGCAAAGTGACAGCTGCCCGGGCTCTCGGTGCACGCTCGGCTGCCCCACCATCCAGCCCACATCTGCAGGGGATGCAAAACCCGGAGGCTGCAGAAAACCAGGGATGCGCTGGATGGACCTTTACCTGGATGGAGCAGGGAGCGGCTGATGGCCCGAAACAGGGAGGCGAAGGGCCCTTCTGCAGTGTTTTTATGCTAGCATAGCTAATAGGGAGAGCATTAGCTCTATAAACGTGTAATCCTGCTGAGGTCCCGACCCCAGCAGTGTCCTGTGCCACCAAGATCCACAAGCCAATTACATACCATGCCGCGTAGGCTCCCTTTCATCCCTTTTCAGTCTTTCTGCATTTCAGATTTACTGGATGTCCTTGTGTTTGGTGGAGAAAAGGGCAAATTGGAGCCTGTCATGTACCTTCTTCCCCATTCAGCCGCACATCATTCCGCTTGCAGCAGGGGGGAATGAGACTGACGGGCAGGCATCAAAGCCACCAGCTCTGTCACATTTTCTTCTCCCCCCCAAAAAAAAAGCAATGGCGTCATTTGGAGCCCAGCCTGCAGCCTCGGGTCTCTCTCCTGCGCCAGAAATGGGCAGCAGCACCTTTCCGCAGGCCCTTGGTCTCCTCTCGGGGTGGGTGCGTGATGCCATGAGCCCTCCAAGTGAACATCCCTGTGGGTCGGCAGCCAAGTGAACCTCACAGATACCGGCAAAACCCCAACCCCACTGGAGACGTGTGCCGGCACGCTGGGTCATGAGTGCGGCTGCCTTTCAGAGACCTCTCCTGTGCTTTGCACTGAACTTTTTACCAGCTCGTGAAAAGCACAGCGATAAAAGCAGAGCAGTGTGAATAGCTGTGCTCTGCCGCTCCTCTGCCCATCATCCCGGGCCGACCCGCGCCTCGCACGGCGGCCGTTAAGAGGTTTAATGAGCCGGTGGGGAGATGCCGCGTGCCCAGTGAGATGTCGGGCATCGTTATGCTCCCACATGGCTCTCGGGGTGGGGGGGAGCTGAGGACCTGGGGGGGATCACCGCCCACTGAGCATCAACGCTTTGCCAAGCTCCTGAAATCTGTACAGTTGGACGGCAGGCGGCTGGAGCGGTTGGGTGCCGGGAATTGATGTGCAAGAGATGAACGTGGTCGGGACACGGCACTTTGTTAATATCCTGCTTTGTCTAGCTCCGATGCCTGCATTCATCCCAAAATATCCCCCCGCGCATCCCCCCGGGAGCCGACTTTGTGGAGATGCGGCACGTCCCCCAGTGACACGCAACTGCCTGCATTAAAAGCTTAATAAAAATAGCTTGTTAACGGGTTGCGTTGCCGTCGCCAGTGGCTTGCGAGCTCACTGCCGATCTCTGTGCCTCGAATGCAGCAAGGCCAAGTAATTACGGGATGGGGGCTGCAAGGTCTCGACAGCCTAATTTCTATTAATTAAACCCCACACGCGATCCAGTCACAGCGGAAAGGGGAGACGGGGAGATGGTAAATTGTTGCAGGGGCTGGGAAGGGAACAGGAGATGCTGAAAGATGGTGGTGCCAACCCGGCAGCAGCCGACATGGCTGGGCCGGCTGCAGCGGGGAGGTATTTACAGCAAGAAGCAACAGGCCAAGCTGTATGGAGTGACAGGGGTGTTTTACCCTCGGCCTCCTCATGTCATGTTGCCTAAATGCACGTTTTGCAAAGTTAAAACAAATTGCAAACAGCAGAAATCGGGTTTTTTAGGGGGGGGAGGGGGGGGAAGGAAAATCTTGGCAGAAGGATAAAGGAAGGCAACTGAAATGCTCATTAAAATTGAGGGGCTCCGTTTCCCTCTCCAAGTGGCCACATCTCTTCCGGAGGCTCCCAGATGCTTTGAAATGCCTTGTCAGACAAAGCCTTTCATCCTACCTGATTCTGGCTAAATTCATGGACCCAGAAATTTTCTCTGGAAACGGGAAAGAAGGAGCAACTCCGTTCTGACTTTTCACTTCCCATCTGATCGCTGTTGATACAATTTATTCCTATGACAGCATCTGCTGCTTTCATGGGTTTTTTTATTCTGAAGTACAACTCGTCTTTGTTAGTCCCATTTTCAGGTCTTTCATCATTTGAGTCACAACATAAAAGGCATTTAAACACTCCTGCTTGGAAACCAGGCTGGGGGAGAGGATGGGAGCGGGAGACGCCATGTCTCCCCAGCGCCAGCCCTTCTCCGGCGCGGGATGGGGTGTCCTGGTGTGCCGCAGCCCCGCCGCGCTTCCCCCATGCCTCCTGCTGAGGACGGCGGTGCCGGGGACATCGTGTTTCCATTTTAGAGCGATGCTGTGAAATTCAGATGTGGTTTTTAGGTGCGGCTTCACGCAGAGCCCTGCATCCCCCATTTCTGCTGGGGCAGCATCTCTCCCGGCCACCACCGACCCCCCGAGTGTTCCCAGGGGCTCCGTGCCCTCCTCATCAGCCAAACCTCTCGTTAGACAACTAATTGCCTTTTGCTGCTCCAGCTCCAGCCCAGGCTGCGGCGCACGGCTCCCCGTGCCCCCAAGACGGGGGGGGCTCTGCCACCCCTCGCTGCCACCCACACCCCCTCTGAGTTCGCCAGGGCCTCTCGTCCCCACCAGTGCCAGCAGATCCCGCTCTGCCCTGGTATCTGCCAAGCTACTGGAAGCATCGGGGAGTTCACAGCTACCCACCGAGACCTACTGGAGTCTAATAATAGCACCGTGGTGTCGCACCAGCGGAGAGCTGGAACAGCTACGTCTGGCAGGGAGAGGCCACCACTGGCTGCCTCCGCTTGCCTGGGCTCCTGCCTGCTCAACTGGAAGAACAAACGCCTTTCCCAGGAACCCCCGCCCTGCCCAGCTCCTCTCCAGCCTGGCTCCCAGCTCCGCTCCCCCCTGCAGCCCCCCGCTGCGGCTGACGGCCAACTCGCCACGCTACAAGGATCCCCTGCCAAAAGCAGCGTGGCTCACACCGCTCCCCAAAACCCTCCCCACGCAAATGCGGGGGGGGCACCGGGCTCCATGCCTGCGGCAGCATTCGGCCCTCATGGAGGAGCCACCGGGGCCGTGGAACGGGCAGCACCCACCCCACCACGCTCCTGGCTTGGCACTGGGGTGAGCATCCTTAGGGCGCAGTGGCCTGTCCCCCTCCCGCTTTGATTCCCCTGCCATATTTTTCACTCCAGTAAGTGCTGAGCTTCTGCTGGCCTCCAACGGGCTTCCTCTGGGAGCACTTACAGAGAAACCCCTGCCAAATTTTCTCAAGCTGTCGCTTTCCCGGCGAGGGCACAGAGCAGCCCCTCTGTGCTGCAGGCGTTGCCGGCACCTGAGCATCCTCGAGCAACATCCCTCATCCCGCCTGGCATCTCTCGCCCTTCCCTGGATCCCAACCCTCGTCCCCCAGCTCCCAGGAAAGCAAGCACAGCTGGAAACCATGCTGCCACTTATTGGAATAACCTTTCAGGTTTCATTTAGCGCTGCTCTCTTCCCACCCCACCTTCCCATAGTCAGCACTTTACTAATTGCAACTTTTAACTCATTGCGCCCAGGAAGCCCAAGAGCAGCTGCTGCCGTAAGGACGTTGGGTCCCTCCACTCTCCGTCGCTTCTCCCTCCCCCAAACGAAGGGCCAGCCTAACGAAGGGTCGCGCAGGCGAACATGCACCGACCGCAGCCTGTACGGTCCTCACCCCACGAGCTTCCCGCTTTGGGAAAAGAGCAATGCTTCCCGGCAGACCAAAAATCCCGGGCAAAATCCTGGCTGTCACCTGGGAGCATAAATCAGCGCATCGCTGGGCAGGGAGGAGGCGAGAGATCCCGACGGCTATCCAAGCGCGCTGTCTGCCTGAGACTTATTAAATTATGGCTCTCAAGTTCAGCATCTGAGCCCGGCGCGGCGGGGACCGGGGCCGGGAGGGAGATGGGTTACAGCCTCCTAATTCAATCACGGGGCAGAGGTGATGGCACAGGCGGTGGGGGAGAAGAGCCGTCGCTGTCGATACGGAGAGAGCGAGGCTTTGGCAGCCTTCCCGGCCGGCTCTGCCCCCCGGCTGCTCGCGGAGCTCCCAGCTGTGTTTCCTAATACACCGGGAACGGCTCCGTGTCTCCGTTAAGCGCTGGGGGTGCGACGAAGATGCAGTCCCGGGTCTGGTCCAGCCACGGTGCCGGTGGGGGGGGAGCAGGGGCATCGGTGCCACTGCATGGGTTTGCACTGATCAAAGACCACTCGCACTGAAAGGTGGGATGCTGGGATGCTCCCAGCCCTGCCACCACCCAACTTCCATCACAAAGAGAAAACGGGCCAAGAAACCACCATTTCAGGAGAGTCCAAGCTGGTTTTTATGTAAGTCCGAGAAGGAGGGAAAGAGAAAGATGAAGTGCCATTTCCCAACTGACACTGTGAACCGGTGAGCATGACTAAAACTTGGGGAGGGTTTGCATAACGGGGACACGCGTTTCTGCTCTGCCCAGGGGTTCAGGCACCATGGTGATGCGCATGGCATCAGAACTTCGACAGCTACTCAGAGAGATGAGGACGGAGGGACATATCGGGTGAGAAAGAGGGAGCTGGGAAGGCGCATGCTTTCCCTGAAAGCATTTACAAGGTCAACGATTAAAAGTGGAGCAGAGTGAGGATTTGGCTCAGGCAAGGGAGACGGACCACGCCGGGCTGCTCGGCAGGAGGAAGACGAACACCCAGCTCCCACGCCGGCACCGAATTACCCAGCCAAGGGCTAAGCGAGATACCGAGGCAAGGTCGCTGTCCCACCGGCTCGGTGAGGGCGGCACAGGAGCTCTGGCTGGGACGGCTCCTGCCTCCGCAGCAGCAAATTCAATCGTGGCGAATAACAGAGTGGAACAAAATCCAGCAACGCAATAAAATCACCCGGCATCTCGTTCGCCTGAAGCGGAGCGAGTGCGAGCAGCCGGAGTTTGTGCAGAAGGTGGCACGGCCTCGGCGGGTAACCTCGTGTCTGGGGAGCCCGGCGAGGGGAGGGAGGGTTTTAAATGCCCTTTTGGGTGCTTTCCACGGGTGCTTTTCCACCGAGGCTCCCAGGGAGAGGAGTGGGACCGCCAGATTTCTGAGCAAGGGAGAGATGCTGATTCCTTAAGAAACAAGGAGGCGAAATCCAATTGTGCAGCATCCACAGCTGCCATTAACCTGTCTGTGTACTCCCACGGCCGCCCATTCCTCTCCGCCTGACAGCCGGGGCTGCCCGGCACACGCTGCCCCGGCCGCCTGGGGATTTGTTTCTGCCTGCTGCAGCGGCACAGCCGGCACCGCTGAACTGTGCCGCAGGCATTTCTCCGGTGCTTTGCTCTGCTTCCAAAATGGAACGCTCGACGGCAGCTTTTGCCACCGGTTTCGGAAGCACGGGCTGGTTTGTGCCAGGGGAATGCGTTGCCGGAGGAGGTGGCCGGGTGGGTGTTAGAGGGGTCTGTACCGCAGGGCGTTCAGCCGGACCCCCCTCGGACGTGCCGGCAGCGGCTGCCGGCGGGGAAAGGCGGCATCTGGACCCGCATCGCTCAGCCCCACTCTTGTCCCGGCCCGTGGAGAGGCTGAAAGCGAGCTGATGGAGGGGGCAGGAGAGGGAAAGGGAGAGGAGAGGTGGGGAGCGGGGAGGAGGCGCAGCCAGCCCCACCAGCCACCTCGCCTCTCTGCATCCCAGCTCCATTTGCAGATTTATTAAATCGAGAGCCAATTTCGACATCATTTCTTTCAAGCAGCTCCACCTCGCAGGTGTGCGGAATTTATTTGAGATAAAGAAAACCATTACAGAGAGACAGCAATCTTCAAAGACCACCTCGGAGACCTGAGAGAAATAAAAACACTAGCCCGTGCAAATGTGCAATTAAGTTTCAAAATACTCGTGCTCCATGAAAAGCTCCGTCCCTGCAGAGAACAGGCCTTTAAGGCAATTTTCCCAAACCCTATTCAGCATTCACTCAAAAATGCCTTTTAAAAACAACATGTGATTTTTTTTTTCCCTCTCTGCCTCGCTCCTCCTCCCCCCCACACTTGCTCCATCACTCCCAGGTGGAACCCAGACAGCTCCAGCAGGGACATGGTTCCTCCTCCTTTGGTGGTGGACGTGGGGTGCCAGGGGGTCCCATCTGTGTGGGGCACAGTTCTGTCCCATCCTCCGGTCACATCAGATCCACAAACCAGGAATTTTTAGAGCCGGGTTTCTTATTCAGGGAGAGCGTGACACCGGCGCGGCTCCACCTGGGGATGGTTTGCCGACTATTCCCAGCTGCTGGAGCTTCGTGTCCCTTATTCATGGGTCACTCTCCGCTTGGTGATTAATTAAAAATGCATAATTAACCTGTGGAACGCACTGCCACGAGGTATCGGGGAGGCCAGGAGCTTAGCAGGATTCGGGGGAGGATTATATGTTTAAATGGATAATGAGAACATCTGCTGGTGCTTTAAGAGGGATCAAGCAGAATTAGGGAGAAGAGCCCGGCTCGTCACCGGCGCAGGGTGCGGGAGGGCACCCCTGGGGCTGGCTCGTGGGGACCGGCCCCCGACCGCAGCAGAGATGCCAACATGCCCGTGCACGCTTGGGGAGGGAGATTATGGGGCCGAGCGGGGCATGCTCAGGCACAGGGCAGTGCCACCACGGGGCTGGTTGCCTTTGGGCTGGAGGTGGCCACCCGGGATGGGTGATGGTCACCGTGCCGGCAGCTCCTTGCCAGACCCCCCAACCCAGCAGCTGCCTCTTGTTCGTGGAGGTCGGTGGGGTGCTGGGGGCTGACCCCGATCCCCGAGGACACCCCAGTAACTCAACCACAGCATCCTTAAAACCCCAGGAGAGCATCCACCAGCTGCAGCACTGCCTGCAGACGATGCCATGCTTGCATGCAAGGAGAAGGGCTTTGCAGATCACCCCTGCCGCTGTCGATGAGCTCCGAAGTTACGGCCCGGGACCGACAAGCCAAGGAAGGTGCAGGAGACACAAGACCAAGCCTCGGCCAAGCTGGCCATGCGGCATAGCCCAGCTCCAGGGCATGCAGCCCGTGCGAGGGGGCGGTTGCTGGAGGTCTCCAGCCTCTGGACACCACGTGGCTCCCGGAGCTGAGCCTGGCACGGACACTTCTGCCCGTTGCAGCATCCCCCATCTACCCTGGGCTCCACGCCGGTACACAGACACCTCCCACCATCCTGCCTTGCATGAGTGGCACAGACCACCTGCTTTGCTTCATTTTTTTTCCCCCAGCCACAGAAGTTTTCTTAGAAAAGCCTGGCAGGCAAGCTAGAAAATGCAGAGCAAACTCCAGGCCGATGGCAGGATTATTAAATCCCCATCCGCAATCCCCTCTAGGTTCAAGCGTGTGCTCTTTTGCATCGTCAATCTGCTGCTCCATCATTAGCCCTAACTGATGGTTGTGCAAGGCCTTGGGAACCACGATGTCTTGGGGTGCAGAAGCTCTGAGGACGCTCGACAACATCCCCAAGATCTGGGGGGTATCCCCAGCCCTTCATCCAGCGGCACAACCAGGGCAAGGCAAGGCGCCCAGCACGACTCCGGCTTTGCAGCAGCTTGGAGCAAGGAGAGGAGCATCCCCTGCCTGGGGGAGATGCTGGAGCCCAGCGGATGCTCAGCCCTCCCGCCAGGACTCGGGACGTTCCCGCTGTCCCTTCACAGCATTTTGGAGATGACACCACGGACGCAGCAAGATGGGGCGACCAGAAGCATTTTGGGTGCCGCGGCCCCCCCCCCCCCCGGCCTCGCTGCCCGTCCCCCGGGACGAGGCGGCTGCATCGCATCGTGCTCAGCCTGCCGAGCACGGAGGGGGCCTGCCGGGCCGGGGTTAATCTTGTTGTCACACTTTCCCTCCTTCTTGCTGGCTCGGCGCGCTTTGACCCGCTGTGAAATTGTGGCCAACAGCACTGAATATTTTAAGAGCAGCAATGCAGTCATGGCCGCGCAGCGGAGCAGCAAGGCAGGCCGGGAGCTGGGCTGGGCCCTCGCTTCCCCCCCGCCACCACCAACCCATTAGCACAGTTCAGGGAAACCTAAAAAATTCAAAAGACACTGAAATATGCAGCATTTTGCTCTCTCTGGAAATGACGCGCTTCGCTTCCCAGATGCTCCCAAGTAGGAGGTTGTAAATAAGCGGCTTTATGGCACGGGGGGGTGTTGCCAGTGGGGCTGCGGGCTGCTGCAGAGCCCAGATTGACACCTCGATCCCCGTTCTGCCCCTCGCTGGGGACAGATCCACGCTCGGGCTGGGGACAGACCTACGCCCGCTGGCACCGGTGCCCATCCTCGCTAACGCAGTGTCGAGGTACCGGCCATTAAAGGACCTTCACCTCTCCGTCCTTGGCCTCTGCCAGCTGCTCTCTGCCCCTTTCCCCCCAGGACATCCC